>NC_041388.1:173515170-173732872 GCF_002162155.2 Triticum dicoccoides
GGGCGGGGATTTTCGCGCGGTGGGCGGGGGGAGTTTGGCGCATGGTCGGTTTCTCCAAGTGCAGTCCCACGTGTCAGTGAAGAGGCAAACCGAAGCGCGTTCCGTTTGCGTGAGCCGTGTGCAGGACCGAACGTGTGTGGGGTGCAATGCGACCGCGACAGGAGTGTTGTGAGTGTACTGCATTTTTTCCTTTTAAACTAGGTGCTTCACCCCCTCAAAAAAAATGTTGCTTCGCGTGATCCATCGATACTACTACTAGTAATCCGGTAATCCCGACTAAAACGGCGTGGCCTGGTCTTTTCCCGCGCGATATGCTGGGAGGCTGGCTTAGTTGGGTTTTTTAGGACGAGTAATGCTACACCTACGTAATCCCAGTTACGTAATTAACGTAATGTGAAACGTGTGATCTGTTGATTGTAGATTGGGTGGAGGGAGGGGCCCACCACCATGAAAATCAGGGGAGCAGTGAGAGAGGAAATTTACGTTAACCCTTTCTTAGGTTCCCGTAGATGTAGAAAGATGTGTCCGATCCTGCAATATAGGCCGTCCGATCTATCTAACGGATAGGAAGGAAACTATGACAATTTACCCGCACTCCTCTCCACATATGCAGATAAGGCTTTCCCTCGTTCATCCTTTTCTCCCACAAGATCTTGATCTTCCGTGCAACGCACGGGCATCTTGCTAGTACTCCTACAATATGTATATTATTGTGAAAGTTCATATACACCGGCCGAGATTAATGCAAACACGGCAGATTTTCATTACATTTCAAACTTTTATAGGACAAAAAAATAAAAGAAACCTGACCCTAAACCTATTCTACGGCGGCGACCGACGTCCTACATCTGTGATCTCCATGTACGGGGGCGGGGTTCAAGACCCGTGAAGTGAAGGTGCGGGCTCCGGCGAGGAAAAGTAGAACACGAGAGACGGACCGGCCAGTTGGCACACCATGCCCTGCCGCCTCCCATGCCCTACTCATCCTTGGAGGAGTCCCCGACCTCGGCGGTGCCAGACGTTGGACGGCGGCAAGTAGGACGCGTGGCTGACAGTGCTCCTATCGTCGGCCGCCAGCGTGGCCATCGCTTGTGCGGCGACTTGAGCGAGGGCGGCGACCTCGAGCTCCAACCCCGAAGACAAGCTCTCCCGCAGAGCGTTCGCGCTTGCGGTCATGGCGGATGTGGTTCCAGGTAGGAGGACGATGCGCTATGGTGTGGAGGTTAGCTGGGCGTTGCCGCTTTAAGTAGCGCATTCCGGTGAGGCCAAGCATCCAGGTGCGTCATTAAGTCACCGGAGTTGGTTCCGCAGGCACCGAGCCTCTTAATGACGACATATGAACGGACGACATAGATGCGGGCAGCTGGCGCCGGCTGGGAACACACCGCGTGACGACGCGAGGGACTAGGGTTTTGGTGTGCCAGGGTAGTCAGCTGCGGTCGTGGCAACTTTGGAGATGCCCTTTGCTCACATGCGATCCCCGCATGTCATTGAAAAAGCAAGACGACCCGGCATGGTCTTAGGTCCAGAGGATGCAGTTGGCTGTGCTACACCACTCCACGGACGCGTCGCGGCGCCCCGTGCATCATCGACGAGCCGGGTGTTGGGGTGTGTTTGGATTGTGGCCAAAGTGCACCTTGCCTAAATTTTGGTCATGACCAAACGATTGGTCTTTGTTTGGATAGTTGCCATTTTTCTGGCATGCCAATGAACTCTAGCCAACTCTAGTTCACTTTTCTTGCCAATGTCGGCCAAATCATGGGCAACCAATACCTCAACCAAAATTTTGGTCATGACCCAAAGATTGGTCTTTGTTTGGATGGTTGCCATTTCTTTGGCATGCCAATGAACTCTAGCCAACTCAAGTTCATTTTTCTTGCTAATGTCGGCCAAATCATGTGAAACCAATACCTCAACCAAAATTTTGGCTACCCAATGCTTTGATGGGGCAACCTTGGGCACAAATCAAACATACCGTCGGTCGTGCCACAGCACTAACGCCACCCTCGGCAAACTGAAACCGACTGTGTCTAGTGACGATATGAGTGTGTCGCCCACCGCGGTCGCCGTGTTCAGAGGCGGTGCTGGAGCTGCGCCCCGTTGTTGGCCCCAACGATCCACATGAACGGTTGTCGGTGGCGAGGAGGTCGTGGCCCAGCTCCTCCATTGGAGTAGTCTGCGCTACGTCATCCCGACGGGTGTGCCCCACATGTTTATTTCCCTGTTTTCCCAGCCATATTCGAGCGTCAGTGCTCCGCGTTGCGCATTAGGCCTTTCACTATGTAGGACAAGAGAGGCAACTTATTGTTTATTTGAGCCGTTCAAGTATAATCATGTGGCTTTTGCTTATTTCTCATTCCTCTCCAACCCTCTTATCCATCGATCATGTCGCCCTCCAGTCGAGTCCATCCTCCTACATGCCTCATTTGAACATTCCGCCGAGTATCATTCGCATGCACCCACCCTAGTCCTCTTTCAATAGATCTCTGGACCCCGAGATGAAATCGAGAGGGAACGAGTGGGGGAACGTGATACCTAAGGCGGATTCAAAATTTTGAACCGGTGATCATAGCATCCGCAAATCATATATAAAGGGTATTCAATGTTCGTTTCGTTTTTGAACGTACAATATACTCCCTCCTATCCTTTCTAGTTTACATATAAGTTTTATGTGTAGTCAAAGTATATCTACTTTGATCAAAAATGTATCAACATTCAACAACGCCCAATCAATATTGTTAGATTCGTACGTACTCCTAGATTTGTACTCGAGATGGTTTCCAATTTGACTATTGACAAGATTAATAGTACATGAGATGTATAATGTGAAAATTATATCATTGGAAACTCCTTTCACATACGAATTTGACCATATGCTTTGTGTAAGTTGCATGTCATATATTATTACTCTAACATTTGGTCAAAGTTAGCCTCGAAAAATGCATTAGACCCTGTATGCTTTGTGTAAGTTGCATGTCATATATTATTAATCTAACATTTGTGTAAGTTGCATGTCATATATTATTACTCTAACATTTGGTCAAACTAGTATAGTGGAAGTGGATCCCCTGACGTAGGTATCCCTGCCTTACCCTCCCTTTCGGTCACTTACTGGCGGACCCCATGCTTGCTAGGCCCCGCATGTCAGTTACTCAATGGGTTCGGCCACGTCAGGGGATCCTCATCCGTAGTATACTCCCTCTGATTTTATTTACTCCGCATAAAACGGAGGGAGTGGTGGTATAATAAATGACGCAGGCGGGGGAGGGGGAGGGACGTCGGTTTGCTCTCAACTGCGGTCCCACAAGCGAGCGAAAACGCAAGACGAAGTGTGTTCCATTCGGTGAGCGACATGGAGGTTCCAGCGTGCCGGGCTGTAACGTGAACACGACAAGAGCGATGTATAGTCAAAACCGATTGACCGGTCGTCACCGGAACCACTATTCACACCAAAACCTTCGCTGCTCGGCCTACGCCAGCCACTGCCCTAAAACCACACCAAATCTCCAGCCCATTCCCCCACCTTTCAATCCCCTAGCTCGCATCAAGCGTCCCCTAGTTCGCCGGAAAGCCATGGTGCGCCGCAAGATCACTTACTCCAAGATGCTGACGCCGGAGCGCCGCGCAGAAATCGCGGCGGCGGTTGGCGCCACAGACCTCCGTTCCCAAGCTCGCTTTGCGGCAGGACAATCCCCGAGTTCTCTGGAGCCAAGCTACGAGGAGGAGGAAGCCGATCCAATGTTCATGGTGGAGGTCGCGGCGCAGAAGGCCCCCGATGGGTATGAGACGATGGACGTCGACTTCGTGCCGGTGTCCGAGTCCCCCATGGTGCAGGCGGACCAGCGGTTCAACATGGCGATACTAAAGGAGGACCGGGAGGCAAAGGCTCAACTCGACGCGGAGCACGCGCATGCCGCTGCCATCGAGGCTCTCCTGCAGGCGGAACCAGATGTCGTGGATGTGAACCGGGTGGCGGAGGCTCAACTTGAGGCGGAGCGCGCGGATGCCGCTGCCATCAAGGCCCTCCTGCAGGCGGAACCGGACGTCCTGGACTTGAACCGGGCGGCAGAGGCTCGACTCGACGCAGAGCGCACGGATGCCGCTCTCATCGACGCCCTCCTGCAGGCGGAACCGGACGTCCTGGACTTGAACCGGGTGGCAGAGGCTCGACTCGACGCGGAGCGCGCGGATGCCGCTGCCATCGAGGCCCTCCTGCAGGCGGAACCGGGCGTCCTCGACTTGAACCAGGCTGTGCTCTCGTCCGTGCAGAGCGCCCGCACTCTCCGCTTGAACAAGTAGCTGGAGGTCGAGGACAACCACGGTGTAGAGAAACACGTCGGCAGCGACGGCTGGTTCGCGCCGGCAGCCAAAGGCGACGAGGTCGTCTCTTTCTGCGAGCAGTGATAGTTTTTTATTTATGTTGTTGTTTTTATGGATCTTTTGTTGTGTAAAAACATATATTTGTTATGCAAGTCGCCTGACTTGGGTCAGTCTACCATTTCAGGCAGTTGGATGAATATCCTACGTCTCCTAACCCTTCTTTCCTTCTTCCTCACCTCTTCTTCTTCCCCAACAGACCACCGCACGGGCCGTACGGATACTCCCCAACATGCGGTTGGATAAACATACTCTATGAATAAAAATTATGTGTCAGCAATAGGATGGCTGAGTTTGGTGTGTTCACATGCGACAGCACGTGTCAGTGAGGGTGCGTTCCCTTGGTTGGGTTTGCGGCGTGCAGGAGCGACTGTGTGAGGGTGTGGTGCGACCGCGGTGTGCGGGAGCGACCGTGTGAGGGTGCGGTGCGACTGTGATAGCCGTGCGCAAGTGTACCTCCTTCTCATTTTGAAAACTTTAGGCTAGCTTGGCAAAAATGTGTGGCGAAGTTTGGCAATGCAAGGCCTAGACCCAAATAGCATAAGTACGTACGTACTAGGAGTACTAGTGTTAAAAAAGAAAGGCTGGGTTTTCCTTCGCGGGATTTAATCAATAAAAATCCTCGTTTCATGTGTCAATTAATGCGTATTTTTTTCTCCAAAGACCAAAGAGCTAACCATCTCACTCCTCATTGCTTGATTAATGCAGCGCCATGCAAACCAACCTTCTCACTATCGCATGCATGCAGGGGATATTAATGTCCTTGGTTGCTAACCCCATCAATTTTGCCTCAATTAGTGTTAGTGGCCCTTTGCAAATTGTAATTTTGATATACTGGCCTTGTGTACAAAAAAATGGGGGTAGTAACTATATTTGACTTCCTTCCCCATTGCGGTGACGTTGACGATATTTTTTTGGTGGTTTGGCGAAGTGCGTTCAACGGAGAACACCACTGAGGGAGACCACGGTAAGTCATTCGCAAGTGCCGCCTGCAAGCCAAGACAGCCGCCTTATTTGCATCCAGGAAGTCCTTTACTAGTACTACTAGGAGTAACTAATGTGGTGAGATGGCTTCTCGAAGAAGACGATGGAGAAGCGGAGTCAGCAAAGAGTGAAATGATGGTTGTTTCGTCCTTGCTTTTGTGATTTGATGCCTCACTGCTTTGTGATTTGTGATAGAAGGGACACGGGAGTAGACTCTGTGCTCTACACTATACTACATGCGTCCAAGCATGGGAGAAAGAGGAGAGACGTTGCATTTTTCTATTCCTTCAATCAATCAATCAAGGAGGTTCAGTTCCATCTTTTTGGCTTTGTGAACACCGTCCACAATGGTTCCCATGATGCCAAAAGCTATTTTCACATTTGGCTACACATTGTGGATGCCCTTAACCATACCACTTGGTTTTGCTCCTATGTGCTATCTATACAAATCTCAATTATATTGATCTAAAAAATTATAGAATCAAGACTAGTAAAAAGGAGGTGATTTTGCCGCGCGGATGGCGGGGGAGGTTTCTTATTTGAGCAATGCTACATCCACGTAATGGTTTACGTAAAGTTACGAACTGATGTGATGTGGGACTATTTTATTGGATTAAAGGAGAGGATTAGGCCCACCCCACCTGAAAATCAGGGGGGCATATATAGATTAGATGGAAAGTATACGTAACAGCTACGTAGCCCTTTCTAAGTCTAGGATTAGGCTTCTTTTTTTCAGAGGACGTTGTCCTGGCGGTTTGCTAACATGCGGTCCCACGTGTCAGTGCTTTACCAAGCCGATCCGCGTCCCACATGAGGCAGAACAATGGCAGAAGCAACACGTGGTTAAGTTGAAGAAGATGAGGGAGAAGCGGATTCAGCAACGAGTGAAATGATGGTTGCTTCGTCCCTCCAACTTAACTGCGGGAAAGGTGCAGCTTTGTGATTTGACACCTCATTGCTCATTACTACGCCGGTGCCATGACTGGGTGCTTCACCCCAGCTTCTCTGCACTATATTCCGGTATGACACATGGACCCGGTAGCTTGATGTCCCACATGTCGGTGAAAGGGACTAGAAGATTTATGAAAGCAAGCGCTCCACTCTTACGACGGAGGAGTAGACGACGCGACCGCCCAATGAACTGTCACCTGTATTGTATAGTACTATAGTTTTGCTGTTTCGCACGATCCATCGATACAAACCCGATTAAATAGGAAAGGGCGGGATTTTTCCCGCGCGGTAGATGATACTGGCCATACATTTCAAAGGCAATTTTAATGTATGCAAACTGAATAATTATAAGTAACAATATGATATCTAGTAAAACTAAAAACACATATGATTTATTGTGTTAGAGTGTAGTAGTAGTGTTGTATTGCATAGTTGTTAGATGTAACATGCGAGAACGTGTAGAGATGTAGTTTTGGAGGGCCTACAGAGAGAAAAGCGTAATACGGTCACCGAACTTCAGAATAAGCTGATTACGGTCACTATATACGTTTTGAGGTGATTATATGGTCACTTGCTCACAGCTCAACATCGAATTGCACTCTGTTGACCGGCCAAATAGTCTGCGTGGCGCCATGTTGACTAGTTAAATTGACCACGTTCGTTGTGGGTCCCACCTGTCAGTTTGCATAGGCAAAAGGTCAGATAAACACAAATTTACGTAGGCACGACAAGGCTCCAACTCGTGCGCGGGAATCACCTGGTTGTGTATGTGTCTGTCAGGGCCTGATGTGTGCGCATGCATGTGTAGGTTGAGCACTTGAGCATGAGAGTGTGTGTTGGTCGTGTGGTGTACTGGTGTGTGCATGCATGCGTGCGTGTGTGCGTGTGAGTGTTGCGTGTGTGCATGGCTGCGTGTGTATGTGTGAGTGTTGCGTGCGTGCGTGGGTGCATGTGTTTGTGTGAGTGTTGCGTGGATGCAGTTCGTGTGCATGCGTGCATGTGTATATAATCACCACACCAGCTCCTGTGTGTTAAAACAGACGGCTCAGCATACCAATACAAGGCCACCTTGTCCACTGTGCCCGCGGTCATGACTTCGAACCACCGTCCAAATATTTTTTTGTCGTTTGTTTTCATTCTTACTAGCAAGATGCATGTGCGTTGCATGTAACATCAAGATGCATTTGTATGACTTGTTTATCTTGTGAGAGAAAAGGATGAACGAGGGAAGGCCTTATTTGCAAATGTGGAGAGGTGTGTGGGTACCTTTTTGCAAAATTGCCATAGTTTCTTTCCTATCCGTCAGATATAAATCGGACGGCCTATATTGCAGGATGGCAGGCACACCATCATCACCAAATCTGTTTTTTATAAGAGTGTATTTTATAAGAGTGTAGATGTAGAGTAGATACAAGTCGACAGGTGGGCATGATGGTAGTGAGATAATGTGATGCAATACTAGAGGTGCCACGTGGAGCGTTTAACTGGTCAACTAGTCATGTCATGAGCAAATACAGAGTTGTACGGTGAGCCCGTGACTGCATAATAACCACTAAATGTAAATGGTGACCGTAATGAGTGGATTCTTAAGTCCAATGTACGTATCGTGCTTTCACTTCAAATACAATGATCGTCATTGCATATATCGCGAGAGAAAGATGAAACATGCGTCAATTTTCTGGGGGCTTACTTTTAGAGGACCTAGAGATAGTTTTGTGTGCATATGTGAAAGGGGCGTACAGGGGGGTATGTGATGGAGAGAGAGATGCTCTTCGTTTCTCTTTATTATGACTAACTTTGTATATAGTATAAAAATATACAAATTCACAGTGCGGAATAAATATCATTGTGGGCACCATGCGATGCAAATTAGCGTTCATACTCCTCCATATAACTTTGTAATGTTGTATATATGTAGAAACTCTAAAATAATTTTTTGGCCACACTTTATTCAAAAGGAATGTTGTATCCGAAATAAACGTGAAGATAGGGCTTTTTAGATCAATGGGGTACGTGATGTAACATGTGTGAATGTGTAGTTGATGCATTTGGCAGGGCCTAGAGAGGTATGTGTGTGTATTACGTATTCAAGAGAGGCATGGATAGAGGGGCCGACGGGGGGCGTGGAGAGATAGCACGAGAAATGAGAGTGGTCTAGAGAGAGAGAGACGAATATGATGTCACGACAAGAGATTCCATTCCCTTGAGTGTGTATATGCAAGGGGGGAGGGAATAGAGGCACCAGGAGAAATTTTCTGTGTGTGTGGTGTTTGTGTTGGTATTTGTGGGTGTGAGAAGATAATGAGATGTGGGGCCAGAGGGTGTGTCACCACATGAGGTCTGGTGGATCGAGGTGAGGCCCTTCGTTCTGTTCCGTCCTGCGCCACATTGGTCGGCCCGTGACGCATTTAGGAAGACCCATGGATGACTAGTCGTACAAGACAAAGATAGTAGAATTGTGAAGGACTCTGTGTCCACTGACAAAGCCAGCTAGGATTTGTAACCCTAGGTTCTCGGACTAAGGTAACCCCTTTATCTCTGATATTACTATTCATCCAACCTAACTTTAAGGGGCATCCTACAGAATGCTCTGCTAGAATCATACTCGTCGATTAGGAAGAGAGGTGTGAGACAATGCGTGAGAGACATGCGTAAAGATAATGTGCGTACATGAGACACGTAGGCAGGTCCATGTATATAGAAAGGGTCGATGAGGATTGTGCGTGTGTATGTTTTCGAGAGGAAGAGTGCTTGTGATAAAGGTTAGTGAAAACAGTTGTAAATGGTTACGAGAGGGAGGGAGGGTTATATCTAGAGCATGTGTGCGAGAAAGACACCTCAGGAGAGAGTGTGTGAGCATGTGTGAGAGACCACCGATGGAGAGTGAAACTACACGTAAAAGACTGCTCTACACATTGATTAAAGATATAAATTGTATCCAAATATTAGGATGGGATCATGATACTTGCAATTCGCGTAAGGAGCGGTCATTGATCCATCAGACATCTAGATTCTATCGAATTTGAGCATGTCTATGTTATTATTCGACACAATAGATCCACATAGTTAGTATTTTGAACTCCAGACAATGCATCGCTTTAGCAATTGAATATAAACGTGAGTATAGTTCATGGTGTGTGTGTAAAGCACATTACACATACGAAAGTTACACAGTGGACATTATAAATAGCTACTACCTATGAACTAGCATACATTTGAATTCAACTTAAGGTGGTTTAAAAAAATCGAATTCAACATGATGTCCATTCAATTATTTGAATTTGATATCATGGCATTTGTAAACCATACCTAAATTATGGGGGCACCAATCTTTGCTCTGATTTTGTACATAATAGCATATGTAGTCGTGTACAAAACAGATTCAAATTTAGCTCCTCCATTCCAAAATAATCGTAGTTATAGGATTTTCAAGTGTCAAAATTTCAAAAAGAAGCGGATAATTTAATGAGGTTTTCAAACATACAAGGTCAAATATAATGTTGTATATTTAGGTCAATCCTCATAGTTCAAGAGTACTCTAAACGTGAATGCTTGTGTTTCAAAATTTCAAACGAAGCGCCAAAAGAGCCTCTACTCGCCCGAAACCGCGTGAGACCAATGTTTGGTAGTACAAGGAAATTACTTTTCTAATAACTTCGACCCATGAAACCTACCGGCCCGACGTCCAAAGGTCTAAACCGGGGTAGGTTTGTAGCTTCATCTAGATGCCACACAACCGCATCCGAAAAACATTCATACACAATGGCCGCCTAAGAACACATGTGCGCGCCCGAAATCGCTCCCGCCCACTATTTGGGACACCTGGGATTACCATCCTACCCCCGACCAGCAGTAGGTCCGAAATTTAAGAGGGAGGCAAAGTTTGTACTTTCCCCAAATTTCAAACAAGCGCGTCCCATCTTCTGTTCAAAAAAGCCAAAAACAAGCGCGTCCCAGACTGAAACATGGTTCCCCCCTCCACCCGTCTGATTCCCAATTCGTACTCCGTGGGCGCCAAAACTACCTCTCCACCAGCCGCGAAACCCCGGCATCCTCTGTCCGCCACCCCATCCCACCGATCAACCGTCGCCCTCCTCCATCACGCTGGAGCCGATACCCCGACGTCGTCGTCCACCGCAACCTCAGCCGCAACGCCCTCCACGGCTAGTAGTTGAAGCCGAGGCCGAGCCGTCCGTACCCGAGCCAGTTCAACCACGCCGTTCTGTGCCTCACCGCTGCCGCTCCAACTTCCCCACCCTCCACCACACCAGAGTTGTTCCTGCTACGCCGTCCTTCGCCGCCTCGGATCTGCTTCCCCTCTGCCGACATACGGCCACGGCAACATAGTCAACAATTTGGCCATGGGTTCGTCCAAGCCTACACCCTTCAGAACATCGGTTTCCCCGGTAAAAAGAAGAAAATTGGCGCGACTTGTGGAGGTGACCACACCAGCAACCGAAAAATCTACTCCTCTTCCCTTATTCGTGCAAATCTTACGTCTCTGCTTGCACGGTATTCATCCCACAGAAGACACTACTTGACCGCTTCTTCTTGATACTAGATGTTCCTAGTAACTCGCGATGCACAAGGTTTCTCCCCATATACTATTTCACCTTAGCTAGAGGTCCGTCGCCCCCTGAATTTCAATTTCTGTCCACTTGATTCCCAATTAACGGAAGCATTCCCCGGTGTAACAGGCGCTAGTACGCCTATTACGCTAGGAAAGCAGCGCCTTGGTGTTTATCTTAGGGCCATGTGTGGCCTAGAGCTAGTAGCGCCCGGTCTGGAGGTCGGCCGGGATTAAAGGGATGGCCTGGGGGTGTTGCCAAGCACGACGGTGGTGTGAGGTCGATGGGAGGGCGGGGCGGCGGAGGCTGGGGTCTGGGCCGGTGGTCGCTGGCGGTTCGAGAAAGATCGTTAACAATGACTGGCGGGAGGTAGACGAAGGCCATCTGCCCGTTCCTTATAGATCGGACGGTTCATTAAAAAATCGACTGACCTATTTATTTTTAGTCGACTGTTATCTTAGATATGACCACATGTGGTGGTGTGCTGGAGGAGTACCTGCATTTCCTGTGCTCATATATTACAAAATCATACAGAGTAGAATCTAATTTTGTTTGCCATGCAATGTTGTAGAGCTATCATATGTCTCCTGTCATTTATTTTTCAGCCACCTGCTATCTGCTACTTTTACAGTGCACTAGTTCTGCACACACTTCACCCTTACTCTCACTGTTGTGTTTTTATGCAAGGGTATTTCAGACTCTGCTGCCATGAGAGAAGCCAAAAAGAAAAGAGAGAAGTCGCTCCAGTTTGGTGTGCGGCTAGGCAAGACACGTTTCAACACTTTAAAGGGTGTAGTGTCAGCAGATGGAGACGGGGAACATAGCTCTGGAGTTGATGACCTCGCTCGCAATGAACCACCATCCCAGGTGCTTCCTTTCACTTCGCGGTGTCATATGTGGTTGCATGTTCCATTGGTGTCTATCTTGTATTCGAAAGGCCGAAGTCGGTAAGATAAGGAAAGATATTTTTTTACATGAACCACCATCCCGTGAGCACCAGAAGACAAATAGCTAGTCAGGGCACTGGCCGAGCCAGTGACAAGCCCAACAAAGATAGGCATCACCTGGAAGCCAACTAAAAAGCTGCGATGGTGGCGAAGCAGCCCGCCTCCCACCAGGCTCTCAGGTCCTACATGATCATGCTCACCACTCCAGCCGGATGTCTAGCTTGTATTGCTTCCAATTTGGTTAAATTGCATCTGCTTAGCTTACACATTATACCTTTGAATATGACATGCCTTTCTGTTTTTGGTACATACTAGTACATCTCTGTGTTAACCATGTTCTTACATCAAACTAATGTTCTTGTGTATCCCTCATCAATCACTAATGACGAGGCAGGCAGGCAAGGGGACTACTCCTCATTTAAAGAATGCAGCGTCAGCCTCCCGACATGATTCTCAAGAAACAGAAATGCTAGATGAAGATAGTGAACGTAGCTCTGTAGTTGATTACAGCATTTCCCCTACACTAGCATTGCAGGTGCTTGCTCTAACTTGGCAGCGTGATATGTGGTCGCATGTTGCATATGGTGTCTAGATTGTAATTCTTCCAATCTGGTTAAACTGCATGTGCTAGACTGCTTAGCTTATACATTATACCTGTTAATGTGACATGCCTTCCTGTATTTAGTACATAGTACATCTATCTATTAAGAATGTCCTTACATAAAACTATTGTTTTTTTGTATCCCGCATCAATCAACATGACGAGACACCTTTAGTATATGAAGTGCGATATTAGTTGCATCTTTCATATGATTTATAGCATGCGCTGCTTCTAATTTGTTGAAATTCCATTTATGATGGGACGCTTTTAACTTGGCAGAGTCATATTGGTTGCATCTTTCATGTGGTGTCTAGCTTGCATTGCTTCTTATTTTCTGGAATGGTTTCTGCTTAGTTTACACAAACAGTTGTGAACATGCCATGTCGTCCTGTTTTTCGTACATATTCCATCCTGGTATCATGTGTTTGCCTTACATCAAAGTACTGATTGTCAGTATCATGCATGAATGAGTTCTGAAGAGAGAATTTTATTGCGTTTTCTTGTCGGTTTTACTTGACAATTCAAAATCAATAAAGCAGAAGGAAGTTAGCAAGGCAGCGGATAAAGGTGCTCCTTCCGAACGGAGGGCCTCTACAGTTTCTACTCCTCCACACCCCCAAGATGATTTCCAAGACAACACATGCATAGACACTCAACAAAGCTATGTTTATGATGAGGACGTCTCCCCTAGTGCAGCATCACCGGTGCTCCCTCTAACTTGGCACTGTTATATGTGGTTGCATGTTATGCGTGATGTCTAGCTTCTATTGCTTCTAATTTTGTTGAATTCCATCTACTTACTTTACACATTATACTTGAATAAGACACATGTTCCTGTTTCTAGAACATACAATATCTGTATATCACACCATGTTCTTACATCAAATTACTACTATTGTGTAACCTGCAACAATCACTTATCATAAGACACGTTTGACTTCGGAGTGTGATATAGGTTACATCTCACATTCTTTTCTAGCTTGTATTACTAATTTGTTGAAATGGCACTTATGACGAGACAGTTTTAACTTGGTAGAGTGATATTCATTGCATCTTTCATATGGTGTCTAGCTTTCATTGCTTCTAATTTGTTGAAATGCCTTCTCCTTAGTTTACACATCATAAGCTATGAATATAATATGCAATGGCACTAATGACGAGAGACCTCTAACATGGTAGTGTGATGTTGTTTGCATCTTGCATATGATTTATTTCTTGTACTACTTCACATTTGTTTAAACGCCATTTATGATGAGACACTGTTAACTTAGCAGAGCGATATTTGTAGCATCTTTCATATGGTGTCTACCTTCCATTGCATTGCTTCTAATTTGGTGAATGTCTTCTTCTTAGTTTACACATCATAGTTCTGGTTATCTCTTCCGTCCTGTTTTTCATACATATTACATCCTCCTATCATGTGGTTGTCTAACATCAAAGTTCAGTTCGTCTGCATCACGCATCAACTTGTTCCGAAGAACTAAATTGTTATTCATTTTTCTTGTCAGCTTGACTGAACATGGCACAGAGAAAGAGGAAGAAACACATAATGGCGGGGAATGAGAAACGGATGAATCCTGCAGATTCTGTTGGTACTGATGGTGCAATAGAAGGTCAAAGTCCAGCAGAAAATTCTACAAACACGACATCCCATGCTACACGAGTTGCAAAAAAAGACAAACATAAACAAATAGCTGCCACCAAACAAGCAGAGACAGCCCTAGTTCTTGCAACACCTACCATAGTACTACCAGCTGCATGACGTACTCGTGCGTCAACTGAGCTAGCAGCACGTTCCCAAGCTCCCTTGCCACCTGACACTACTTCCCAAGCACTCTTGACACAAGACGAGTTGGCAATATCAGATGAACCTTGTGAGCTTCAACAGCAAGAAGGTAGTTGCCGGAGTCAAGTTACAGTTGCATGCTTCTTTATATGTAGTCTCACAGTTTGATGTACACTAACACTTCCCATGTTTGTTGTTGGACTAGCACCTAGGCGCAAGAGGAAACAAACATCAGGGATAATGCTCGATAGGTTAACTAAATCTAGAGGAGGAAGAATGGAGATTCGTTTTGAGGAAGGTTTAAAAAGGCCACGTGATGCTACAGAGTCAGCCAAGTTAGTATCAGAGGCAGCGGTTGCTGTTAGGTGTCATGTACGTATCCTCCCAACATGGATTCAGTACAGGAATGACAAAGACGAAACCCAGTTCAACATCTTCCTCGGCCATTTATCTGTAAGTATGGTTATGTATGGAAACTAGTAATATCATCTTTCTCTGTCTAATACTTTCTAGGTTGCTGATAATGAGACTCCCATAATTTTCAACAGAGGAGGTTCAAGTTGGATAGCCAATATGATGCAACCAGACAAGCTTGCACCCATGTTTTCAAGTCTGCTCTGCGACAATATCGGTATAACTTGAGGAAAACTCACTTTGAAGGCAAGGCTAACAGTGAACTTTCCCAAACATCTCCAGTGGAAAATATATCTGATGAAGACTGGAGAGGCCTCATTAAACACTGGTCCGATCCGAAGTATCAGGTACATTATATATATATATGTCATCAGATCACATGTTGAAGTCCTATTTACGCATGTGCCACACAAATCTATCGTCTTGTAGGTGAACTGTTCAAAGAACAAGGCCAACCGTACGAAAGTGAAATTCCAATAGACGACAGGATCTCGTAGCTATATTGCACACTGCGAAGCTCTTGTAATTAGCTTCTGTTTCACTCTTTTCGCTAACCATATTATCAGTTCTATATTGACTTGTTCCAAATGCAGAGGAAAGCCCGCAAGGACCAAAAAGTACCCGAACCAAATGTTGTGGAAATCTTCAAGGACTGTCACACCAGCAAGAAGAAGGGTATGACTACAGCAGTCAAAGCCGCTGTTGTAAGTCCTTAATCCACATGCCTTTTAACTACTACTTACTCTGACTTGTGCCTTGAACTGCATGGTTTGCAGCCAATGTCTATTACTCTTTTCAATTTTATACACAATTGTCTTAGCGTATCATTGCACCTTACAAGGTTTAAAAGAGAGGAGTGATGTTCCTTTGATCTTGACCCGTAATCTAGTTCCGTGCTGGACTTGCTCACACAACGTTACAATTGCCTGTTTGTCTGTTCTCAGTTGTTTTGTGATGTGAATGACGTCATACTATGCTTACCGTATTATAAACTTCGTCTCTTTATCCTTAGCCCTCAATACAATATGAAGAAATAGACAATACATTAGCGATGGTACATGGTCATATGTTTGGAACCTGGTTTTATTATGTACTTTGGAATAAAATACAACTAATATTTTACATGGGTTCACCAGAATAAGTTATGTATATAGACCAAAGCTATTTTGTTTGGTTTTGTTGCCTCCTTAATATCTTCTGTTCTGGTACTACTAATGTAAAACCTCAACTTTTCAGCGAGCTATGGAAAAAATGGTGGAACCGCCCCCTTCTGAAGGTGGCGAGGCAACTATAACCGCAATGTCAGGTCTTGCTGCAGTGGGTGAGTACATGTCCACTAACAGTGCCAAAAGCACGTTCCTGCGTAATACTGGGTTGGTTGTTAAGGCATTATCGTCCAAACTGCCTCATGATCAAGATATGCAAGCTCAAAGCAATGTTGTATCTGCGCTCCAGACACAAGTCCATTCCCTAACAGAGGCCCTTTATGAAACAAGGAGAAACATTGCTCAATGTCGTCAAGATATGCATGGTTTTGAAACCAGACTATCAGACATTTGCTATGTTGTTCAGGAGCCTAGGGGAAATGAAGGCCAGGGTTATGGTGCTCCATCGGACAATAGAGTATGAAAACGTAACAGTCAGGTCAAATGAACTGAGCTTATGAACTTCTGGTGGTGCATTTATCTACTAGACTGTTAAGTTTTATGCCAACCTTCCTTTTGTTATATAGTTGTAATTTGTTTTGGTGCGATACAAAATTTATTCTTAACGTGCAGCCACTGCCTGAAAAAAACATCAAGCCATTTTTGTATAGTGTAGGGTGTTCCCTATATTTGCACTGGTGGCGATCTTTGATGCCGAGTGGATGTAATCTGTGCAATCGCCTTAATAGCCTAGCGTTAGTTTCGGCCTTATTTATTTCCTAGTCTTCTTTTTCCCTGGTTTGCTAGTGGCCGCAACTACCATGGGCCATATACGGGTCGTAGGATCCATGGGTCTCCTACGGGCCGTTGATAAATGGGCCTGTAATCGGTGGGCCTCGGGCCGTCGGATAAATGGGTCTCCTACGGACCATCGATAAATGGGACTGTAATCGGTGGGCCTCGGGCCGTCGGATAAATGGGTCTACATGGGCCATAATCGGGCGTAATTGGTATCGGCCCAGCACGGTAATAGGCTGTTAACAGGCTGTAGGACAGCAAAGGCTTAATTCTATCACAGGCATAACGGGTCGTTAATGGGCCAGAATATAGGACAGGCTGGAAATGGCGCAACGGGTTAACAGGCCAGAAACAGGCCGACTCTTGCCATGGGCCGAATTTGGCCCATTAGGGTAATAGGCCAGTAACGGGCTGACTCTTGCCATGCGCCAAATTTGGCCCATTAGTGGAACAGGCCAGTAACGGGCCGACTCTTGCCATGGGCCGAATTTGGCCCATTAGGGGAACATGCCAATAACGGGCCGGAAGTAATCGAGGGCCGAAAAGGAGCCCAAGAACGTATGGGTCATCAATAGGCCGAAAGCTAACACGGGCTGGAAACGGCCCATGTAAATCATGGGCTATTAACGGGTATAAAGAAAATTACTGTTCATTATGGGCTAGAGTCACCGTGGGCCTATAATGGGCCGAAAGCTACGAAGGCCTCATATGGGCCGAAAGACATCGTGGGCCATACATGGCCGAAAGTGAAATGGGATGGTATTATATTCGACGGCCCACATGACGTTGTTGGGCCGATTTCCTTTAGGGCCTAACGGGTCGTGAGTTAACGGGCCGTAAAATGGGCTATTTGCGAAGAGACCGTTAACATGCTTTTCATGGGCCAGCCCGTTAACTTTTGACCAAGTCAAACGGGCCGGCTTTGTAAGCTAAATGGGCCACTGTTGGGCCACTCCACGTGTCGACATATCATAGGCGCCTATCTGACCCACAGACGAGCTGACACGTGTTTCGTCCGGCCAATAAGAATTTTACACGTGGAAATTTCCCATTGGTCAGGGCTGTTAACGGGTTATCGGATCCAAAACCCGACCCGATAGCTTAACGACATTCCGTTACGGTGGATGCCACGTGTCGGTCACCATTGACGAAAGCACTTCTGTGACGCGCGATTTATCGTCATGGAAGTGGACACTTCCATGATGATAATTTTGGTAATGTCATGGAACACTTCTATGACAGCACATGTATGACTATCTTGATTCTGTCATAAATTTGTCATGGATGTACATGCATGACAAAAACACGACCTACTGTGACAAACACGTATCATCACGGAAGTGTATTTTTTTGTAGTGAAGGTCATGGAAAACTGGTTTCCCATGTCTCTTAAGGAAGGTGATCGTTCTTGGCTCCTGAACCTACCGTTGGGCTCGATCTCCTCCTAGGACTAAATGCGCACCCGCTTCATCGCCAACTTCCAGGGCACTTGCGACCGCCCCCTGGTCGCGGGCGACCTACGCCGCATCAAGCAGCAACCAGGAGAGACCCTACAGAAGTACATTCAGTGCTTCAACAGCGCACAGATCAATATCCCCAAGGTGACCGATGAGGCCATCATCTTTGCGTTCTCTGATGGCGTCCGCAACGTCAAAATGAAGGAAGAGCTCGCTATCCATGAAGAGTTGTGCACAACCCTGGAGCTATTCAACATCGCGACCAAGTGTACAAGAGCTGAGGAGGGGGGCCTCTCCCTCCTTGAGCTCCCTGTTGTAGACCCGAAGGAGAAGAAAGCCAAGGCCAAGGACGTGAAGCGCAAGGGAGCAGCCGTACTCGCGGCGGAACCAGACACCATGTGTGGCAAAGACCAACCAAAGTCGTCCAAGAGCATCCATCCGTTCTGCGCCTTCCATAACCTAAGCACCCACAACACCAGCGACTGTCAAGAGCTCTGAGCCATTCGCGAAGGACACTTCGGCCAAC
This sequence comes from Triticum dicoccoides, assembly GCF_002162155.2. NCBI lineage: Eukaryota > Viridiplantae > Streptophyta > Magnoliopsida > Poales > Poaceae > Triticum > Triticum dicoccoides. The sequence goes on from NC_041388.1 coordinate 173,533,725, forward strand.
GCCCCGAGTGTGGCGACAAGGGCTACGACCGAGGAAGAGGACGCGGTGGCGGATGCTGGAACGACCGTGGCCCGCGTCAGGAGTGGAGCGACCGGCCTTGTGAGGATCGATGGCAGGATCAGCTTCGCGAGGGCGCCTGGAGAGATCAGCCTTGTGAGGATCACCCTCAAGGCAACAGTGGACTCCTCCGCTGCCACCGCCACCAAGAAGGAATGATGAACACCATCAGGACGAGGGGGCTGGGGGCTTCCAGGAACCGCGTGCTATCACCTGCATCTTGGGTGGAGCCCAGGCCCCAGCTTCTCATCATATCTTCAAGTAGTTTGCTCGCGAAGTGAATGCAGTCCTCTCCAAGCTCGAAGCCACACGCCCACTCAGGTGGTCCCAGTGCCCCATCACGTTTAGCTCGACAGATCAATGCAAGTGCGCGGCTACCGCTGGCGTCCTCCCAATGCTTTGCTCCTCAGTCATCAACAACGTGCAAGTTACCAAGACCATCATCCATGGCGGCGCAGGGCTCAGCGTCCTATCCGTCGACACGTTCAACAGCCTCCAAGTGCCTTATGACAAGCTCTAGCCTACCAAGCCTTTCTCAGGAGTGACCGGCGGTTCCTGAGGGAGTCCTGGATTAGGGGGTCTCCAGACAGCCGAGTATATCCTTTGGCCGGACTGTTGGACTATGAAGATACAAGATTGAAGACTTCGTCTTGTGTCCGGATGGGACTTTCCTTGGCGTGAAGGCAAGCTTGGCAATACGGATATGTAGATCTCCTCCCATGTAACCGACTCTGTGTAACCCTAGCCCCCTCCGGTGTCTATATAAATCGGAGGGTTTAGTCCGTAGGACAACAACTATCATACCATAGGCTAGCTTCTAGGGTTTAGCCTCTACGATCTCGTGGTATATCAACTCTTGTAATACTCATATCATCAAGATCAATCAAGCAGGACGTAGGGTATTACCTCCATCAAGAGGGCCTGAACCTGGGTAAACATCGTGTCCCCTGCCTCCTGTTACCATCCGCCTTGGACGCACAGTTCGGGACCCCCTAGCCGAGATCCGCCGGTTTTGACACCGACATTGGTGCTTTCATTGAGAGTTCCACTGTGTGAGCTTCATAAGGAAGGATGTCTCGTCTCGTTGTCAAGAACAACATCACCTCTAGGGGAGCCCTGGCTGTAGGCCAAACTCTCCGACTAGGCAGCTTCGTCATGACCGCCCGCTCGGCCACTGCGCCGATGATGACTTCTTGGGTCATCGAAAATAGCCTCCACATCGGCTCGAAATTCACTGAGCAGATGGATCCAATGGAGCTCTCCTCTTTGAACGAGCTCTTGGATCGCATCGCCACTCTGGGAGTCGCTACAGACTACGATTGGATTGGGCTTAAAACCTGACCAAAGGGAGATTAACTCTCCGCCGGTCACCCATCAGATAGCGGTGGTAGAGGAGCAATGCGGCGATTCTTTCTCTATCCTAAGGGCGAACTATGTCCGGATTCCCGAGCTCTCCTGCCAGATACCCATGCATGGGAGGACATCGCCCTAAGCCTGAACCTAGAATCAGGCTATGCCGAACCTGCGGGGCAACATCCCGGAGCCCGAACTTCCAAGATCAGAAACTGCTCTGCCCCTGGGTCTCAGATCGGGTCAAGGTCTGGACTTAAATCGACCCACCCACCCAGATATAAATGATCTTTCCCACATTAGGCAAGAGCCCCAAGAGACAGTACATCACTATTGGGCCAAATTCCTCCTTGTAATGAACAAGGTCAAGGACTATCGTGAGGAAGACGCAATTTCATTCTTCTGCAACAATTGCACGGACAAGGGAATCCTCAACGCCATAATTCGCTATGACATTGCACACTTCGGTGACTTGGAGGCCATAGTACGGAAGTACTGTGCGATGGAAAGCGCCTGGAAAACCGAAATAAAATTTTGGGATAATCCGGCTCTGACAAAACTCCTAGTCTGAACTAAAAGGGTGCACTCTCATAAGTCACCCGACTCAATTACAAAGAAGCAAAAGCCCACTACAGGGCGTGGAACCGTATTGGAGGGATGGCTTAACAGGCCCTGCAAAATTCATAGTACAGCAGATACCATACCAACACACAGCCTTAGAGCATGTTGGGTACTTCGGCAGGTGGCCAAGAGCGGTGAGGATCTCCTCATTCAAAACACCGCAGAGCACCATCCCGTGGATAACAATATAGTACTAACAGTCTTCGAGACCTTCGCCTCAAATAACAGGCGTAAGCGAGCACTCCGCAGCCTCGTCGAAGTCTGCCACGTGGCAGCAATAAATCCATGGAGCGACACGGCTATCACCTTCAATGCCAGATACGAACCTAAATTTCGAACAGCCCGAGCACCATCCGCCTTGGTCCTCAGTCAAATTGTGGATGGCTTTTGGCTTACTAAAGTGCTCATGGACGGTGGCAGCGGATTAAACCTCATCTATGGGGAGACCCTTCAAAAAATGGAAATAGACAGAAACTGTATTGAGCAAAGCAGCACAACCTTCCAAGGAATCATCCCTAGTCGGGAGGCATGTTGCGCTGGGAAAATCACACTAGATGTGGTATTCTGCACTCCGGAGAATTACAGGTCCGAAGAAATTACATTCCAAGTGGGCCCGTTCAGTAGCGGATACCACGCCCTTCTAGGGCGGGAGGCATTCACGATCTTCCAAGCCATATCCCATTACGGGTACATGAAGCTCAAAATGCCCAGGCCCAGTGGAATCATCACTCTAGCTAGTGATCCGGACATAGCACTCCGCGCCGAGAACAAAACAGTCGCACTGGCCCTCGAGGCATTATCCGAAGCCCTTGTGGCGGAGGAATTAACCGCGCTGCGCTCCACAATGGACAGGGATGACGTGATACTCGACAAAAGATCCAAGTCCACCTCTTTTAAACCATCAGGTGAAATAGTCAAATTCCATGTCCATCCAATGGACCCCACAAAAACAGCATCCATCGGGGCACAATTAAACCTCGCTGTAGACGCTGCACTACGGGAGTTCCTGCACGAGAATTGGGACATATTCGCCTAGCATCCTTCAGACATGCCAGGAATCCCACGCAGGCTGGCCGAGCATAGCCTTAACATTCTAAAGGGATTCAAGCCGTTCAAGCAGACTCTTCGGCGTTTCTCCAAACCTAAGAGACAAGCCATGGGAGAGGAGCTAGCCAAGTTACTAGAGTCCGGATTCATTAGAGAAATAAAGCATCCGGACTGGCTAGCAAACCTGGTGATGGTAACAAAGAAGGACAAATCCTGGCGCCTATGCATCGACTTCAAGGACCTTAATAAGGCTTGCCCAAAGGATCCCTTCCCCCTCCCTCGCATCGATCAAATTATCGATGCTACCGCAGGACACGACTCATTGTGCTTCCTCGACGCATACTTCGGTTACCACCAAATTAAGATGGCATAGTCCGATCAAGCCGCAACGACATTTATCACTCCATATGACCCCTTCTGTTTTAACACAATGCCCTTCGGGCTCAAAAACACCGGCGCAACATATCAGCGCATGATTCAGACATGTCTGGAAAAGCAGATCGGCAAAACAATGGAGGCATACGTCGACGATGTGGTTTTTAAAACCAGACACGTCGACTCCTTAATAGACGACTTGAGGCTCACGTTCGACAATCTCCGAACATACGACATTAAGCTCAATCCGGAAAAATGCGTTTTTGGCGTACCCGCCGGAAAGCTCCCGGGCTTCATCGTCTCCAATAGAGGAATTGAAGCAAATCCGGCTAAAATCCGAGCTCTGTCGCAGTTGGCTATCCCAACTGACCTCAAGCAAATCCTGAAGATAACTGGATGTGTGGCGGCCTTAAGCCGCTTTATCTCCCGATTAGATGAAAAGGCACTCCCCCTTTATCGCCTTCTTCGGTGCACCAAACACTTCAAGTGGACAGAGACAACCACGGCCGGATTGGAAGAAATAAAAGCCATCCTGGCCACCAACCCAATCTTGGCCGCGCCAAATGTCGGCAAACCAATGTTGTTATATATAGCGGCAACTCACCAAGTTGTAAGCGCAGTGCTCATCGTCGAATGAGAGACGGGCGGACATAAATTCCCACTTCAAAAGCCGGTATATTATGTATCCACTGTCCTCACTCCATGCAAATCATGGTACCCACATTATCAAAAGATAGCATACGCGGTATTCATGGCATCCCGGAAATTATGACACTACTTTCAAGAGTGTTCAATTACGATGGCCTCAGAAGTACCACTCAATGACATAATAAACAACCGCGATGCCACGAGCCGGATTGCCAAATGGGCTATCGAGCTCTTCCCGTTTGACATAACATATAGACCACGGCGAGCCATTAAGGCGCAAGTACTGGCCGATTTCGTCGCCGAGTGGACAGAAGCCGAACTCCCTAAAGAGTACGGTGCGTACTCCAATTGCATCATGCACTTTGACGGCTCTAAAATGCTGGCTGGTTTGGGGGCTGGCGTTGTCCTAACGTCCCCCACCAGAGATACAGTCCAATACGTACTCCAAATACTATACACAGACTCTAACAACGCAGCCGAATACGAGGCCATACTACACGGTCTCCGGATGGCAGTTTCCATGGGCATTCAATGCCTGGAGGTGCATGGGGACTCGAACCTCGCAATATCTCAAATAAATGGAGACTTTGATGCCAAGGATCCAAAAATGGCGGCATATCACAATGCCGTCCTCAAAATGTTAGCTCGGTTCGAGGGGCTTGAATTCCACCATGTGGCTCGGGAAAACAATCAGGCGGCGGATATCCTCGCCCGTATCGGCACTAAGCGCGATCCTGTCCCACCTAACATCTTCTTGCAAAGTCTGTTTAAGCCATCCATGGTATGGGACGGGGACACCGGTAATAATATTCCGGACCCGGCCACAACACCATACGCCGAACACTCTGACACAATCGGAGGCTCTGCGATCAAAATAACACCTTCAGCCCACGTGATAATGGCTGTTATCACATCGTGGACAGAACCATTCCTGGCCTACCTAACTAGGCAGGAACTACCCGAGGACCAAAATGAGGCACGCTACATAGTGCGACGATCTAAAGCCTACAAGGTCCACGAGGGAGAGCTTTATAAGAAAAGCACTACCGGAGTTCTTCAAAGGTGCATCTTCGAAGAGGAAGGGCGGAAGCTTTTGGCAGAAATCCATGCTGGACTCGGCGGCCACCACGCCGCAGCCCGGGCCCTTGTAAGCAAGGCCTTCCATACATGTTTCTATTGGCCGACGGCCCGAGCAGATGCACAGTATCTGGTCCAACATTGCGTCGGTTGCCAGCTTTTTGCAAACCAAAGCCATATGCCACCTACCGCCCTCCAAACAATCCCCTTTACTTGGCCCTTTGCGGTCTGGGGGCTTGATATGGTCGGACCCCTTAAAGGGGGAACCCATAAGCAAAAATACTTACTATTCATGGTGGATAAATTCACCAAATGGATAGAAGCCAAACCCGTTAAAATGGCTGAATCCAGACCGGTGATAGACTTCCTATATGGGGTTGTGCACCGTTATGGCATCCCCCACAGCATCATGACTGACAACGGAATGAACTTCACAGCCGACGAGGTAAAACTTTGGTCAGAAACATGGGCATCAAGCTCGATTATGCTTCTGTCTATCACCCGCAAAATAACGATCAAGTTGAGCGAGCAAATGGTCTTATTATGAGCGGCATCAAACCCAAATTAGTGCGGTCCTTAAAAGAATCAAACACGCACTGGGTAGAGGAGCTCAACTCCGTACTATGGGGGCTGCGGACCACGCCGAATCGCACTACCGGATACACTCTGTTTTTTATGGTGTATGACGCAGAGGCGGTTCTGCCTTGCGACATAATTCATGACTCACCTCGAGTGCGCATGTACGAAGAAAAAGAGGCCGAGCTCGATCGGCAGGACAGTTTGGACGCCCTGGAGGAGGAGCGCGACGTGGAAAAAGCCCGTTCCGCATTCTATCAGCAATAGGCTCGAAGGTATCAAAGAAGAGAAGTACGGGCCAAAACCTATAACGTTGGCGAACTAGTTCTACGTCTGCCGAAGAAGAAAAAGAACAAGCTCAAGCCCAAATGGGAAGGTCCCTTCATTATTGACCAGGTTCTGACCGGTGGAGCGTACCGTTTGTGAGATGCATCGGACAATCGACTCGAGCCAAACCCATGGAACGCAGCCAGACTCCAAAGGTTCTACGCCTAGTGTCGGACTCTATGTTCGTCTCCTTACCTCCATCAATTTTTTGCATATCAAATATCTGTCTTTTCTCTCTTTCTCTCTTCTTTTTTCTTCTCCTCAAGGCCATAAAAGGCTAACTTGTGTCTTGGTTACACAATCTTCACGCGCTAACCGCGCTCATTATACCTGGGGGCTTCTTATATAGAAGCTTAATATAATTATTTTTCTGGGCTTTAGGCCCCGCACATGTGTCATTCTTCCACATGTACCTTTTTCACCATTATATGCATCGATATGACTTAACTTTTGGCCATGGGTTGCCTGTCTCTTGTATTTATGCCCTACGTTCCCGTTAATTCGGCTAGGGCATAAGGGGAGCACCTCTGCGATTATGACTGTCGGGTCAGCCGGATGTGTACCTCAGACTAGGTGAAGCCGAAAGCTAGCGTTCTTAAGGGAATATTCGGTCGGTGAACAAAAGATGACTTTTATTTATTTTGATACATGCCCCCAGATGTTTATAGCCTGCGTCTCTTTTCGCAGTTAGGACATGCACATTAGGGCATGCGTACCTAGGGAAAGGAACCCTTAATGGAACTATTCTCCCTGGAAGATGTTTCTTACTATCCATGTAATATAACATAGCTAGTTGGGTACTTGTCTGTTCAAGCACTTATGACCCCTACGCCTGGTTTCCACGCATACCCCGGTTTTTACATAACCGAGTGGGTATTCGGATACACTCCGGACTATCGGGTCCAGAGGTCGAAGCAAAAAGGTCTGCCATGACAAGTGATTTACAATCCGGCTAGGGACATTATACATGTCACTTAAAGTACACAATCACTAAGATTGACCAACTTCTGCTTCTATACCATCCAACAGGCTGTCTAGCCTACAATCCTGTTGGGAATACTTTGCGGCTAATTCTACTTGGTCATACACCAAATTGTCGAAGATCTCTTTCCCATCGGGCCCCACAAGTCCGACCTCGGCCATGTTGTCTGGGTCAGCTTTGGTATATCGCGTCTTCACCATGGCCCAGGCTTCCCTCGCACCTTGTCGGCAGGATGATATCTTCCATAATCGGAAGCGGCGCCGCACGCCCTTGAGCTTTTCTACAAGATCCCCCATGCCTCCTGGCGGGGAGACGGATGGCCACAAGGCTTGGGCAATACCCTGCATCACCTGCCGAACTTGTTCGTGCAGTTGCGAGAGCTCTGGTAGAAGATCACCCGCAGACCCGGGCATCTCCTCCGCGGGACGACCCGTCAACATACCTGCAAACATAACTCTGTTAGCCGGCTTCTTCGCCGAACTCTTTCAAAAGTTCGTTCAAGCACTTACTGAAAATGTCGCGTCGAAGCCGCTTATTCTCCTTCACGGAGTCCGCAAGTTGGGCTCGGACATCTTTCAGTTCCACGCCCAACCGGATATTGGCATCCTGGAGATTATTTTTCTCCTGCCTGACCCACGTAAGCACGCGCTCGCCAGCATTTAGCTAACGATTAGCACGTTGCGCATCCTCCGGCATGGCCTTCGGATTCACTCCGGAGTCATCTGCAACATCTATTGTTAGATTTGCATGCATGCCGCATATTATATGGTACTTGTCATTCTTTGCAATGGAAACAAGTGTTACCAGAGGGGGCCTTCTCGGACTCCTTCAACATGGCCACCGCGGCCCGTAGCTGGGCTTTGCACTCTTCCAGCTCTTGAGACAATTGGGTATTCTTCTATGTAAGAACCTGCACAAATAGTGATCCTTAAATCAGTTGTGTCAACTGTTTCAAGTCTTAGGGGCTACTGATATATATATAATCGTCATATTTTCTTACCCGTATATCCTTTACATACTAGTCCGTGGCTCTGGCAAGACCGTTTTGAGTAGCACGGATGTACACGTCTCCTGAGTTGAAGGCATCGAACGCCTCTTGGGAGAAACAAGCGTCACAGAGTACGGCCCGGTGACGCCTGTGATTCATGGCGCTCTCCACTCCGGAATTTGTAGCGGATAGTCTATCCGCATCCTCTGTAGGAGGAGCATCCGGCATTCGCCCCGTGTTAGCTTCCGCCTCTATGTTCGGCCCTGCAGCCCGAGTGGTGGAGGCGTGATCGGCAACCTCTCCGGATATAGTCGGGCGAGCGTTTTTCCTACCAGGAAACATGGACGTCATTATATTTTAAGAAATACGACAACCACGGAGCGAGGTTCTGTATCATACCTCTGCGCCGGCATCTCAGTCCTGACCACCTTCCTTTTTGGCCTACCTGGCTTCGGTGTCCCTCGTTGGCGAGTCACTGCGGGTTCGGCATGGCGTCTCGAGGGCCTTCCCTGTAAAACACCATATGTGTACGGTAGGTGAAGTGCATAAAAGGGATCCTTCTTGGAAGTTGGGACTCCGGTTTTTCTTACATGCGATGCAGGGAGTAGCCCAGGATAGTCGGCTATGATGGCAACCATGGCATCACCGCAGCTCAATTGATAGAATGTCCTGTCGATTAGCTCCACAAATATGTCCGGATCCTCTTCGAGTCCGGGATCGAGGGCCCGGTCAGGGTCCTCTTGTTGTGGAGGTGGGCTGTTGACCTCCCTTACAGCTTTTCGCAGTTCCTGCCATGAAACGTCAAGGTGAGTATTTATGACGAAGAATGCAGGAAGGTTGGGAGTAAAAAGTGACAGCTCACCCAGCTTGGAGGGCTGTACATGGAGAATCCATCCCGTGGCTTAATACGGATGAACTCCTCTTCCTCTCCCTTGAACAACTCGGACAAAATTTTTGCTAGGGCAGCAGTGAAGTCCGGTCCCTTACGCCCGCAGCGGGTGGCATCATCTTCCCCGTTAAAGCGCCACATGGGGTTCCCTCGATATTGAAGTGGTTGCACCCCCCGCATTATACATATTGACATAACCTCGATTATTGTCAATCCTGATTGAGCCAGCGCTTTTATCCGGCCCATCAGGTAAAGGACTTATCCGTTATCTTCCTCCTGAGGGCTTCGTGGGTGCCAGCTTCGGCGTTTCTTCAAAGGGGCATTGTCGAACTCGGGAAGACCCCTCCGAATAGGATCTAGAAGGGGGACGTCCTCCATGTAAAATCACTTCGAAGGCTAGTCTTCGGATGTCTTCTTCGGGGTACCGGACAGGTATCCTGTCCCGGCGATGCACCATATTTCGGCTCCGCCCACTTGATATATTGACCCCTCCTGTGTATGGGGCACAAGGCAGAATAGCTTCTTCCATAGCTCGAAATGAGCTTCGCAGCCCAGAAACAGCTCACAAAGGGCAACAGAACCAGCGATGTGTAATATGGAAGCGGGGGTGAAATTATGCAACTAGAGGCCGTAAAACTCCTGGAGCCCGCGGAGGAACGGATGGATTGGAAATCCAAGTCCCCTTAGTAAATAAGGTACAAGGCATACCTGCTCCCCCTTGGAGGGATTGGGGAAGCTCTCCGCTTGCTCCCCGCCATTATAGGTGGCGAGCCCGGCTCGAACGGGGACCATATATGCTGGAGGGAGAAATCCCAGGGTCTGTAACTCTTCTAATTGGTTGTGTGGGATGGAACACTTCTCCCAATCACTGGTTTTAGGGCTACGGGGGCAGGAGGAGGAGCTGCGATGGCCGGCCATGTTTGAATGGATTTTTTCGAGCGCGATCCGATGGATACTTGCCATGGGAGGATGGTGTGGTTTGGATCTAAGAATCCCCGTCCTTTTAATAGACAGTTTACTTACATGGCTAGGGTGGCGAATGCAAAAGTGCCCTGGCTCGTCGCATTCGCTCGACACGTGGAAGATAGCCCTTATTGGGCGCAGAAGCCAAGAAGTGCAACATTTATGGGGAGCCGGACACTACTCAGCAGATATTCATAATTTGGAGAAGAACCCGACTTGCAATGCCGAAGACAATCTGCGCACCGGACTCATCGTCATTGAAGCCTAGTTCGGGGGCTACTGAGGGAGTCCTGGATTAGGGTGTCTCCGGACAGCCGGACTATATCCTTTGGTCGGACTGTTGGACTATGAAGATACAAGATTGAAGACTTCGTCCCGTGTGCGGATGGGACTTTCCTTGGCGTGGAAGGCAAGCTTGGCAATACAGATATGTAGATCTCCTCCCTTGTACCAACTCCGTGTAACCCTAGCCCCCTCCGGTGTCTATATAAACCGGAGGGTTTAGTCTGTAGGACAACAATCATACCATAGGCTAGCTTCTAGGGTTTAACCTCTACGATCTTGTGGTAGATCAACTCTTGTAATACTCATATCATCAAGATTAATCAAGTAGGACGTAGGGTATTACCTCCATCAAGAGGGCCCGAACCTGGGTAAACATCGTGTCCCCTGCCTCATGTTACCATCCGCCTTAGATGCACAATTCGGGACCACCTACCCGAGATCCGCCGCTTTTGACACCGACAGTTCCACCACACCGATAGGGCAGGTCCGCCTCCCTGTCACTTTCGGCATGCGCAACAACTACCGCACCGAGCTCATCGACTTCAACATCGCACACATCCGCCTACCGTACAACGCCATCCTCGAGTACTCAGCCCTGGCCAAGTTAATGGCGGTGACCCATCACGGCTACAATGTCCTCAAGATGCCGCGAAGCAGCGGGATCATCACGGTCCCATGTGAAGAAAGAGATGCAGTGTGATCCCTCAAGTGTGCCTTCCAAGCTGCAGCAATCGACGACCCCGACAGCAGGAGCGAGGGCCCTCATGAGGCCATCCCTAAGAAGAAGAAGCAGCTGCGCCGTGCCGGACCTCGGGAGGGTGGCGTCGCAGCCGGAGCCTCGTCAGGATCAGTGCCCGTTCCAGGGGCGCCTCCCTCCATCGCATAGGAAGGCGCGCCCGGCGCCCTTCTCGGGCAGGGCTCAGGGGCTTTCTTCTAGAAGGCCTTGCCCACATCACGAGGGAGGCTCTCGGGCACCACTTAGAGGCATGCTTCACGGCATGTTTCCCTCAGGAGGACATAGGGCAAGGACCGCCCACCATTCAGGAGTTCATCACCAAGATCACCCAGGAGCTGCAAGACCCAAGGGACATGTGTGGCGACCGCCGCTCACAAGGCGCAGCTTTCCATCCAGGCGAGGATGCCGGGCTGCGCGTCTTTGTCGACGTCCAAGGGCTCAACATGGTCGCTTCTCAGGAGCTTTTCTGGCCTTCGTGTGTGGGACGGATACGTCTCGGTCGTATCTACCTTTCCAAACACTTTTGCCCTTGTTTTAGACTCTAACTTGCATGATTTTAATGGAACTAACCCGGACTAACACTGTTTTCAGCAGAATTGCCATGGTGTTATTTATGTGCAGAAACAAAAGTTCTCAGAATGACCTGAAACTTCACGGAGATTATTTTTGGAAATAATAAAAAAATACTGGCAAAAGATCAAGGCCAAGGGGCCCACACCCTAGTCACGAGGGTGGCGGGCGCACCTGCCCCCCTGGGCACGCCCCCTACATCGTGGGCCCCCTGGAGCTCCGCCGACCTCAACTCCAACTCTATATATTCACTTCCAGGGAGAAAAAAATAAGAGAGAAGGATTCATCGCGTTTTATGATACGGAGCCGCCGCCAAGCCCTAAACCCTCTCGGGGGGCTGATCTGGAGTCCGTTCGGGGCTCCGGAGAGGGGAATCCGTCGCCATCGTCATCATCAACCATCCTCCATCACCAATTTCATGATTCTCACCGCCGTGCATGAGTAATTCCATCATAGACGGTGATGGGTTGGATGAGATTTATCATGTAATCGAGTTAGTTTTGTTAGGGTTTGATCCCTAGTATCCACTATGTTCTGAGATTGATGTTGCTATGACTTTGCTATGCTTAATGCTTGTCACTAGGGCCCGAGTGCAATGATTTCAGATATGAACCTATTATGTTTTCATCAATATATGAGAATTCTTGATCCTATCTTGCAAGTCTATATTCACCTACTATGTGTTATGATTCGGCAACCCCGAAGTGACCATAATAGGGACCACTCCCGGTGATGACCATAGTTTGAGGAGTTCATGTATTCACTATGTGTTAATGCTTTGGTCCGGTACTCTATTAAAAGGAGGCCTTAATATCCCTTAGTTTCCGCTAGGACCCCGCTGCCACGGGAGGGTAGGACAAAAGATGCCATGAAAGTTCTTTTCCATAAGCACGTATGACTATGTTCAGAATACATGCCTACATTACATTGATGAATTGGAGCTAGTTCTGTGTCACCCTAGGTTATGGCTGTTACATGATCAACCACATCCAGCATAATTCTCTATCACCGGTCCATTACCTACGAGCTTTCCATATATTGTTCTCCGCTTATTTACTTTTCCGTTTCTATTGTTACAATCACTACAAAATACCAAAAACTTTACTTTTTCTACCGTTACTTTTGCTATCGTTACCACTACTATCATATTACTTTGCTACTAAATACTTTGCTGCAGATATTAAGTTTCCAGGTGTTGGTTCAATTGACAACTCAGCTGCTAATACTTGAGAATATTCTTTGGCTCCCCTTGTGTTGAATCAATAAATTTGGGTTGAATACTCTACCCTCGAAAACTGTTGTGATCCCCTATACTTGTGGGTTATCAAGACTATTTTCTGGCACCGTTGCCGGGGAGCATAGCTCTATTCTTTGAGACACTTGGGATTTATATCTGCTTATCATTATGAAGAACTTGAAAGATCCAAGAATCAAGATTTATCCCTCAACTACGAGGGGATGTAAGGAATTGCCATCTAGCTCTGCACTTGATTGACGTTCTGTTTTGATTAAGCTTGCGACACCCAAGCCTGCTTCTACCATTCATTCTGATATGTCGCATGTTATTGATGATGCCACTTCTGCTATGCATGATACTTATGATGAAACTACTTCTATGCTTGATACTACTATGCCACTTGGTGAATTTCTTGATGAACAACTTGCTAGGGCTAGAGAGAATGAAATTATTGAAACTGATAATATTGACGAAAGTGATGATGAAGACTCTCCCCCTAATAAATATGAATTGCATGTTGTTCCTGAGGGTTATGTTATGGATGAAGAATCTACTAGAGCTATTTTAGCTTGCAATGATAGGTATGACCTAAAGAGGTTATTAGCTAAATGGAAGCAGCAATCCCTTAATGCTAGAATGAGACCTGACCCTGCTTTTCCTACTTCACCTATCTGTGTTATTGATAAGGATTATGAATTCTCTATTGATCCTGATATAATTACTTTGGTTGAATCTGATCCTTTTTATGGCTATGAATCTGAGACTGTTGTGGCACATCTTACTAAATTAAATGATATAGCTACCCTGTTCACCCAATGATGAGAGAACTCGCTACTTTTATATTCTTAAAATATTTCCGTTCCCATTAAAGGGTGATGCTAAGATATGGTTTAATTCTCTTGATCCTGGTTGTGTGCGTAGTCCCCAGGATATGATTTATTTCTTCTCTGCTAAATATTTCCCTACTCATAAGAAACAAGCTGCTTTAAGGGATATATATAATTTTGTGCAAATTGAAGAAGAGAGTCTCCAAAAAGCTGGGGGGAGGCTTCTCCAATTACTTAATGCTTTGCCTGATCATCCTCTTAAGAAAAACGAAATACTTGATATCTTTTATAATGGACTAACCGATGCTTCCAGAGATTACCTGGATAGTTGTGATGGTTCTGTTTTCAGGGAAAGAACACTAGATGAAGCTGAAATTCTATTGAATAATATGTTGACAAATGAAAATAATTGGACACTTCCTGACACAACTCCTGAGCCTATTCCTAAACCAACTCCGAAGAAGAGAGGTGTTCTATTTCTCAGTCCTGAAGATATGGAAGAGGCAAAGAAATCCATGAAAGAAAAGGGTATTAAAGCTGAAGATGTTAAGAATTTACCTCCTATTAAAGAAATACATGGTCTTAATTTACCGCCTGTCGAAGAAATGCATAATTTTAATCCATCTCCTATTGAAGAAATGCATGGTCTTGATAACCCGATACAGGTAGTAAAGGTAAATTCTCTCTATAGATATGATAAAGCTGAAATCCCATTTACTAAGTTTGCTAGCCCATGCTTAGATGAGTTTGATAAATTTATGGTTAAGCAAGAAGACTTCAATGCTTATTTTGGTAGAGAATTAAGACGCAGTGCTGATATGCTTGAACACTTGGGTGATTATATGGCTAATGTCAAAGGTGAACTTAAACTTATTAGTAAACATGCTTCTATGGTTACCACTCAAGTAGAACAAGTACTTAAAGCTCAAAATGATTTGCTCAATTAATTGAATAGTAAGAATAATGATTTTGCTGTTAGAGTGGCTAGTAGAACTGGTAAAATGACTCAGGAACCTTTGTATCCTGAAGGCCACCCTAAGAGAATTGAGCAAGATTCTCAGAGAAATAATATAGATGCACCTAGTCCTTCTAAAAAGAAGAAAAAGAAAACTGATAGGACTTTGCATGCTTCTAGTGAACCTATTGCTGAAACACTTGAGAATCCAAATGATATTTCTATTTCTGATCCCGAAACACAATCTGGTAATGAACCTGAAACTAGTGATAATGTTAATGACAATGTTCATGTTGATGCTCAACCTAGAAATGATAATGATATAGAAATTGAACCTGTTGATGATCTTGATAACCCACAATCAAAGAATCAACATTGTGATAAGAAATACTTTGTTGCTAGGAAACATGCTAAAGAAAGAGAACCATGGGTTCAGAAACCCATGCCTTTTCCTCCGAAACCATCCAAGAAAAAGGATGATGAGGATTTTGAGCGCTTTGCTGAAATGATTAGACCTATCTTTTTGCGTATGCGATTAACTGATATGCTTAAAATGAATCCTTATGCTAAGTACATGAAAGAAATTGTTACTAATAAAAGAAAGATACCAGAAGATGAAATTTCCACCATGCTTGTTAATTATACTTTTAAAGGTGGAATACCTAAGAAGTTAGGAGATCGAGGAGTACCCACTATACCATGCTCCATTAAAAGAAACTATGTTAAAACTGCTTTATTTGATCTTGGAACCGGTGTTAGTGTTATGCCTCTCTGTTTATATTGTAGACTTGATTTGAATAAGTTCACACCTACTAAAATATCTTTACAACTGGCTGATAAATCAACTACTATAGATGTCGGTATTTGTGAGGATGTGCCTGTTGTGGTTGCAAACGTTACTATTTTAACGGGATTTGTTATTCTTGATATTCCCGAGGACGATAGTATGTCTATTATTCTTGAAAGACCATTTTTGAATACTGTAGGGGCTATTATTGATTGCAACAAAGGCAATGTCACTTTTCATGTTAATGGTAATGAGCATACGGTACACTTTCCGAGGAAACAACCTCAAGTCCATAGTATTAATTCTATTGGGAAAATTCCAGCAACTATTTTTGGAGGTTTTGAATTTCCTATTCCTACTGTCAAGAAGAAATATGATATTCTTATTGTTGGGGATGTGCATATCCCCGTTGAGGTAACCTAGTGTTATTCAAAAATTCTCCGGTTCCATGTTATTCGGAATGAGTTTGTTAAAAAGACTTCATCAACCTTGTTAATGGATTACTTTTGATGATCATGAGATGGATGAATTTAGAAAACACAACTCTCTGTACCCTCCATTTACTTTCTGTTATTTATATTAAATAAAATAAAAATACTATTTTCTGTCTGTTATCTGAATTGTCCATGCAATATAAAAATACCCCAAAAATAAAAGTTCTCCAAGTGCCCTGAAATTTAAATATGATTTTTTCTGGAATATTTGAGAATATTTGGCACTGAGAACACAGCAGGGGGGCATCCACCTCACCACGAGGGTGGAGGGCGCGCCCCCCTACCTCATGGGCCCATGGTGGACCTCCTCCACTTATTCCTGCACCCACACACTCCTTCTTCCTCCTACAAACACCATTATCCAGTTCAAACCCGAGTCAAAGCTCACTTTGCTGCCATTTTCGATCTCCTTGCTCAAAGCACCTCTCACAAAACTGCTTGGGGGGATTGTTCCGTGGTATGTGACTCCTCCATTGGTCCAATTAGTTTTTGTTCTAGTGCTTTATTCATTGCATATTTTTGCTGCTTAGGTGACCCTGTTCTTGAGCTTGCATGTCAAATTTATATGGTTCCAAGTAGTTCTAATGCATGATATAGGCTCTAGGCACTTGTAGGAGTAGTTGTTATCAATTTTGTTGAGTTTGGTTCACTTTTATTTTGAAGTTACTAAAAATTTCAGAATTTTTCAGAAAATAATGAAGAGATTTTTGAGGGGCTCATCGAGCCGAAGCTCGAAGGAAAAGCAAAATGAAGAAGCAAAGAAGCCCAAATATAATCTGCCTCGCACCGCGGAGGTTCGACTGTGTGAATGGCCCTCCGATGATTTCTTGAGATCAACCGGGATTTATGAGGATTTTTATGAATTGGCTAAGAATGCAGGCCTTACCGACTTCCTCCGCGACTAACGCGAACAGTATCTCTTACTCACCAATACTTTTGTGCAAAACTTCTACTATTATCCTAGGGAATCACCTCCTTCAATAGAGTTTCATTTATATGATGTGGTTAAGAAGATGCCACTATATGAATTTTGTAGGGTTTGCAAAATGCATTTAGAGGGTAGCTTAGCGGAACCACATTGTAAAGATGTGGATGGGTTTATTGACACTATCACTGTAGGGGAAACTAGGAAGGTTTCCGATGCAAGAATCACTAGCATACATTTTCCTGTTTTATGCTACTTTGCAATATTTGCTAGTCGTTGTCTAATTGGTCGCGAAAACTGTGGAAACCTTAGTGTTCCTGATATTTTTATTTTGTTCTATGGTTTATTCCGTGACGAAT
Source organism: Triticum dicoccoides (assembly GCF_002162155.2). NCBI lineage: Eukaryota > Viridiplantae > Streptophyta > Magnoliopsida > Poales > Poaceae > Triticum > Triticum dicoccoides. The sequence goes on from NC_041388.1 coordinate 173,550,800, forward strand.
CTGTTAGTATGGGCGGTATTATTGCTAAACGGTTAAGTCTGAACCGTACAAAGGGCCCCATCTTTGGTGGTATCTATGCTTCACGCCTTGCTGCATAATATAACATACCCATTAGGCACTATAAAAAGAAGAAAAATTGCTGCCTACTGTTTATTTAGATCATAAGAGTATGGTAGGGCATGATTTTATTATAAAGAATAGGGAAGGGGAGCTTAAGTACAAATTGTTCTTTGATAAACGTCATCCTAAGACTATCACCTTGCCTGCTCCTTCCTTGTTTGATTTATCTACAGGCCAGTACCTCGTCTCACCGGAAGACATTCACGCTTACCGGAACCCTACATCAGCCACAGAGCCAGAGTCGGAACCACAAGTTGATCCTCAGTAACATCCCAAAATTCTAAATTTTGGAATGTTATAATAAATAGATAGATTTGATTGATTGACTGAAAGTGAGTGAATTCGAAACTTTTGAAAGCTAAATGAGAGGGAATAAAAGGACTTTCCCAAACTTTCATATTTGCTTTCTGATCTCCATGAATTCAAATTCTTTTCAAATACAAAACCCTCGAGAGAAGATGACATGACTTCTTCCATTTATTTAAATGACAAGGGTTTTAAAAAAACATTTGAAATTCATTTGGAAAATATCTCCAATTCTGAAACTTTATGCAACTCAATGATTTTCACGAGAGAAGATAATATGACTTCTTCAAAACTTATGAAATATGAGTTGGGAGTTTCAAAGAATTAAATTCAAAGTCCTTTTGGAATTAATTTTCAATTTGGATTTATTTGAGTTTTACTCAAATTATTTTTCTCCAAAAATAAAATATATGGAAATTAGGGTAACATGATTCCCTACATTAGAAAATTGGAGAAAAATTTATTTGAAATCATTTTGGTATTTTTAAAATGATTTTTGTTGGATTTTAATAGACCAGTAGCACTCTTTGTTTTATATGAATTTGTGTGGATTTTATTTGAAGTTATAAAAATGTTCATGTCGTAGAAAATCTTTTTTTGAAAATTTTGATATATTATATGCCTAGGTTCTATTTTATTTTAGTTTGCTTTATGTTATTTTCCGTTGTGTTTTTTTAAAAAAAATCTTTTCGCCGACTGGGCCGGCCCAGCTCGTGCCAGGCCTAGGCCCAGTGCGCCACCGCCTTCGTCTCCCTCCCCGAGCCGGAGTTCAACTCTCGCACGTCGCCGGACGCAGCCGTAGCCGCCGCGGACTCCTCCGCCGCCTCGCCTTGCCCCTCCCGCAAGCCTCTCCCGCCCTCCTATAAATACCAGAGCCCCGAGCCCCGTTTCTCTCCTCCTTCGCCGCGACCGCCGCACTCGTCGGGATCCACCGCCGCCAGCGAGATCCGCTCGCCGCTGCCGCTCCGTTCCTTCGCCGTGGACCGCCGCTGATGCTGCCATCCACCTCGCATTGCCGCGTCGCCCCTCCCCGTGCTCTTCGCTGCCTCCCGCGACGCCCCGAGCCGCCGCTCCGGCCGAGACCGAAGCCGCCGCCGTCGTCCTCCCTGACTCCGGTGATCGCCGCGGTAACCGCCGCCTCCCGTCCGTTGGATCTGGATCCAACGATCCAGATCTTTCTGTTTTTTTTGTTTCGTTTTGTTTTTTTAGAGAACGTTTGCTGGTTAGAGTTAGAAAGTGAGCGTTCGCTCAGTAGGTTTTTTTTCTTTCTTTTTCTGCTTATTTTACGTCAAGGACCTATCCGTGAATATAATTATTTACAAATTGGCCCCTAGTTTTCAAACGACCACAACTCTTTGCTCGTTTATCCAAATCCAACGAAACCAACGCCCACGTCTTCGTTATGATCCCCTCTATCCTTTAATCCAACTCAAACATATTTTTGAAAAGTTTAAAATTTGAATTAGATCAGATTTGAATTCAAACTTCGTTTGATCATAACTTGAGTTTCGTAGCTCCGTTTGAGTTGATTCTTTTTGCAAATCGAAGCTCTTGACCTAAACATTCTAATAAGGCCAAATTCACATAATTTTGGTACTGTTAGAAATTGTTTTATGTTGCAAGAGTTATTTGCTTGGTTTTGATGTTTCCGAATCATCTTCTTCGTTCTTTCTGATCTTTTGAGTGATTGCTTATGTGTGGTTACTATTGCTTGCTTACGATAGATTGACCGGAGTGTGACGGGTAGAACTATCAAGAGTTACGAGTGCGAATCATCTTCATCAACATTGCAGGCAAGTTCACACTTTGATCATATCCCTTTCATACCCAGTCTTTATTGCATTAGATCAAACCTCAAACATTGCATGATTAGGATCTAATTAAATTGTGGGTATTGGGAAGTAGTTGATGAGGTAGGAACCTATTGCCCTGCATTTAAACCTTGGGAGTTACTTTTACGTTATGCTTATATTGCCATGCTATGCTCGTAGACGTGGTTTGGGTATGAGTGAAATCCATGACAGATGTGAGATTGTTATTTAATGGTTCAACTTAAGGTGGCAACTTGAATACACATCTGGGTGGATTGCTAGGGGCACCCTGGGGACATACCAGTGGACTTGCCCGGACACCTGGGGATATACCGGTGTTGTCCTAGGAGATCCCGGGGATATACCGTGTGATCATCCTACGGTCCGCCACCCAGGCTCAAACGGATCATGAGATTATTCATACTAGAAACTTCCGTGTGCAGCCACAAGCCATTATATGGGCTCTGGCATAGTTGATTAAGTCGTGCGAACTCTTACAGGGTAGACTAGCAGATGTAGGGGAAAGTAGGTGTACCGGTCTATCCAACGTAAGGTGCTAGCGCTTCTGAAAGGCTATGTCTCGGCCATCCGTTTCTCAAACACCATGTAGTGCGAGAAAACCAACGGAGGAGAACGAGTCTTGTGGGGAAAAGTGCGCAAACCTCTGCAGAGTGTATAAACTAATCATGATTAGCCATGTCCCCGGTTATGGACATCTTGAGTATCTAGTTCTTGGATTATCCTGTTGATCTCATCACGTTACTTTAAATGAATATTGTTGGGTTCAATGATGTTTCTTAATTGGGATTAAGAATGCTGTCAACCATTCTCAATGTTCAACATCCACCATGATAGTTAAATAAAATTTATTCCTTTGCAGTAGGGAAAAATTGGCTTTACGCAAAAACTTATAACCATATAGCTTTTCCACCAGCCAAATATGCATGTAGTGATAGCCTTTATTCATCATTCTCTGTGGTGTGAATTTGCCAGTACATTCAATGTACTGACCCTCTGTGGCTGCAACGTCTCATGTTGCAGGATTATCTTACGACGAGTAAGTGATACGTTAGGGTTACGATTTCTACACTCAACTTTGCCGTTGGTGTTGATGGGAATCCACAACCTTGTTACTTCCGCTATTTTGGATTTGAGGTAATAGTATTTACGTTACTTTTACATGTGATTTACCTCTGCTATAAATCCTTCGAGTACTATGTGTGTCAGCATATCGATCCAGGGATGACACTTAAGCACAGAGACTTGATCCCTTCGGGCCGGGTCGCTACAAGATGGTATCAGAGCACATGTTGACTGTAGGACGTGACCCTAGAAGCTAGCAAGCCCATAGGAAAGATTTTCCCTACAACTTTCCTTTTCAAAAAGACCTTTTTACCTCTCTTCTCTTTTGAGCTTATTCAAATATTCCCTTTTAGTGAGACCATACCCCTTTCCCCTTTTGACCACTCGAAGATTCCACTGATGAGACCACTCCAAGAAGTACAAGATATCGGATAACTAAGACCAGTTTGGAATGAAGAGTATTTTCCGTGCATCTGAATAATGGAAACTACAACGGTTGAAGGCCGAAGACAAGTAGAATTTGAAGGCTCTGAAGAATTCCCAGATTTGTATGACCTAGGAAGGCTACCCTTATGGAACTTGGCAGACTATGGAAGTTGTCAATACCTGAGATCAAGGTGTATCGGAGAAAGACCGGAGCATGTAGAGTTAAGAAACTCAAGGATTTGTCAAGAAAGCCCTAAGGCAGGAGATATCAACTATGGAATGATAGCTCATGGAAATGACAAGAGCAGAAACTTAGCTATCCAAGAAGTTATCTCCCGCTTATGCTATTGTCACCATGCTGAGTTAAGGATGCTTTCTTCAGAATGGATTGGATAGTAGAAGGCTGATGGAGAACCTATCAGCAAGATGAAGTTTTAAGCTTAGGTAGTGTATCACCAGGATCTGGAGTGTTACATCAGGAATTTTAAGATGGACCTGCAGGAAGCCGTATTTTGACAAGGAAGCATTTCGTGAAGAACTTAGGTCCAAGAAGCTGATGTAGCAAGCTGGAGGAGCAAAACTCAAGAAACTGGAGATTCGTCAGGAAATAGACCATGGTTCATGCCAAGGATGTTGAAACCTAGAAGTTTGAAATGCAACTCCGGAGTATTAAAGAATGTCACAAGAGACTTCACGGAAGAAGCCATTGGAGGCATGAACAAGGCTTGAAGAATTTGGAGACGTTGAAGATTTATTGACCTTTAGAAGACCAAACCCCTGTTATATACCTACGTTAGATGCGATGTTTGTGAGCTGTCATTTGTTTGTTGTTTTTCCGACAGCCACAATAAAATCTGTCTTTTCAAAAACTTTTGTTTGTATTGTGTGCATCCCTCTTGATCTCTCTTATCTCACCCCAAAACCCATGGACCCAATAGAGGATGAATGGAGATGAGCTTGTATTTTCGGGACCAATGAGTCAATTGGAGACCGAACGATGGATTCAGAACATGGAGGATCATATGGAGAACAACCCTATAGTCGGAAAGGATATGGCCCAGCATGCTCTTCAATGCTTTGAAAGAGGTGCTGCTACTTGGTGGAGGATGTACCAAACCATCAATGGATGGCAAGGAGTAACCACTTGGAAAGAATTTAAGTTGACTTTGCTAAAGTCTCAGTTTGTGTCCGAAAAATTGAAGCCTTATGGAAAGGATATGAAAAAAACTTGTGCATGCAAGCTTTGTGGAGAAATAGGACACAACCATAAAGAACACAAGGATGAATGCCCTAATTGTGAAGGAAGTCACCCAGCTGAAGAATGCCCAACTAGGCAGATCACTTGTTTCTTGTGTGAAGGGACTACCCACTACCCTGCTCAGTGTCACATTTACCCCATGGTACAAAGAACCATCCAGCAAAAGAAAGAAGCAACGAGAGGAGCCCTTATGGAAAGTTTAGAAGAACCTGGATGAAGGAAGATGTGGAGGACACACCCAAAGCAGAGCCAATTAAACCCTGCACCAAGTCATGCTATTCATGTGGAGAAGAAGGACACATCTCCCAGAATTGTTTGAATGGGGATTTAGTAGAATTCCCGACAGAGGAAGTAGAGTATGACCCACTAGAAATAGAAGCTCTGATGGGAATGGAAAAGTCCAGAAAGAGAAGTAGATTGGATTCCAGGAAGGATCTGAGTCATGTCACCTGTTATAAGTGCAAGGAGTCAGGGCACTACCTCAGCAATTGCCCAAAAAGGAATCCAAGGACCCAAGTAGGCTACGTAATCACAAGGAAACCTCGAAACCTGTCAGAAGTAATATGTTTTAGTTGTAATGGAGCAGGGCACTTTGCCAGAGAATGCCCCAAGGAGAAGGAAACTTGTGCTAGATAGTTGAGTTTGCAACAAAAGAAATGGAGTAGTAGAAGTGAGAACATTTTCTTTTATATTGAGGTGTTGAGTTGAGACATGTAATGGAAAAGCGAGAGATTGTAATCACTTGAGAATGGATAAAGTTATCATCGTTGGTGCTGATATGGATTTTATGAGTTGTTACTCTATGAAGAAGGATTTTGACCATTTTTGAGGATAAGAGAAATATGGTCTATGGAAGATTTGTGCATTTTAAGGGTGGTAGTACCCTGAGTGGATTTCGGACAAAAATGAATACGAGTTTTGTCTCGATATGTGTGATGCCCCAAGAGTATGTGGGATGAAGTTGGAGACCGTCAGTTGTTTGAACCCAATGTGATCAAGGAGTCAGAAGAGAATGTTAAGTTGATTCGAGATAGACTGAAGGTAGCTCGGTCCAGGCAGAAGAGTTATGTAGACTCAAAAACTCAAGGAGGTAGTCTATGAAATTGGAGATAGAGCATGTCTTCATGTGTTCCCTTTGCGAGGAGTTAAACGAATTGGAGTTAAGGGAAAGTTAGCCCCGAGATTTGTAGGACCATACCGAGTTTTGGAGCGTATGAGAGAAGTGGCCTACAAGTTGGAGTTACCCGAAGGACTGTCAGGAGTTCAGGATGTGTTTCACGGTTCCTAGTTGAAGAAGTGCTAGAGATGGCCAATATTCCCGTGTAAGGACGCTTGACCGCGGAAAGGATAATGATGTTCCAGGAAGTGGAATATGGACTTCATAAGTATAAGATTTTATCTCGGTATGAGGGATATCCCACGAGGATGAAGAGATAAATTACTATTGGATATAAAGGAGGTATGGTGTCGGAAATATCGACCAATGGAAACTCCATGATGTGTCTGAGTAATCATGTCCTAGTTTGGTGCCAATAGAAGGAAAGAAGACAATACAATTGGATGGATTCTAAGTATGCTAGGAAGCTGGAAGTTGAATGTTGGAATAGCGATAAGTTGCCCGATGATAAGTTCAAGGACTACAAGTGATGAGGTGTGCCATAACCCACAGGCCCCAGGACCTGCCAAGAAGCAAGCATACTCTTGCTGAAGGAAGAACCCTGGAGGAAGATACGACATTTATCGGCAAACAATTTTATAGGAGTAACGCAAAACCTGAGAGTTGTGAAGGAACGATAGATGTTTGTCTGGCTTGCAGAATCAATGGATTATTCCGAACTTGGTTCGTCGACGAGAGAAATTCTGCAATGCTTGTGAGGATGACCGAGTGTTACAATGCGAGATTCACTAAACCGTATACAAGGTAATGATTTGGGTGCGGGATGGATTGATCACCATAACGACTTACTCTTATTATTCGCCTTGCTATACGGGATGGTAAATCTGAGTGACTTACCTATAGTAGAGAGACGGCGATATTAAACCTTATTTAAGCCTTAGAATGGTATAGGTATTTTTTTTTCCTTGTACAAGGCAGCTTTGCCAACCGTAGGTTATATGGTGAGGATCACCCAGACCCATTTCCTGCAGGAGAAACCATAAATTGTTGACCACCATGAGATATCGATAGTTGTTTAGTTTTGGCACCAGACCCGTCAGCTAAGACCCACTCTCGGAAGAACCTTACCAAGAGGAAAGGAAAAAAGAATTGTGGTAAGGTTATGCCACTACCGGAAGAGCCCGGATAAGGAATTATCCTGAAGATCTAAGAAGACCGACACTGTCAAGAATAAGGATGGAGTACATGAGTATTGATGGGACCGTAACGATGTTTCTAAGGGTGGTAGCACCCCAGACCCCGGAGACGATTGATGGATTTTGAGGAGACCCCCAAACCCTAACCTATTTCTTGCTAGCCTCTCCGAATCTCGAGGACGAGATTCATTTTAAGGGTGGTAGGTTTGTAACATCCCAAAATTCTAAATTTTGGAATGTTATAATAAATAGATAGATTTGATTGATTGTTTGATTGATTGACTGAAAGTGAGTGAATTCTAAACTTTTGAAAGTTAAATGAGAGGGAATAAAAGGACTTTCCCAAACTTTCATATTTGCTTTCTGATCTCCATGAATTCAAATTCTTTTCAAATACAAAACCCTCAAGAGAAGATGACATGACTTCTTCCATTTATTTTCTCAACTATTACTATGGATATTCGCCAGGCCAACCGTGGCCATAGACCAACTTAGGAAAAAAGCCTAAGCTTGGGGGAGTATGTATTTGTCACCGACATTACATTCATGTTCACACACTCATTGCTAGATGTCGGTGCTCATACTTTTTCATTGTATCATCCATGATAGTTTATTTTCTCTTTTTATGCTTTCTTCTTGTGTGTTTAATAAACCTTAGGAAAAACCAAAAAATAGTTATAGCTTTTAATTAGTTTACTTTCCATGCTTGTAGTAGTAATCAAAAAGAAAACCCAAAACGATTTCATGTTCTTCTTTTGCTTGTTGGGAGCTTTCAATAGTTTTATTTCTTTTCTTTTCTTTGGCGGTCTATAGTAGAAGACCATGATTAAATTGTTGAAGTGGCTCTTATATGCATTATTGTTGATATGACAAAAGAGCCCATACTTCCTTGTCTTCTCCTATTTATTGAATGCTTGCAGATTCCAGCTTAGTCCAATGCACGTGCACTGTTATCATTATCCACATCGTTCGGTCATGCAAGTGAAAAGCAATTATGACGATATATGATGGACTGATTGAGATGAGAAAAGCTGGTATGAACTCGACCTCTCTTGTTTTTGTAAATATGATTAGTTCATCGTTCCTGATTCAGCTTATTATGAATAAACATGTTTGCAATCACAATTAGAGATTATAGTTGCTTATGCCATGCTTAATTAGCTAGGAGCTTATAATGGTATGATAGGGTGGTATCCTGTTTTGAACGATTCGAGTGGCTTGACTTGGCACATGTTCACGCATGTAGTTGAAACAAAATCAACATAGCCTCTATGATTTGGTGTTGATTAATTTTAATGCATGTTCATGACTATTGTCACCCTCTAGCTGGTCGCTTCCCAATCTTTTTCTAGCCTTCACCTGTACTATGCGGGAATACTGCTTGTGCATCCAATCCCATAAACCCCAAAGTTGTTCCATATGAGTCCACCATACCTACCTATATATGGTATCTACCTGCCGTTCCAAGTAAATTTGTATGTGCCAAACTCTAAACCTTCAAATAAATATCCTGTTTTGTATGCTCGAATAGCTCATGTATCAACTAGGGTTGTCCATATCTTCCATGTTAGGCGGTTTATTCTCAAGAGGAGTGGACTCCGCTCCTCACTCATGAGAAAATGGCTAGTCACCAGGATGCCCAGTCCCATGCTTTATGCAAACTAAATAAAAATAATTGCAAACAAAACACCCCCTGGGACTCTTGTTAGTTGGAGGCAGTCGTTGTTTCGAGCAAGCCATGGATTGATGCTTGTTGGTGGAGGGGGAGTATAAACTTTACCATTCTGTTTGGGAACCGCCTATAATGTGTGTAGCATGGAAGATATCGCCATCTCTTGGTTGTTATGTTGACAATGAAGGTATACTGCTCAAAATATTATTCATCTCTATTTCAAAACCGAGCTCTGGCACCTCTACAAATCCCTGCTTCCCTCTGCGAAGGGCCTATCTATTTACTTTTATGTTGAGTCATCATCCTCTTATTAAAAAGCACCAGTTGGAGAGCACCACTATCATTTGCATTCATTACTGTTAGTTTACATTGAGTATGACTTGACTGGATCTCTTTTACCACGAATTACAATGTCTAGTCAGTCCTTGATCTTCAAAGGTGCTCTGCATTTATGATTTGCGGTCTTAGAAAAGGCTAGCGAGATACCATCCTGTTATATCATATTATGATTGTTTTGAGGAAGTGTTGTCATCCGAGATTTATTATTATTGCTCGCTAGTTGATTATGCCATTGATATGAGTAAACATGAGACCTAAGCGTTATTGTGAATATGGTTAGTTCATAATATTTGCTGAAAACTTGAATGCCGGCTTTACATATTAACAACAACAAGAGCAAACAGAGTTTGTAAAAGTTTTTCTTTATCACTTTTCAGTTTATCAACTGAATTGCTTAAGGACATTTAAAGGTTTAAGCTTGGGGGAGTTGATACGTCTCTGTCGTATCTACTTTTCCAAACACTTTTGCCCTTGTTTTGGACTGTAACTTGCATGATTTGAATGGAACTAACCTGGACTGACGCTCTTTTCAGCAGAATAACCATGGTGTTATTTATGTGCAGAAACAAAAGTTCTCGGAATGACCTGAAACTACATGGAGCGTCTATTTGGAAATAATAAAAAATACTGGCAAAAGATCATGACCAGGGGGCCCACACCCTAGCCACGAGGGTGGGGGCGCGCCTGCCCCCTGGGCGCGCCCCCTACTTTGTGGCCCCCCTGGAGCTCCTCCGACCTGAACTCCAACTCTATATATTCACTTTCGGGGAGAAAAAATAAGAGAGAACAATTCATTGCGTTTTACGATACGGAGCCGCCGCCAAGCCCTAAAACCTCTCGGGAGGGCTGATCTAGAGTCCGTTCAGGGCTCTGGAGAGGGGAATCCGTCGCCATCGTCATCATCAACCATCCTCCATCACCAATTTCATGATGCTCACCGCCGTGAGTGAGTAATTCCAATGTAGGCTTGCTGGACGGTGATGGGTTGGATGAGATTTATCATGTAATCTAGTTAGTTTTGTTAGGGTTTGATCCCTAGTATCCACTATGTTCTGAGATTGATGTTTTTATGACTTTGCTATGCCTAATGCTTGTCACTAGGGCCCGAGTGCAATGATTTCAGATCTGAACATATTATGTTTTCATCAATAGATGAGAGTTCTTGATCCTATCTTGCAAGTCTATAGTCACCTACTATGTGTTATGATCCGGTAACCCTGAAGTGACAATAATCGGGACCACTCCCGGTGATGACCGTAGTTTGAGGAGTTTATGTATTCACTATGTGTTAATGCTTTGGTCCGGTACTCTATTAAAAGGAGGCCTTAATATCCCTTAGTTTCCGCTAGGACCCCGCTGCCACGGGAGGGTAGGACAAAAGATGTCATGCAAGTTCTTTTCCATAAGCACGTATGACTATATTCGGAATACATGCCTACATTACATTGATGAATTGGAGCTAGTTCTGTGTCACCCTAGGTTATGACTGTTACATGATGAACCGCATCCGGCATAATTCTCTATCACCGATCCATTGCCTACGAGCTTTCCATATATTGTTTTCCCCTTATTTACTTTTCCGTTGCTATTGTTACAATCACTACAAAATACCAAAAACATTACTTTTGCTACCGTTACTTTTGCTATCGTTACCACTACTATCGTATTACTTTGCTACTAAATACTTTGCTGCAGATATTAAGTTTCCAGGTGTGGTTGAATTGACAACTCAGCTGCTAATACTTGAGAATATTCTTTGGCTCCCCTTGTGTCGAATCAATAAATTTGGGTTGAATACTCTACCCTCGAAAACTATTGCGATCCCCTTTACTTGTGGGTGATCAGGGACGCGAGGGCCCGCCGCACAGCTACCAGTGCAACCTGTGGCGCTTCCTGGCGTCTCAGGAGGCTAGGCACCACACCGTCCGGATGGAGATGGAGACGGTCCTCAAGGAACCACGTGAGACCCCAGAGCCTCATGAGGCTCAGGGCCCCAGTGGCTCGTGAGGAGCAACCCTTTTGTCATGCGCCTTCAGTTGCCTCAACTCTCCTTCATCAACATAACCAGGTGACATCATTTCAAGTTCATTCAGCTGGGAGCGCCCCTCGGGCTGCATCATTCCCAGGTCGGGTGGGTCCGTCCCTGTGGCATGTACCCCTTTTATTTATGTCTTTAGCTTACCTTGTTGGGAGCGCCCCTCGGGCTGCATCATTCCCAAGCTGCTCGGGCCTGACCCAGTGGCACGTATCCCCCTTGCATTACTTAAGCATGCTACTCTTATGATTGACCTACCTATGATTGCTACTTGCTCGATCGCAACCCATCATGGGAACCGCGCGTCGGCCGTCTTTCTTCAGGACCCTTCGCGTGAGTAAGCTGAGCACGGCGTATGCGCTCGGGTCCGTCCCTGCAACGTCGATAAATCCAGCGGCTGAGCTCTGTCTGGCGGGCTAGTCCCGTTTACGTCACCTCCTGGGGCCATTTGTGCTTGGCTCTCTCGTGTGGTAACCTCAGGAAATTCGTTTAGCGCAGGCCGTCTGACCACCTCACAGGACAAACACAGCGAACGAGAACCAAGACCAGGTGCAACCCACCTTGAGGTAGGGCCTCGTGAGTCCCGTGTTGGCTCACGAGTGCCCATATACACCTTGTCTAGCCCTGCCGTGCAAGCCACATGTCAGGGCGGGGCTGTACACGCCCCGGGGGCTCTCGGCAGATGGAGCCCCCCTCCCACGCCCATGGAAGCACCATGCTCCGCGCTGGCTGTCAACACTGCTGAGGAGCGGCTATGCCCGTGTACAAGTGGAAGCACTATGCTCCGCGCTGGTGATAAACAACTGAGGGCGTCCTCACGGTCGTACCAACCTCAGGGAGCCCCAGAGCTGAACGTCCGGCCTCACCGCAACGCCTCCCCTCGGGAAGGCCGCGCGAGGGGGCTGGACATGGGGGATGCGCTCGGGTCACGCCCAAGCATACGCCACCCAGCCAGGTCTCCCGAACCTGGTCGTTGCGCGCCCTTCCCGAGCCGAGCCTCGGCGAGGGCCAAGGTATAGAGATTGTTTGCACGTCATGGGGGACTCCTGAGCATCGCGACCCAAGAGCCTAACTGGTCACGTAGCCCCTCACTCCTTGGGCCGTCCTATTCTCCGGTCGGCCCAATGGCGGTTGAGGTATGCGCGGGGCCGGGCTCTGTCGACATAGAACATCAACCGATCCCCGCGTACTCTTCCTCTAAGATTCTTGCACGTCAAAGGGGACTCATGAGCATCGCGACTCAGGATCCTAACTGGTCACGTAGCCCCTCACTCCTTGGTCCGTCCTGGTCTCCGGTCGGCCCAACGGTGGTTGAGGTATGCATGGGCCCGGGCTCTGCCGACGCAGAACACAAAGAAAATAGGAAGAAAATCACAAAATCTCGAAGAAAATATTACAAGACATATCGTCCTCACCATATCAAATGAAATTATTAACGCCTCCATGAGGCCTGATGCGTGTTGCAGGAACGAAACAGGAAAGCAGCCGCAAGTCACCCCTGGACATCGTCATCTTTAGGATCGGTGGCATCGCCGGTCAAAGGAACGAGGACGAAGCCATGGAACTTCTTTAGCAGGGCCTCCACCTGACCTTTCACGGCTGTGGCGGCGGCCCCACAATGGTCATCAGCTATGGGCTCCAGCAGCTCGTCGAGGCAGGCATTGGGGTCGCGAAGGTGTAGATGGCTGAAGACGCGTGTCAGTGCAGCTGAAGAAAGGACATGAGCCTCTGCCTCAGCCATAGGACTGATGCGCTCCACGATTTCCTCAAGCGCCTTCATCAAGTGGGGAAGCAGCTGAGCAGGGCCATCCTCGTCGGTGGTCAGCAGCTTCTCCAGGCCCTTCTCGTACAGTGACTTCAGTGCCACGCTGGACCTCTTCTCAAGAAGCGAGAAGGCCTCATGGTCTTCAGCCAGGACCTTCGCCTTGGCGTCGAGCTCGGCCTCCCTCGTCTTCGCCTTCTGCTCCAGTTCCTCCAGTCGGCTACGCTCCACAGCATGTGCCTTCACCAGCTCCCCCAGCTCAGTGCTGTGACCCTTGATGGCATCCTCCCGAGCCTGCATCTCCTCCTCATTCGCTTCGCGATCGCGTTCCTCCTTCACGCGCTCATCGCGCAACATCTTTAGCTCGTCCTCTAGCTCTCAGCAGCGGTCGTGGGCAGCCTCGGCGTCCTTCAACGCCGCCTCGTGATCGGCCGTAGCTCTGGCGGCGGCCTGCTTCCCCTGCTCGGAGGCCACCATGGCCTGGCTCAACAACGCTCGAATGGCCGAATCAGAGTGAAGCCAGCCTGAGGCTAGCTCCAGGCGCCCGGTCACTAGGTGCGGGTCCGCGCCCAGAAGCTCTTCCCGCAGCTTGGCCATCCCGGAGAAAACACGCTCCTAGGATACGGAGGGAGTGGAAGAATTCGGAGTCAGGGGAGCAGCAGGAGGAGGAGGCGACGTCGTTACAAGAGCCTGGAAGATCGAGGGCTCCGGAGTCCTTGGGACCTCATCAGCAGAACCAAGTGCTGGCACTTTCAGAGGCGGTGGGGCCATGGGGGCTGGTTCATCCTGCTGATGCTCCTCTTGGCCTCGCGAGGGCGACCGGGTTGGGAAGGTGCGAGTGCTATCGCCTCTCTTCTCCGTGGAGGAGGCGCGGCTGCGACACCCTCCCTCCTCTTCTTCACTGAAGATGTCGGCCTGATCATCCGAGGGTGAACGTCAGAAAATAGCAAGTACAATAGGAACAAGGCGAAGCTCGAAGCACTTGCTGATCCACTGCGACATAGTCCACCTTCCGCTTGGTGAGCCTAAAGAAGGAAAGCGTCGGGGCCTGGGGAGTGGGCACGTGGGCTCCGAGAGCAGAAGACGGTGCAGCGGAGGGGCCGAAACCGGCCCCAGACGGCACCACGTCGGAGGTAGCATCCTGAGAGACCAACGACGACCTACCCCTTGTAGGCATAGGGGGCATCTCCCTCACCTCCTGGCAGGCGACGACCTCGGCATCGTCTGGAAGGGCCGGGAGGATGTCAGCCTTGCTCAAGGGGGAGTTCTCCTCCATTCCCTCAGGGATCTCCTCCGAGTCTTCCTCCTCCTCTTCCTCCCCGCGGGACTCGTCAGAAGACACCTTCACCGGCTTCGGTGTTGCGGAGGCCCCAGCGAGCACCGCCGGCACCAGCCCACATGCGTCAAAGGTCGGCCTGGAGGCAATGAATTGCTCCCAGTCGTTGCGACGGAACAAAGGAAGAAAGGCGCTCGACGGGTACCCCTGGTTGTCCCCAACCAAGTGGCGCAGGACTGCAGTCAGCTCATCATCAAGGCAGGGCCGCCGGGCTCAGACGAACCTTGTCCCCTTCTTCTCCAAGCTTCCACAAAGGGCGCGTGTACGGCTGGAGCGGGGCAATGCATAGCGCCAAGAATTCCCTTAGGAGCATGACCCCCGTCACCTTGGCCGCTTTCACATTGCCCGGCTTCAAATCAGACTTCATCTGCTCCAACACCGACGTCACCCGCTCAACAGCGAGCTCTGCACGAGACCACCCTTTGTCAGATTGGGGCACCTCCATTGGCAATTCCATGCGTGGATGAGCGCACTTGGCATTCATCATGACCCATTTGGCCCTGATGTTGTCGACCCTCTTCCCGGTGTTTGAGATCGAGTTGGCCTGGCCGGCTGCGATGAAGTTGGCGCACCCGGACATGTGGCCACCGGTGATGCGGAGGAAGAAGAAGTGGCGCAGCAGTGCCACGGACGGCATCACGCCTAGGTACGCCTCGCAGTAATAGGCGAAGATAGACAGAAGAAGAACGGAATTGGGATGGAGATGCAGCGCCTACAACCCAAAGTGGTTGAGGACCTCGAAGAAGAAGTCGGAGAAAGGGGGAACCAACCCGGCGGCGATACTACTCATGAAGAAAGGGAAGAAGGTGCTTCCCTCAGGCTTCGGATCGTTAGAGGCAAGCCAGAGCTCCGTCTTCCCCCTCTCGTTGCTCGCCCTTGCCGTCAGCAAGCGCGTGGCGGCTAGGCTCTTCTCCGTAACGGTGGGCGCGTCAAGGGCTAGTTCGTACCAGGCCGGCGCCGAGGAGGACTTGACCTTGCGCGACACCATTGGACGCGGATGTGGAGCGAAGTCGAATCGGATCTGGAAGTTTCAGCAACAAGGAGTGAGAAAGGGGATCTGGAGCAAGGCGAGTAATAAGAAATGAATGCAAGCACTGTCTGCGCCAGCCTTTTTGTCAAGTCGGGCAGTTGCTAAGGCAGCGTGGGGAAGCGGAGACGCCCACGTCCAATCAACCGCCACACGTCAACCGAGGTCGCAGGCTTTTGGGGCCTGCGATGCTACGCGCTTGACCCTTTGGCTTCGTCTTGAACCCAAGCCCAAGCGCGCCTTGGGTCCAGGGGCTACTATCGGTGTTCTAGGAATGGGGGAACCCAGACTTGCCTGCCTGCGGCCCACGGCATGGCTGGGCTGGCAGGTTCGTACGGCCCATCTTCATCGACAAGACATTCAAGACCCTTGCGAGGGGCCAAGCCTCGCGGGGCGGACGATGCAAGACCTCCTCAAGAGCGGCCTCGCCAGGCAGGCTCATGAGGGGCGGAAGGCAAGGTAAACCTCGTGAGGTCCTCATGACGTGAGCCATGATGATCAAGGCCAGGCGGGCGCCAGGCGGGAAGCGTCCTTGTTTCCTCTTTGGAGCTAAGGGGGCAAGCGCAGGCGCGAAGTACCGAGGCATCAAGCAAAGGTTTCCATATAGGTGCAACGAGACCAGGACCAGAAGGACGGCAAGACGGAGGTCACCATGGAGCCCAAGACGGCGTCATCACCAGAGCCTTTTGCAGGCGAAGACCACCTTTTGTCAGGATAGCTTGTACTAGTTGTCCCCTTTTGAATTAGCCGTTGTTGGCTCCCTTCCCGCTCAATATTTGGGGAGAGGACCAGGGCCTATATAAGTAGAACTAGCCACCACCATGAGGGGCATCAGATCGACACCATCACAAGTCGGCAGCTGATTCCGATCCTCGCACACACAAGCTCACCAAACACAAGAACACCTCCACCTCAGGAGACTGTTCTTCCCTCTGTACTGTTCATCATTAGCCCAAGAGGCAATCCACCACCACCACACTGGGGTAGGGTATTACACCACAACTGTGGCCCGAACCAGTATAAATCTTGTGTCTTTCTGTGTTGAGAGTTCATCGTGTTCGTCTGCGAGATCTAGAGAGCTAGGGCGTGGATCGATAGGGAGAAAACCTTCGCGCGCACCCCAGTGTTCGAACCTCAAGGGTCTACCGGAACCACAGATCCGACACTATCTACGTTCGTGGACGTGCATCGCTTGAACATAAATCAATATCTACTTCGTATCGTGGCCAAAGGTACAATATCGATTCAACGCTATAAACATTGGACACTCACGTATCACATTTTTTTCTATTTAAATAAACCTTTTTAGTTGTGCATGCCAAAGTTACAGTGATGTTTCTTCAAAGAACCAATGTAGCTATCATGTACATGCACCATTGTTACTCTTGCATTCAAAATCATTAGTCTTGGATGATTTAAGGTTCTATTATGAAGTAATATATGTAACATTCATATATGAATTCAACGGGTACGCAATTTATGAAACGGAGGCTACGTAATCATATGAGGTAACGTTTTTAAGTAGCGGACTACAATATCCATTTCTTTTTGTGCGCCTCTACACTAACACGTCAATGCATTATGTTTAAAGTAAATAACCAATTGCACTAAATTATCTATTTACACGAGAAATACATAGGCTGAGCGTTTGATCCCTTTTTGTGAATGCGCCACTACACCCGTACGATTGGCCGCGCCCGTGTGACGTCCAAGTTATCAGCGCATCATCCCGAGTTATTGTCTTTTTTCTGTGGTAGACTTCACACTAGTTATTAACTGCTGACGCGTGCCCTGTGTACACAGTCTCGCATGACCTTCCCTATAGCACGGTCCAAAATTAGTTGAAACTGGATACGAACGATCCCGCGGGCAGCAAAATCTCCAGCCTCCTTCTAAAATTTCTTCCACCTTAGTCTTTAGCATGCGAAATTCCCCTTTTGTCCTTGGTGCGCGAAAACCAAAAGTTACAATACCGCCCTCATCTACATAATAGGTTGGGGCTGCTTTGGTAACTTCCGGTTCCCCCCACTACACGGCACCCCCATTTCCTCTCCCCCTCCCGCAAAAACGACTAACTCCACAACACCAGAGCATCTCACATCACGCCGTCTGTACTTCATCAGCCTTTCTCCCCTCCCCTCTCAAAACCCTAGACTACTCATCCACCGGCGTACCAGAGCCCATTCACTGCCAGCGCGTCCACCTCGTCGGATCTGCTTCTGCGGCTGCATCTAACCCTCCCACCTCCCCTAGAAATAAGTAGACTGCTCATCCACCACTGTACCACAGCCCATTCAGTGTCGGCCTTGTCCACGATGCCAGATCTGCTTCGCCGGTACTCTCGTCAACCGTAGCGCATCTGCAGCGGCTGATTCGTACTCCCCACCGGAGACGCTACGTCCACCCCCCGGAGCCGCCCCACCGACGCCCCGTCAACGGCCTCTGATCCTCTTCGCCGACACCTTCCTCAACCCTACTGGAGCCGCTTCACCGACACCATCGTCAACCCCATTGGAGTAGCTTCGCCTATACCATTTTCAACCCTACTGGGGCCGCTTTGCCAACTCACAAGTCCATGGCCTCAGATCCACTTCCTCGCACCCTCATCCAACCTACCGGAGCAGCTTTTGATGCCTCGTCCACGGCCGCAGATCCGCATCGTCGACACCATACTTAACCCAACCGTCGGATCAACTTCACCCATGCCCTCGTCCACGGCCATAGATCCGCTTCGCCCACACCGTAGTCCACCCTACCAGAGTAGCTTCACCTACGCCCTCATCCACGGCCGTAGATCCGCTTCGCCCACATCATAGTCCACCCTACCGGAGCCGCTCCAGAAACACCCTACTCCATGGTTCTAGATCTCCTTACCGGACCCCGACAGCCAGCGCAGCGTCATCACCCTTGACGTTTCTAACCTGATTCCCACCGTCTGGCAAGATGCCAAGCACCCGCCATGACCTAGTTACTTGTCACCTTTAAACCCGTCCAGCATCACCTGCCCAATGTACTTCAAATATACTAACAGGTCGTTGTTACCTGTTATGCAACTGGCAAAAACTACAAGGACGATGTTTCTTCTTGATCTGACAGCTTGGCCAACCAAGATCCTGGACCAAGGCATTGCTATGATCTTGTAAGCGTGTCTCTCTCTCTCTTGTATTGTTCTGTGCCTGCCAGCATGCTTTGCTAGGATTTTTGACCAGTAATCCCTTTGTGCAGATAATGATTTCTACTACTGGCTGCTAAATTAGATATGTAGATGTCATACATGATACTACCTCGTACCTCCATTCCTAAATATAAGTCTTTCTAGAGATTCCACTATAGGCTACATACGGAGCAAAATGAGTGAATCTACACTCGAAAATGCATCTATATACATCTGTATGTGGTCCATACTGGAATCTCTACATAGACATATATTTTTAGGAACAGAGGCAGTACATTACACAAAATTATAGGTGGCATGTAGGAATTCTAGTACACTACATTAGGCTCCCTTAGAGTGCCTACTAGTCCAGCACACAGAGTCATGGCTAGTTTATGCTACGCACACAATCATTAATTGGTGGTTTAAATATGTGCAAGGGATATGCAATGTATTATCATGTAGAGATGTCTGAAATTAGCCGTGTCAACTTGCAGATAGGGTTACACAATTAAAAAGTACAAGATGTATGTGGCAATTTCATGGAACATCGCAAAAAAAGGAGAGCCAGCGGTGAGCCTATACAGTGTGCTATGGTACATCACTCCTCCATTGCAATCATCGTGACATGTTATTTGTATGTCAGTTCTATTGTCCAAGTTTCTTAGGGATAGTTATTAATAGTTATCCTAAGAAAATAAGCACTTGTGAATATAAGCTCCATGTAATAAGCCAACCAGTTCTTTTCATTGCGTTTTTAGCTTATCTTTGGTATGATCAGTGAAAAGTCTGGATTGCATTATATTTTTTCATTTTTCTGCCCACATGAAAATTAATTTGACTTGCAAACATCACAAATTGAACCTAGTGCAGTAATTAATATGATAGGAAAACAGACCTTTACTATTTGCTCAAAATGAATACAAAGATACCATTTACTTGGCACAATCTACTTTGGTCAATGTTTTCCATAGAGATCCCATTGCCTAATTTAAACGAAAAACTCATGACCCACATTTAAATGAAGAACAATTATTTATTGAAAATCGATGGTCCAAGTGGCTGGTTATTATCATATAGCATCACCACATGAAAGCATCATATAGTAGCAGCAGCTCATAGTAACTCATCATACAGCAGCAGCAACAGCTCATAGCAACTCATCATACAACAGCAGCAGCAGCAGTGTGCAATTCATCATATATCAGCAGCAGCTCATAGCAATTCATCATATAGCAGCAGCAGGAGCAACTCATAGCAATTCATCATATAGCAGCAGCAGGAGCAGCTCATAGCAATTCATCATATAGCAGCAACAGGAGTAGCTCATAGCAATTCATCATATAGCATCAGCAGGAGCAGCTCATAGCAATTCATCATACAGCAGCAGCAGGAGCAGCTCATAGCAATTCATCATATAGTAGCAGCAGCAGCTCATAGCAATTCATCATATAGCAGCAGCAGCTCATAGCAATTCATCATATAGCAGTAGCAGCTCATAGCAATTCATCATATAGCAACAACAGCTCATAGCAATTCATCATATAGCAGTAGCAGGAGCAGCTCAAAGGAATGCATCATATAGCAGCAGCAGAAGCAGCTCATAACAATTCATTGTATAGTGGATCAGAAAGAAAATTTGGCAAAAAATCAGAGGAGATCCTCACCTTGTTGGATGAGCTCATCCTTCAACAGCACCTCAAGGCCATGGCCTGGGAGGTGGGGAGGGGGAATAAGGTGCCTTCTGCCGTAGTGTGGCATCAGCCGTAGTTATGCAGCGCCTGCCGGAGTAGTGCGTTGGACGAACCACAGTGGAGCAGCTGCTGGAGAGCATGAGAATGAGGGGCGACACCAGAGGGAGGAGCAGCTAGGGAGATTTGCCCCTACCCGCCGGCCATGTAGCCTAGCTGGATACAGCATCGTTGAGGACCAGGCAGATGGGACTAGTGGCGACGGCTTGCTGGAGGAACCCTAGTGCTGCAGGCAGGGTATCGAGGTAGAGGGAAAGGGGAGAGGAGATCCAAGCGGGCAGGGCAATGAACGCTTGCGTGTTTGTTTTTACTTGAGGGTGAGGTGTGACGCGGGCGTCACCAGTTGCATTTTGAGTGTAATATAGGCAGACAACAGAGTCATTTCACTATTCCCCTTCCCTTCAATTTTTAGTGAGGTTCTACCCGAAACACCCCCCTCCAAAGCAAAATTAGCTAAGCCCAAGCCCATAACTCAAAAATGACTTCTTTACATCTTTTATGGCTTATTTTGACAATAAGCCCTGAAAAGGCGGAATAGAACTAGCCCTTAACCAGCAATTCAATTGTGTGTGGAATGATGAATCACTCCTGCCTGCTATAGTGTACATTTAGGCATCATCATACATGGCATAACCTAATACATGTGCATTCCATTGTAGAATCTAGAATATGCAATGTTTATGTTAGTTCATAGGTCGCACATGATGTTTAAATGCCCCTTAAATCTGGTCAGTTAAGTGATGGTCTTTAAGCCTCCTTCTTTGCTTCTTTTCTTGACATGTAAGGTTTGCTCACACATCTGTTCAATTGCTTGTTTGCATGAGCCAGCTATACTAGGACTATTTGCTTTGATTACTTGCTGTTCTTGACCTAACACTCTAACAGAGCTTGTCAAAGATTTAAACACTAAGGGCTGCTGTAGTGGGGCCTTTTCTAACTCATAGGTGGCATAAAGGTTTGGCTGTACACTAAAGTAGGCTCTCCAAGAGTACCTGGAGATCCAGTTTGAAGGTATGCCTAGTTTTTACATAGTGCAGACATAGTAAATGCTCATTTCATTGTGTGCAAGTGCAAGAGATGTGGCATGTTTCATTATGTGGTGTTGTTTTGTTATAATCTCATCCTTTTGTGTTCGCAGACTCGAGTATGCATATTTATCTTCCAAGGAGACGAGTAACTAGCTTGTGTCACCTTGTAGAGGGGGTGCAATGAAGATAAGATTGAGGATTTCCAAGTACAAGATGTTAGGAAGGAGCCTTGCCAGAGAAGTAGGAGCTGCGCTGAGCCTCTTCAACCTGTTAAGATAAGTCACTGTATCCAACTCAACAGTTCAATTCCTTGTTTGTATCAGGCATAGTTAATTTGCTCTTTTCAATTGCTTTATTTGTCCTCGGTTAATGAGATGCCCAAAGAATGATGCTTGATGTTGGGTACTTGTATAACTATTAGTTGACATAATTAAAGGCCTTACCATTTAATTACTCTGCCAAAGTGTGCCTGAAGCTTTGAAGTCTATTAACCAACTATTATTGAATGAGGCTCACAATCTAGTTTATACTAGGCTAATGATTGCATAGTTTTGCTTGCTGTAGTATGTTTGTATGAAATGCTTTGTTGTTCATTATGCTCCCTAAGACTTTAATTGAGATATAGAATGGCCAATTGCTTGCTTACTTCTACACAACGTGCTGCCTAAATTTGTAACTTGTCTGTGTTTTGGATTGTGCCCCAACATCATGCTCCTCTGGTGAGCTAAGAGAGATTTCTGTATGCAGGCTGCACAAACTACCTTTTTTATAATTTTTAAAATATCACTTGCGTATGCTTCATGACGTGTAACATTATTGTTAGTCTTGTTTTGCCATGTACAAAATAGTTTGTCTTGCTCGCTTCACTGTTGTAACTATATTTTTGCCCTAGTCATGTGTACTTACAGAAACATTTCAGGATGAAGTGACATCAACACAAAGATCTGCAAGCAGTGCCGCATGGCCGTTACCGAATGATTATGGATTGGAATTGGAATGTGCTGATGTTCTCGAGCATCAACTAGAGGTGGCAAGACAACGTGTACATGATTCTGAACGTACAATCAACAAGTTGAGACTAGACATGCAGGTATTAGATGCAGGAGTTAAAAAATGAAACAAGACACTGAGGTAACAACGAAGGAATTGGAGATTTTGCAGACTGAAATTTGTGCTATCTAAATCCGGCCAATCCTATTTTCTAAAGAGATTATAGTTCAAATGGTAAGTTATGTTGATGCGCGTCCATGATGTATGAGCTGTACTTGCCCAGTGTACGTAATTTGTTGTTTGTGTATGCTTTATTATCACTGGTGCCGAACCATAATGCCCAGTGGGTATAATCGGCTGTAATTTCTTTATTGTATAGTGTAGGATTATTCTATGTTTTTATGCCTTAGTCTCTTTATTGTATAGTGTATGTTTTTTAGAGGTGATAGTATAGAGTAGGATAATTCTTTGAATATGCTATGTCGTTCAAACGGGGGCCAACTCGCCCAAACGTTGTAGTGACCATGGCTGTCCACAGGCCGTACGATCCATGGGCCATCTACGTAACGGACGATCCATGGCCTTCTAAGGGTTGTCGGATCCGTGGGCCTTCTATGGGCCGTCAGATCTATGGGCCTTCTATGGGTCGTCGGATCAATGGGCCTTCTATGGGTCGTCGGGTCAGTGGGCCTTCTACGTCCCATAGGATCCATGGGCCTTCTACGAGCCGTCTCATCTATGGGCCTTGTACGGGACGTATAAGGGGTCGTAAACGGGCTAGAGTTGAAATCGTTCATTCATGGGCGACCATAATGGGCCATCATTAATCGGTCGTATTTTGATGACGCTATGAAAACGGCCCAACGTATTAACGGGCCACAAACGGTTCGACTGTAACCATGGGCTGAATTTGGGCCACAAGCAGAAAATGACAGTAACGGGCCGAAAGTAAACGAATGCTAGAAATGAGCCCAAGAATAAATGGGCCCTGAGAAGGCCGAAAGATAACATGGGCTGGAAACGGCCCACGGAATAATGGTCCATTAATGGGTATAAAGTGATACACAGTTCATTACAGGCCAGTTTACCATGGGCCGTTAATGGGCCAAGGGTTACTAAGGGCCTCATATGGGCCGAAAGACGTCATGGGTCATACATGGGTCAGAAGTTAAAACGGGCTGGAATTATATTGGACGGCCCAGATGACGCTACTGGGCCTAATTCGGATAGGCCGTAAACGGACCCTAGGTTAGCGGGCTGTAAATGGGCTATATGCGAATAGGCCATTAACAGGCTTGCCGTGGGCCAGCCCGCCACCTTTTGACCAAGTCAAATGGGTCGGCCTTTTCACGGGAATGGACCTCTGTTGGGGCCGTGCCACATGTCGACGTATCATAGGCGCTTTGGGTCCAATGAGTGGATGACATCTATCCCAACGGCGAGCCGACACGTGTTTCGTCCAGCCAATGATGATTTTACACGTGGAAAATCCCCATTGGTCGGGGTTATTAACGGGTTATCGGATCCAAAACCGGACCCGATAGCTTAACGGCGTTCCGTTACGGTGGATGCCACGTGTCAGTCACCCTTGACGAAAGCACTTCTGTGACGCGTGATTTATCATCATGGAAGTGGACACTTTCGTGATGATAATTTTGGTAATGTCATGGAACACTTCTACGACAGCACAGGTATGACTATCTCGATTCTGTCATAAAATTGTCATGGATGTACATGCATGACAGAAAATGTGACCTACTGTGACAAACACATATCATCACGGAAGTGTATTTTTATGTACTGTTGGGCCAAAGGGCTACTGTCGGCGTTCTGGGAACAGGGGTACCCAGACTTGCCTGCTTGCAGCCCACGACTTAGCTCCATCGACGGCCTAGTATGGCCCACCTTCAAAATCAACAACACAAGACCCTCACGAGGGGCCAAGCCTCGCGAGGCGGACGACGCCAAGACTTCCAAAAGGAGCAGCCTCCTTAGGTTGTCTCCTGAGGAGCGGAGATTTCTATGCAAGCCCTCACCTCGTGAGGTTCGAATGATGCAAGCCATGACGACCGAGGCCAGGCAGGCACCAGTGGGCGCAGTACATCAGGTTTCCTCTTTGGTGCTAAAGGGGAAAGCACACGCACGGAGTCCCGAGGAATCAGCCAAAGGTTTCCATTTCTATGCAACAAGACCAAGACTGCCAGGATGGCGGGATGGAGGTAATCACCAAGCCCACCACGGCGTCACGACCAGAAGCTTTGCACGCGAAGACCACCTTTTGTCAGGATAAGATGTACAATTTGTCTCCCTTCAAATTTGGCCGTTGTGGGATCCCTTCCCGCATTCATTTTGGGGGACGAGGACCAAGGCCACTATAAGTATAGCCTAGCCACCACCTTATACGGGGACGGATCCGGATCATTCAGACCATCCTCTCCCTGAGCAGCACAAGAGCACACCTACTGAGGTTGTTCTCCCACTGTAACAGTTCATCCTCAACCCACCTCGAGGCCAATCCACCACAAAGCAGGAGTAGGGTTTTACACCGCAAGGTGGCCCGAACCTGCGTAAACTGATGTGTCCCATTTCCTTCCAGTTCTTCAAGCTAGGCTATGAGATCGACGAGTTGGCAGACCAGGGAGGTTGAGTTCTTCACACGCACCCCAGAGTTTGAATCTATCTTGGGTTTGCGAAGCCCTGAATCCGACACTTCGTGCTATGTTTGCCAACTTCAGAAGTCTTCGAAGAGAAAGTGGCATGGAATCACTGATCAACTGACAAATATTGTTGAAAGGATTCATCATAGAGAATTTATAGATATCACTGATATAGATGTTGTCAACAAGTTGCCCAGCGCTCTTGATGCTTCCTTTGACTCAATCATTGTTGAAATCAAACAAAGACCGGACTTTGAAGATTTTACTATGTTGAGGCGATGACACTATTAACAATTGAAGAAAAGATGGAACTAGAAAAAGCCATCTAGATACTTCTTCAGAAAGCAAAGGAGAAATTCTTTCACATTATGGCAGGTCCCAAGACGAAGAAGAAGATGTTGAGAATCAACAATCCATCAAAAGGGAACTTAAAATGCTCAAAGAAAGACTGAATAACTTACAAAGGCAGAATATAACTCTATCAAACACAGATGAAGGAGAATCATCCAAGTCCACCAAGAGACTGGTTGCAAAGGAAATGAAGTGCTTCAAGTGCAAGCGGAATGGTCACTTTATAGATGACTTCCCTAGCTGGGATATGAGACAAAAATCAAACAACAGTTGGCTTTCCCTTCACTGTTCAGGATTCACTCGTATGAACAGTCACACTAAGCTTCGAAAGAATGAAGGATATTCTTCCTCATCTTTTAGGAGACCAGTTACTGACACTCGAAGAGTAACCATTGAATCAAACGTGAAGATAATATCACAACTGGCTAGCACTTGTGTCAGAATGATAATGGACTCCGAAGATGGAGCATCACAGTCTGAATTGGATACAAAAATATTCTACTGAGCTCTGGATTGGAGAAATGCTTTCATCGCTATGTAACCCTCCAAATATTCTTCCGAGATAGATACTGATGATGATGCATCCAGTGATGATGATGTACCTTCACATCTCTGCCTCATGGCTAAAACTTCAAAGGAACAGGTATCATCTAAACATCGCAAGTCTGGAAATGATTTTCCTCAAACAACAAAGCTTATGCAAAACTTGTTAAAATTGCTAAATGTCAACAAGATAAACTTGAGAAACTTGTGAAAAGTCTAAGGAAATCTGAAGGATTACTAGTCGAAGAGATGGAGAAAAATCAAGAGCTGACAAAGAGTGTGATGCTCTATCCTCATCCACTAATGACGTTTCCAACCGATATGATTCTTTGTAGTAGACTTCGAGGAATGATCAGATGAACTCGTCGAGTCACTGAAGGAGTCTTATAACATTCTTGCTAAAGAAAAGGATTCTCTCTTCACCAAGCAATCTGAAAAGCTTCCTGGTGATTTTGTGCCTCCTTGCCTAAAATGCTTACAGTGTAGCAATGTTTAATGCAATGTTGAAACTTCCACTGCGACCATCAAGAAGAATGCAAGTAGTACGAATGTTATCACTAATGCCTCTTCCAAGGAAATTGCTACTGTCTTTGATGAAAATTTCAGGCTTAGCACTCTTCTTGCGACAGGAATGCTAAAAATTCTCAAAGGACATCAAACCCTATGTGGTGTTCTCAAGAAGTCGATACTACACAAGAATCCCAGAAAGGAAGGTGTAGGTTTCGAAAGAAAGCTCAATGTCGATGGAACTTACTGGAACTGTCACGGAATTGTCACGGCAGATGTCCTAGTGGAAGGACTTAGTTGTGGAGCCATTGCGACATAGTTAGCTTAAAGGGGTTAAAACGGGACAAAGGACACAAGGAGTTTATACTGGTTCGGCCCCGTATAGTGAAGGTAAAAGCCTAATCCAGTTTGAGGTGGTATTGCTAGGGTTTCGATTACTAGGGAGCAAATACGCTTGGCCTGGCTTTTGATATGTTGTTTCTTGCCCTAAGCCGCTGCCGGGTCATCCCATTATATACACGGGTTGATGCCCCGTGGCTTACAGAGTCCCGTCCGGCTCATACAAACGTGTCCGGCCCGGTGTCTTATCTTACATGCCTTACAATACAAGTCACGTATATATGGCGGTTTACACTTACGGGCCTTAAGCCGCCTTTGGGATTTGGGCCCTTTAACAAACCTACTACATGAACCGCCATCTTCAACATCTTCATGGGCTTGGCTTATGAACCGCCATTGGGATAACCCGGCCCCTCCTGGGCGGGTCATATCTAATAATCATATCCCCAACATTAGGCCCGAGGTTGATTTGAACTTGTTCATGTCAATCTTCAACACTTCGAAAAAATCCTTCTACATCTTGTGAAAAATCGTAATCCCCCATGACGTCGTCTCATGAAATTGTGGTAATCCGACGTGACGTTATCTGTTATTAATATTATATACGGCCCAAATCTTAATAAATCATCTCTTTTAATGAACCTCCGAAAATTGAGGCGCTTATGCCGTCAAATATCCATTTTATTGTCTCATTGATTCCCGCGCATGCCACTTATCCTTCCAGCCTTATAAATAGGGCCACGGGTCCTTCTTTCACTCTCCCCCTTTTACCTTCACGTCTTCCTCTTCTTCCTCGCAACGCTCTAGTGCGCCTGAGCTCTGCCACCGTCGATCTTCATTCACTGCTTCAACTCCGGCTGCTGCATCACCCTGAACGAACCAGAACACCACGGTGCCCCTCCGTTGTTTCATCAGCGTCGGTAAGCATTCGTCTTTCCTCTTAATAAATCTGCCTTAGGGTTTCCCTGTTCGTCGGCGTTCATCACCGTTCCTCCTTTTCTTTCCTAGATTGCATAGTTTTGATCTGAAAACAACACCAATCTTGTGCAGTAGCAGTTTTAGCACTTGTTTTTTAATATCAGAGTATATCCTCATTGCAACAGATCTCATCTAGGCATCCCTACTTTTCTGATGCCGCCACCTTGGGTTTAGATTTTATTTCATTTCTCTAAACTGCTGCAGATCCAATCTTATAGCTCCAATCTATGAAACATGTTTGTCCCAACACTTAGTAAAATTCGCTTTTGTCAGATCTTGAATACTAGTGCTTGTCATGGCGGCTTACATCACCGGCTTATAATTACCCATATATCATTAGGCCCCATTTAAGCCGCCATTCGGAGTATATACTTTAGCTTTTTACTTCCGGCTTAATGAATCAACTTAACGTGGCAAAAAATTTCTTTCCTTTAGGCTTCTCTCTTCACAATTCCGCCAAAGACAGTCACTTCATGCAACTGGGTTAATTCCATTGTTACCTAAGACACTCTCAAAGATTTTTTCAAAATTGGGTACTTGCCAGCAAAGAATGTCAGCCATTATCGTGCCCCCAATCCAGTCGAAGAAAGACCTCAACCAAAGGATGGTGAGGTCATTGTTTTCACTGACCACATGAACCGGGGCTTCTCACCACCTGGCTCTAAATTTTTCTAAGATGTTCTACACTTCTTTCAACTCCATCTACAAGACATTGGACCCAATTCCGTGTCAAACATTTGCAACTTTCAAGTCTTCTGTGAAGTATACCTTCAAGAGGAGCCCAGTGTTGAACTTTTCAGAGAATATTTTTATTTGAACCGCCAAAACGAATTCATGAACGGACCCAGCTTGGAACTCGGCGCAATCTCAATTCAACGAAGAAGAGATGCTATCTTCCCCTATGCTTACTTGCCGAGTCATCCCAAGGACTGGAACCAGACATGGTTTTATTGCAAAGATACCTCTCCGGGTGACGAGAATCCATTGCCAGGTTATCGTGTCGAGCGCTTGGACCCAAAACAACTTCTTCCTGAGAAGCTTACCGCTGTCGAACGTGCAAAGCTTGCCCCCGCCACTGCAAAGGTCAAGGCTCTACTGGGAAACGGGTTAACTAGCATTGACTTGGTTCGGTGCTGGGTTTCTTGGTGAATTATACCCTTGAGCCGTCGGCCCGGCTTAATGTGTACATACACTGGTGGTATAAAGGATCCGCCATGCCACAGCTCTGTGCGCTTAACTAACGAGGCTATAAATGAAATGACCAAGTCCCTTCTGAATGAAGATTCGGAAGATTGTAGCAAAGTGGGTCTGAACCCTTTCTGCAAACTTAACCCGCCACCAGATGTGAGTCTCCAATTTTCTTACCTTTACCTCATCATTTAAACGCTTTATTAACTCAACTTTGATGAATTTTCACAGGCTGACTCTGATTTTTGGAAGAAGAAATACAACCATCAAGCTGCCAAGAAGGCCAGGGCTGCCAAGAAAGCTGCCAAGAAAACCACTAAGAAAAATAAGAATAAATCAAGCGCCTCCAGCATGTTTGAACTGGATAACAGTTCTAAGTCGGAGGTAGCCCTTGACTCCCTTGGCTCATTTTTCAATCACCTTATTGACACTGATTATGCTCAGGATGACATGGGGGCCAGCCAAGCAGCTAAAGAAGAGGTAAGTGTTATTTCGTCCGACTCAGAGCCTTTGCCAAGACAGAAAATCGACGGGTAACCCAGAAAGTAAGATTTTCGCACCCCTTAGCTCATTTGGATCCTCACTTTCTTTTGAACCAACAGCAGCACGAGAGCCGGCGACAAACTCGGGCCAGCGAAGGTGAAGAGTTATCGTCTGGATTACCGAATACTCTAACTCCACGAAAACGGCAAAATGAGGTCTTTCCAAACATAACTCTTTTTACCCCCTGGCGGGTCTCATTCGTCAGTCACTTACTCCTTTCAATCCAATCTTATCAGGAGGTTTGTCGCTCTTCCTCCGGCGATTCATCTCAAACCCAGCTACCAGATTTCAAGACTGCCCTTGGGTAACATCTCTTTTGTTTTCTATCTCCTTATGCTCTTATACTTGTACTGATCTCTGATGAACCGTGAAGTGGAAAAGCAAATCCTAGCAAGAGGGAAAAGGTGATCAAGCTAGCCGAAGATCCCAAAGTTCCTGAGCCAGAACAACAAGTTCCAGCATCCCATACCTCCATGGTACCACCCGACGAGCCTGTCCTTGATGATCCACCAGAAATTCTTGACCTCTCCAGCGACCAGACAAGACTCAATCCTTTGAATACCGAATCACCAAGCCCACTTAAACCGTCAGAGACTCATACTGATGATGTTACGATCACTGGCACCGGCTTTATAGAACCGAGAAATCCAACTGTCTTGGCTCAACACTCCGATAAACAGGAATTCATTGAAAAGCGGAAAGTGAGATTTGATGCCACCCATTATTCCCAATTGAGCAGCAGTGAAGTACTCTCTGGCTACCTCAACCAAGTACATACCAGCCGAGATCTTCAAATTGATATGGTGAAGCAAATGCATAAAAAATATGAGGTATGAATTCCGGCTTAAATACATCATGCACATCCTGTCAGCCCCCAAGTCTACTATGTATAATAGAATTGAATATGTTGTAGACTTAGAATAGCAATGAATATAAAACATCTTTGATAAAAAAATCCTTCAACAAGCTATCTTTCACTTAAACCAAATTTTAATGATCAACATTGCATCCGTAGCCCCCAAGGGCCGGTTTAATCAACATGAATAAACCGGTACTTATCAGTGTTTACAGATCCGAACTTACTCATGTAGCCCCATGAGCCGGCTGTGGTTGTCCGTGGCACTGGCGGGTCATCATAAAGTAGTAATGAAATATGAACAAATATGCATTAGCCCCCAAGTGCTAAGTACTGTTGCTTGCAAAGTGCTTGGGACTTGGTCATATAAACCGTTGTAGGAAGAATTCTTCTATAGGCATTAGCCCCCAAGTGCCAAGTGTTGTTGCTTGCAAAGGGCTTGGGACTTATATTCCTATAACCCAGATATAAATGTGTTTGTAGATCTGTGTTTGTACAAGTGGCCATTGCTAAACTTCAATCACAATTGGCTGATGCAAAGACCCGGCTGGAGATTCAAGAGTCTGAGACCCGGAAAGCCGATTCAAAATTCAAGTTTAGTCTGGAGGAAACGGAAAAGCTGAAGACCGGTTTTCACGCTGAAAGAAACTCCTAGGTCGAAGAGAAAACTGCTCTAACACGGTGCGCCAAAAAGGCTGAAGCTGGTCTGGAAAAGGTGACCACTGAGCTTACCGGTTTAAAACGCCGGGTGTCTCAGATGGTTTCTGTTATCTTTGGTAAGTCACCGTGTAAACATTGAAATTGAGTCTCTTCTGTGATTGTATAAACCGCCACTGATTACTTCCATGATTGTCACACAGGTCCAAGGAGTAGTAATATTAATCAAGATGTGCTGGTGAAGCTTAAAGCCGTATATATGGTGGTTGAACAGCTATATACCGGAACTCAACGCACACTAGCCACAATTTCGCCAACAAATCAAGGACCCAACCTGCTAAGTGACGTGTTGAAAAAATTGTCAATTCTGTCGTACGAGGTTTCAAGAGATAAAAAGGTCATGTGTGAGAGCCGGAGCCGTGACGGCCTTGAGTCGGGCCAAGGCATGGTTACCGGAGCTAGACCCTGCCGAGGTAGCTATTGGGTATGCAAGCCTGAAAGAAGATGCACTCCTTTTAACCAGCAAGACTTCGCCGCCTGCATTGAAGAAATTTGTCCTTATACGACAGTAATTGCTGATGAAACCAATCTCTCAAAATATCAGCCGGCTTATGATGCACAAAACCAGAAGCTGTTTACACTAGCTTATAAAGTGATGGATCTGATTCCTCCAATTCGTAAGCATACTTTCGTCCCTGAAGTTGACCAGTCGAATCTTATTTATGATGAAGCTGAATTCGATGCCTTATGTGGCATTAATTGGTCAACACCAAAATTACAGAAGGCAGAGGAGGACGAAGAACCGGAAAAGGATGATCCAAAAGGCTCAAGTCGGCAAGGCCAAGATGAGTGATCCGCCAGGCGGTTTATATATTTGATCCTTTGAAAACCCTTGATCTTGTTTGGCTCACAGAGTCATGTAATAGGGTAGTAAACTTTCCGGCATTATGATTGCTGGACAAATTACGGGAAGGAACAACCAAGGCGGCAAGAAGCTAAGATGTACACGGGAACCCCCATGTGGTCTCTAATAATAATACCCTCTTTCTACTATCCATACGCAGCTTGCCCTTGGATAGGACATTTTGAATAGTCCTACTTTCTGCTTATTGCACTACCTATACCAGTACGCTTCAATGTATTATTTAAATAACAATGCATAGCATTAGTCTATTATTGCATTATTCATTCTTTTTTCCTTTATGTCCATTTACGATAATCTGCACCCGTAAATTCGGGTACGGTCAGTACGCCAGGGGCTTTCGTTTACCCCATAATACGGCGCGAGAAGTCTGAACACTTTCGATAGTGCGGCACCCCAAACTTATAGCATTATATGCATCAGCTCCGAATCATGTCTTGGGTCAATAGTTGGGTTTTCCCGGCTCCCATGCTTTGGTACCTTACGTTCCGCTATATCGGCTAAGGTGGCGGTGGGAGAACTACTACGATTATGTCCCGGTTCTTCCGGACGAGCACCTCAGTAGAGAAAGACGAAAACTGACTGTCATGATTAGGCGAGAGACTGGTCGCTGTTCTAGAGGTCTCAAGTCCTTAAAGACTTTTTCCGCTTTGGGCGAGGAGTCGGCCTTGTCCAGCTTAGGTGTGTATAGCACCCCAAATTCGGCCATCCGAATACCAAGGGCTTCACCAAAATTTAAAATTGTTGACTTCTATGGCTAAGTGAGAGTGATAAAGCATTATAGTCTGATTGCCTGGTTCGTTGCGCAGAACACCTCCCTTGAAGGACCCAAAATTGGGGTAAAGAGTGCTCTGGTTTATCCCGAACACCCTAGTACTAGTTACATGGGGGTAGAAGCCGACGACTGGCCAACTCTCAGATTTTGTAAACGGCCGGACAGAAGGTAATATTTTAAATTAAAAAAGCGGTTCCATAGCGTAGATGAACTTGTTTCATATTACAGGATCACACGAGCATGTTCATTCAAAAATTACATCCTTGGCACATTCATCCGCCAGAAGGCGGGAACCCTTCAGGACACTCTCATAATACATCTCGGGGCAGCGATGCTCCTTGCCCTCCGACGGCCCCTCCTTCACCAGCTTCACAGCGTCCAGCTTCGCCCAGTGCACCTTCGCCCGAGCAAAAGCCCTGCGCGCACCCTCAATGCAGATGGACCACTTTATGACTTCAAGCCGTGGGCAGGCGTCGATGAGCCGCCTCACCAGACCGAAGTAGCTGCCGGACAGGGGCTCGCCAGGCCACATCCGGACTATAAGGCCCCTCATGGCTTGTTCGGACGCCTTGTGAAGCTCGACCAACTGCTTCAGCTGGCGCTCAAGGGCACGGGGTGTTCGGTCCCAGTATACTGAGACCAGAACAACTTCTCTATCGAGCTCTCCTCCTCAGCTCGATAAAACTCTGCGGCATCCAGTACACTGCGGGGAAGATCTGCAAACGGTCCTAGAGAGCTCCGAACTTGGGTAATAAAAAGGAAAGTTTCCTTCACATGCTTGCTTTGCATAATGAATGCCTTACCCGCTTCTATCTTCTTCACCGCATCAATCTCCTGGAGGGCCTTGTAGGCTTTAGCCTTGGCGCTTTAGCGCTTTCGAGCGCCTTCTCAAGCTCAGACTCTCGCGTCTTAAAGTCAATCTCCAAGGACTCATGTTTCTTGGCGAGAGCCTCGAGCTCTTTCTGAACTTGCCCACTCGGGCTTCTTGTTTCTCCCGCTCAATGCGCTCCTTGGCCGCTTTGTCTTCGGCCTCAGATAGCGCCTTCTTCATGATGATCCTGTTACTTTACACCCGAACTTCTTTTATTTTATATATACAAGGTATTTCTTACCTTTGCTCTCCTCGAGCTGTCTCTTGGTAAGGCCAAGCTCGTTCTCAGACCGCTCCAGG
Organism: Triticum dicoccoides; assembly: GCF_002162155.2. Classification (NCBI taxonomy): domain Eukaryota; kingdom Viridiplantae; phylum Streptophyta; class Magnoliopsida; order Poales; family Poaceae; genus Triticum; species Triticum dicoccoides. The sequence goes on from NC_041388.1 coordinate 173,584,698, forward strand.
TCCTGCTTCAGCGCAGAGACCTCCTTAGTACGTGCGGCAGCGGCCAGCAGCGAAGCCTGCATATACACATAGATATATTCTGATTAGACTCCTGAGTCATCATTTCATCCTCTATTCGGCCTTTCTACTCGAACGCCGAACAAAGCATCAGGGGCTACTATCTATGCTGTAATGTTTTCTTATTTTTTGATTGCTTACCTCAAAGCCTGTTAGGAGGCTGGCGCAAGCTTCAGTCAGTCCGTTTTTGGCAGACTGAACTTTCTCGATCACCGCACTCATAATAGTACGGTGCTCTTCGTCGAAGGAAGCGCCGCGAAGCGCTTCCAGCAAGTTCTCTGGTGCCTCTGGATAGACAGAGGACACCGACACGGGCGGCTTTCCCCCTTAACGGGGGGTCACCCGCCAGAGTCCGGAACCACCAAAGATTTCGGTGGAGTGTTCGGCTGGGGGCCGAACCTGGAGCCCACGGGAGTCCGGCTCCCTTTGCGCCCAGGGTCCGGAAGGTCGCCTCAAGGCGCCCCCAAGATTGCCTCCCCTTGGCCCGGTGCCTGTTGAGACAACACCTCGACATTGTCCGCAGGGCAAGGGGTGGAGGCGGTCGGAAGAGAACCGATGTTCATATCCGAGGAGTCCAACGAACCGCTCGACGAAGATACGTCGAGATGAGCTCGGGACGGACTACATAATCATGATCGGCATGAGGAGAAGCAGTGCAGTAAGACATACCATGAATTACTATGGTGTCCGGATACTTACGACTTCGCCAGGGGCTTGACCCTGGGTAGCCACTCGTCGCCGCTGTAGGCGGCCATCGTGGACCAGTCCAGAGGGAGGGTCCGGCCCTTCTTGGACCCTTCGGCCTCCCCGGTTGGGTCAGCCTTCCTTTTCTTGTCTCCCCCGGCTGGGGGAGAACTTTCCTCTTCCTCCTCCTCGTTTTCGTGGGAGGAGGCGCGTCGGAGTTATCGGACGATGAGTCCGATACAACCTTGCGCCGGAGACCCTTTCGGGTCCCCGCGGCCTTCTTCACCGGCATCTCGTAAGGTGCTGGAACTAGCATCTCCGTTAGGAGAGCATCTACAGGATCTTCTGGCAGGGGGGCGGGGCAATCGATCTGCTCCGCTGTCTTCACACAGTCTTGTTAAAGGCATGGAAGGCTTAGATCCTGCACATAATCAAACTGGGGCAAATGGATACCCTATGAAGTATAAAAACTTACCGGATTAGCGCGACGCTTTGCGCTGAGTCCGCGGTCCTCGATGAGGGAAGGAGGTACCTCCGCGCCCTTGAACAGCACCCTCCAGACGTCCTCGTGCATCGTGTCATAGAGCTCTCGCAGCGTTTGGTGCTTGGCTGGGTCGAACTCCCACAAGTTGAATACCCGTTGTTGACATGGGAGAATCCGGCGGAAGAGCATGACCTGGACCACGTTGACGAGCTTGATTTTCTTGCTCATCATGTTCTTGATGCAGGTCTGGAGTCCGGTCAGCTCTACCGAGGAACCCCAGGACAGGCCCTTCTCTTTCCAGGAGGTGTGTCGTGTGGGGATTCGGGATCGGAATTCGGGGGCCGCCACCCAGTTGGTGTCGTGCAGCTCGGTGATGTAGAACCACCCCGATTGCCACCCCTTTATGGTCTCCACATAGGAGCCTTCAAGCCAGGTGACATTAGGCATCTTGCCCACCATGGCGCCTCCGCACTCCGCTTGCTGGCCAAGCACCACCTTCGGTTTGACATTGAAGGTCTTAAGCCACGGGCCGAAATGGGGCTTGATGCGGAGGAAGGCCTCGCACACGACGATAAATGCCGAGATGTTGAGGATGAAATTGGGGGCTAGATCATGAAAATCCAGCCCATGGTAGAACATGAGCCCGTGGACAAACAGGTGGAGGGGAAATCCTAGTCCGCGGACAAAGTGGGTAAGGAAAACTACCCTCTCATGGGGTTTGGGCGTTGGGATGATCTGCCCTGCATCTGGCAGCCGGTGCGCGATATCCGCGGCCAAATATCCGGCTTCCCGTAACTTTATGATGTCCTCCTCCGTGATGGAGGAGACCATCCACTTGCCTCCTGATCCGGACATGCTTGGAGTGGTTTGAGAAGAAGAACGCGAGCTTGGGCGCTAGAGCTCGAGTGTGCGGGAATGGATAAGTGAGGAGGAGGAAGGCGTGGGTGAAAAGAGTGAATCTTTGTCCCTTTATAAGGGCGGAGGAGGCGATGCACCTCCCCACTTGCCTGGTAAAATCACTTATTCCCCAAGCACCGTAATTGATGGCGCGGTTGGGTTACCCACGTCCGTATTGATGAGAATCACATAATAAGGGGAACACGATCTCTGCTTTGACAAGACGTGTCAACAAAACCGCCTCGCGATATGTGCGGTGCTGGTTGAGAAAAACGGTTCCAATAATGACCGGGCCAGGGCGTGATGTCATGCTATCAAAACGTGTCAACAGAGTAGATTTGTGGAAATATTATTCTCTCTACGGTGGTATGTGGAACTTGTTTTGTTGAGCCAGACACTATCCTTGTGTTCAAAATCTTCCATGGAGTATTCGGAGGAGGAACCCACCTTGCAATGCCGAAGACAATACTGCGCGTCGGAGCCATTGTCGTTGAAGCCTGGTTTAGGGGCTACTGAGGGAGTCCTGGATTAGGGGGTCTCCGGACAGTCAGACTATATCCTGTGGCCGGACTGTTTCACTATGAAGATACAAGATTCAAGACTTCCTCCCGTGTCCGGATGGGACTCTCCTTGGCGTGGAAGGCAAGCTAGGCAATACGGATATGTAGATCTCCTGGCTTGTAACCAACTCTGTGTAACCCTATCCCCCTCCGGTGTCTATATAAACCAGAGGGTTTAGTCCGTAGGACAACATACAATCATACCATAGGCTAGCTTTTAGGGTTTAGCCTCTACGATCTCGTGGTAGATCAACTCTTGTAATACTCATATCATCAAGAACAATCCTGCAGGATGTAGGGTATTACCTCCATCAAGAGGGCCCGAACCTGGGTAAACATCGTGTCCCCTGCCTCCTGTTACCATCCGCCTTAGACGCACAGTTCGGGACCCCCTACCCGAGATCCGCCGGTTTTGACACCGACAAGTTCCATGCAGTTAGAGCTTTGAGAGCCATAACTCTCAGCATAAGATTATTATTCTCTGGCGACTTAAAGTCTGCCATCCTGACGGGTTGCAAAGAGCCGAAGATGCTTCAAATATGAGCCATAAATAGGGCAATTTGGCCCGATTTGTAAAAACCATATAGACAAAGGACACAAGGAGTTTATAGTGGTTCGGCCCCTTACGACGCTGGTTATAATTCCATGCACCAATGTTAGCCACAAAATCATCAGCTTTGCGCTTACCGTTACCGCCCTGATTGGCCAGGTTGTGATGTTGTCCTCTCATACCGCTACTCTTCTTTCCCTTTCCCGATCGTTCATCCTCGGAGTCGGGATCCTTGGTACTATCAGAGTCGGCATACTTGACAAGAGCCACCATGGGCTCACCCATGTCACTGCAATGACGTTTAAGCCGCCCAAGCTTCTGCTTGAGTCAAAGGAAACATCAATTCTTCTCCAACATTAAAACCGCTGAGCCGACATTGATATTATCTGAAGAATGTATGATGGTCGAGACCCGGCGCACCCAACTAGTTGTTGACTCGCCCTCAGCTTGAACGCAAGAAACTAAATCCATGATCGACATAGGCTGCTTGCACGTATATTTGAAATTTTGGATAAAATGGGCCTTCAGCTCTGCCCACGACCCAATGGAGTTGGCGGGCAGCCCTTTCGACCAAGTGTGAGTCGTCCCTTCCAACATCATGGTGAAATACTTAGCATATGCAGCTTCGCTAACTGTCGGTGTCAAAACTAGCGGATCTCGGGTAGGGGTCCCGAACTGTGCGTCTAGGATTGATCATAACAAGAGACAGGGGACACAATGTTTACCCAAGTTCGGGCCCTCTCTATGGAGGTAATACCCTAGTTCCTGCTTGATTGATCTTGATGAATATGAGTATTACAAGAGTAGATCTACCATGAGATCATAATGGCTAAACCCTAAAAGTCTAGCTTGACTATGATTATGAGGATATCTGTCTACGGACCTAGCCCTCCGGTTTATATAAACACTGGGGGGATCTATGGTTACATAAGGTCGGTTACAGGGAAAGGAATCTTCATATTTGCTCTCCAAGCTTGCCTTCCACGCCAGGGAGAGTCCCATCCGTACACGGGTAAAATCTTCGGTCTTTGTATCTTTACGGCCCATCAGTCCGGCCCATATCCAATAGATCGGACACCCGAGGACCCCTTAGTCCAGGACTCCCTCAGTAGCCCCTGATCCAGGCTTCAATGACGATGTGTCCGGCACCCAGATTGTCTTTGGCATTGCAAGGAGGGTTCCACTTTCCGAATACTCCAAGATAGTCTTCGGATAAAATGAAGGTGTATGGATCTGCAACACAAGTACCACACACGACTACAGGGAATATAATATTTCACGAGTCCCATCTACTGACAACTTTTTACAAGATGACATCACGTCTGTCCGACCATTATATCGAACCGTTTTTGTCTGCCGTCCCGTATTTCAAGATGCGGTTTCCATTGGCACTTCTTGTCAAAGCAGAGATCATGTCACCTTATTGCGAGATTCTCATCAATACGGGCGTGGGTAACCCAACTGTGCTGTTTACATAGCCCATGGGAATAGGCGAGTTTTAGGGCGAGTGGGAGGCGTTCAATATTCACTGCCTTTATAAGGGGATAAGGATTCCCCTTCTTCTCCCATGCCTTCTCTCTTCCTCTGCCCTTCCACTCTTGAGCTCTAGCACCGAAGTTCTCATCTTTCCCCACTCGAGCAAGCACTCAACCATGTCCGGATCCGGAGGTCAACGCAAGTGGATGGCCTCCTTTGTCAAGGAGAAGGACATTACTGAGCTTCGGGCGGCCGGGTATCTGGCGAAGGAAATCGCCCACCGTCTTCCAGCCAAGGGGCAAGTCGTCCCCACACCGAAGCCCAACGAGAGGGTGGTATTGATCCCTCGTTTCCTCCGCGGGCTAGGGTTTCCACTCCACCCTTTTGTCCGCGGGCAGATGATCTATTATGGGCTAGACTTCCATGATCTAGCCCCGAACTCTTTCCTCAACATCTCGGCGTTCATCATCGTATGTGAGGCCTTCCTCCGCATCCAACCCCACTTCGGGCTGTGGCTAAAGGTCTTCAACATGAAGCCGAAGGTGGTGGATGGCCAGCACGCGGTGCGGAGGCGCAATGGTGAGAAAGCTGACCAATGTCTCCTGGCCAAAAGGTACTTTCATGGAGACTATCAAGGAATGGCAAAAACTGCGGTTCTACATCACAGAACCCCGTGGCGCCACCTAGGACGCGGCTGCCAAATTCAACGTCGGCGCTCCAATGCGACTCACCTCCTGGGTTAAGAAGGGCCCAAATTGGTCCTTGTCGGACGAGCTGATAGTGCCACAAACGCGCATTCAAAGCATAGTGGATAAAGACATCAAGATCATCGACATAATCTAAGTGATGCTGGGTAGCTGGATCCTCCCATGCCAAAGCCGAAGTCGCCCTTTATGGGAGTTCAATCCAAAGAAGCACCAAGCCCTGAAGAGGCTCTTCGAAACCACTCACGAAGATGCCTGGAAGTTGCTCTTCAAGGGCAACGAGACACGGCCAGCCACAGACTCGGACCGCGGGCATGACATTAACCACCTCACCAACGAGGTAAGTTTTTTAACACATCCTCTACTTGCTTGCTTCAAGGATGATATCTGAGCTTTTATTATCATTGCTTCTTCAGGAATGGATGGAGAGGGCGAAGCGGATTCGGTATCCGGCTCCGCTACCTGACGAACCAGTCATCCCGCGTCTAGCGAAGATGCTAGTACCGGCGCCCTATAAGGCGCCGGAGAAGAAGGCCAATGGGAAGGCCAAGGGGGTCCGGAGTGGCCCCCGACGCAAGGGCGCTTCGGACGTGACGTCCGAAGACAAGACCCACTCCTCCGCCGCCGAAGACGAAGACGATGAGGAGGAGGAGGAGAGCGACTCTCCCCCCGATGGGGGGAGGAAGAATAGGGTGGCCTGCACAAATCTGGAGGCCGAGGCGCCCAAGAGGGGAAAAGGCCCCCTTGTGGATAACTCCGCCTGGGATGTCGACAGCGGCCCGGAGCGAAGGCCCCGGACCAAGCCCCTGGCCGCATCATGAGTACTAAGAACCCGCACTCGTCTATTTATCCGGCCTCTCCACTCTATGGTACTAATATGGTTAATCATGTTATTGCAGTCCGGCCCATGACAGCAACCAGCGATCCTTATCAAGAGGCTCGCTGGATTCAAAGGCAATGGCCAGCGAGGCACCGCCGGCCGCTAATTCTCCCAAGGCCAAGGGAGATGACGAGGTGTTATCCCAAAGGACCTTCAAAGGCTAGGGAGAGGTTCAGGAGGCCGACTTGGTGGCGCCAGGAGGCAAGACCTCGGCTTCCGGACACATGGGGGAGCAGATCCCCATGGTGCCCGGGGGCCTCGATCAGTTCGGCCCCCGGCCGAATACAATTCCGGAGACCCATGCGGCTCCGAAATTCGGCGAACAACCTCCTTCGAAAGAAGGGGTTGTGCCTGTCCCACCGGTGACCTCTGTCTAACTAGAGGCACCGGATAATCTACTAGAAGCGCTACGAGGCGCTTCCATTGTGGAAGAACACCGTATCCTTATGGGTACGGTGATTGAGAAGGTTCAGTCCATTAAGAGTGGACTGACCGAAGCCTGCAGCGGCCTGCTGACAGGTTTTGAGGTAAGTGATACGTCTCCATCGTATCTACTTTTACAAAAACTTTTGCCCTTGTTTTGGACTCTAACTTGCATGATTTGAATGGAACTAACTCGGACTGACGTTGTTTTCAGCAGAATTGCCATGGTGTTATTTATGTGCAGAAACAAAAGTTCTCGGAATGACCTGTAACTTCACGGAGATTATTTTTGGAAATAATAAAAAATGATGGCAAAAGATCAAGGCCAGGGGGCCCACACCGTAGCCACGAGGATGGGGGTGCGCCCCCTACCTCATGGGCCCCCTGGAGCTCCACCGACCTCAACCTTGACTCCATATATTCGTGCTCGGGGAGAAAAAAATAAAGAAGAAGGATTCATCGCGTTTTACGATACGGAGCCGCCGCCAAGCCCTAAACTCTCTCGGGAGGGCTGATCTGGAGTCCGTTCGGGGCTCCGGAGAGGGGAATCCGTCGCCATCGTCATCATCAACCATCCTCCATCACCAATTTCATGATGCTCACCGCCATGCGTGAGTAATTCCATCGTAGGCTTGCTGGACGGTGATGGCTTGGATGAGATTTATCATGTAATCGAGTTAGTTTTGTTAGGGTTTGATCCCTAGTATCCACTATGTTCTGAGATTGATGTTGCTATGATTTTGCTATGCTTAATGCTTGTCACTAGGGCCCGAGTGCCATGATTTCAGATCTGAACCTATTATGTTTTCATCAATATATGAGAGTTCTTGATCCTATCCTGCAAGTCTATAGTCACCTACTATGTGTTATGATCCGGCAACCCTGAAGTGACAATAATCGGGACCACTTCCGGTGATGACCGTAGTTTGAGGAGTTCATGTATTCACTATGTGTTAATGCTTTGGTCTGGTACTCTATTAAAAGGAGGCCTTAATATCCCTTAGTTTCCACTAGGACCCCACTGCCATGGGAGGGTAGGACAAAAGATGTCATGCAAGTTCTTTTCCATAAACACGTATGACTATATTCGGAATACATGCCTACATTACATTGATGGATTGGAGCTAGTTCTGTGTCACCCTAGGTTATGACTGTTACATGATGAACCACATCCGGCATAAATCTCTATCACCGATCCATTGCCTACAAGCTTTCCATATATTGTTCTTTGCTTATTTAGTTTTCCGTTGCTATTGTTATCATCACTACAAAGCACCAAAAATATAACTTTTGCTATCGTTACCTTTTGCTACCGTTACCACTATTATCATATTACTTTGCTACTAAACACTTTGCTGCAGATACTAAGTTTCCAGGTGTGGTTGAATTGACAACTCAGCTGCTAATACTTGAGAATATTTTTTGGCTCCCCTTGTGTCGAATCAATAAATTTGGGTTGAATACTCTACCCTCGAAAGCTATTGCGATCCCCTATACTTGTGGGTTATCAAGACCATTTTCTGGCGTCGTTGTCGGGAAGCATAGCTCTATTCTTTGAGTCACTTGGGATTTATATGTACTTATCATTATGAAGAACTTGAGAGATCCAAAAACCAAGATTTATCCCTCAGCTACGAGGGGAGGTAAGGAACTGCCATCTAGCTCTGCACTTGATTCGCCTTCTATTTTGAGTAAGCTTGCGACACCTAGACCTACTTCTGCTATTAATTCTGATATGTCGCATATTTTTTATGATGCCACTTCTGCTATGATGAAAATACTTCTATGCTTGATACTACTGTGCCACTTGGTGAATTTCTTGATGAACAACTTGCTAGGGCTAGAGAGAATGAAATTATTGAAACTGATAATACTGATGAAAGTAATGATGAAGGATCTCCTAATAAATATGAATAACCTGTTGTGCCTGAGGGCTATGCTATGGATGAAGAAACTAAAAGTGACTTTGTTGCTTGCAATGATAGAAGTGATCTTAGGAAATTATTAGCTAAGCTTAAACAAAAAACTCTGAATGCTAGAATGAAATATGATCCTGCTTATGCTACTTCACCTATCTTTGTTACTGATAAGGATTATGAATGCTCTATTGATCCTGATATAATTAATTTAGTTGAATATGATCCTTTTTATGTTTATGAATTTGAAACTGTTGTGGCACATCTTACTAAATTAAATGATATAGCCACCCTGTTCACTAATGATGAGAGAAATCGCTACTTTTATATCCTTAAAATATTTCCATTCTCATTAAAGGGTGATGCTAAGATATGGTTTAATTCTCTTGATCCTGGTTGCATGCGTAGTCCCCAGGATATGATTTATTACTTCTCTGCTAAATATTTCCCTGCTGATAAGAAACAAGCCGCTTTAAGGGATATATATAATTTTGTGCAAATTAAAGAAGAGAGTCTCCCACAAGCTTGGGGGAGGCTTCTCTAATTACTTAATGCTTTGCCTGATCATCCTCTTAAAAAAATGAAATACTTGATATCTTTTATAATGGACTAACCGATGCTTCCAGAGATTACCTGGATAGTTTTGTTGGTTCTGTTTTCAGGGAAAGAACACCGGATGAAGCTGAAATTATATTGAATAATATGTTGACAAATGAAAATAATTGGACACTTCCTGAGCCAACTCCTGAGCCTATTCCTAAACCAACTCCGAAGAAAAGAGGTGTTCTATTTCTCAGTCATGAAGATATGCAAGAGGCAAAGAAATCTATGAACGAAAAGGGTATTAAAGCTGAAGATGATAAGAATTTACCTCTCTATTGAAGAAATACATGGTCTTAATTTACCTCCTGTCGAAGAAATGCATAATTTTATTCCCCCTCCTATTGAAGAAACACATGGTCTTGATAACCCGACACAGGTAGTAAAGGTGAATTCTCTCTATAGATATGATAAAGCTGAAATCCCATTTACTAAGTTTGCTAGCCCATGCTTGGATGAGTTTGATGACTTTATGGTTAAACAAGAAAACTTCAATTCTTATTTTGGTAGAGAATTAAAATGCAATGCTGATATGCTTGAACACTTGGGTGATTATATGGCTAATGTTAAAGGTGAATTTAACTTATTAGTAAACATGCTTCTATGGTTACCACTCAAGTAGAACAAGTACTTAAAGCTCAAAATAATTTTCTCAATGAATTGAATAGTAAGAATAATGACTATGTTGTTAGAGTGGCTACTAGAACTGGTAAAATGACTCGGGAACCTTTGTATCCTGAAGGCCACCCTAAGAGAATCGAGCAAGATTCTCAGAGAAATAATATAGATGCACCTAGTCCTTCTAAGAGGAAGAAAAAGAAAAATGATAGGACTTTGCATGCTTCTAGTGAACCTGTTATTAACACACCTGATAATACAATGATATTTCTATTTCTGATGCTGAAACACAATCTGGTAATGAACATGACACTAGTGATAATGTTAATGATAATGTTCATGTTGATCCTCAACCTAGCAATGATAATGATGTAGAGATTGAACCTGCTGTTGATCTTGATAACCCACAATCAAAGAACCAACGTTATGATAAAAGAGACTTTGTTGCTAGGAAGCACGGTAAAGAAAGAGAACCATGGGTTCAGAAACCCATGCCTTTACCTCCTAAGCAATCCAAGAAAAAGGATGATGAGGATTTTGAGCACTTTGTTGAAATGATTAGACCTATCTTTTTTGCGTATGTGATTAACTGATATGCTCAAAATGAATCCTTTTGCTAAGTATATGAAAGATATTGTTACTAATAAAAGAAAGATACCGGAAGCTGAGATTTCCACCATGCTTGCTAATTATACTTTTAAGGGTGGAATACCTAAGAAACTAGGAGATCCCAGAGTACCAACTATACCATGCTCCATTAAAAGAAACTATGTTAAAACTGCTTTATGTGATCTTGGAGCCAGTGTTAGTGTTATGCCTCTCTCTTTATACCGTAGACTTGATTTGAATAAGTTGACACCTACTGAAATATCTTTGCAAATGGCTGATAAATCAACTACTATACTTGTCGGTATTTGAGAGGATGTGCCTGTTGTGGTTGCAAACGTTACTATTTTAACGAACTTTGATATTCTTGATATTCCTGAGGACGATAGTATGTCTATTATTCTTGGAAGACCCTTTTAGAATACTATAGGGGCTGTTATTGATTCCAACAAAGGCAATGTCACTTTTCATGTTAATGGTAATGAGCATATGGAAAACTTTCTGAGGAAACAACCTCAAGTCCACAGTATCAATTCTATTGGAAAAATCCCATCGATTATTTTTGGAGATTTTGAATTTCCTCTTCCTATTGTCAAGAAGAAATATGATATTCTTATTGTTGGGGATGTACATATCCCCGTTGAGGTAACCTAGTGTTATTCGAAAATTGTCCGGTTCCATGTTATTCGGAATGAGTTTGTTAACAAGACTTGATCAACCTTGTCAGTGGATTCCTTTTGATGAGCATGAGATGCATGAAGTTAGAAAACACAACTCTCTATACCCTCTTTTTACTTTCTGTTACGTATATTAAATAAAGCAAAAATAGTAATTTTTGTCTGTCTTCTGAATTATCCATGCAATATAAAAATACCCCGAAAATAGAAGTTCTACAAATGCCCTGAAATTTAAATATGATTTTTTCTGGAATATTTGAGAATATCTGGCACCGAGAACACAACAAGGGGAGGAAGCACCTGGCCACGAGGGTCCACGGTGCGCCCACCCCCCTGGGCGCGCCCCCTGCCTTGTGGGCCCACGGTGGCTCCCCTCCACTTATTCCTGCACCCACACACTTCTTCTTCCTCCCAAAAAAATCGCCAACGAGCTCAAACCCGAGTTCTAACTCATTTTGCTGTGATTTTTGATCTCCTTGCTCAAAGTACCTCTCATAAAACTGCTTTGGGGGATTGTTCCTTGGTATGTGACTCCTCCAATGGCCCAATTAGTTTTTGTTCTAGTGCTTTATTCATTGCATATTTTTGCTGCTTAGGTGACCCTGTTCTTGAGCTTGCATGTCAAATTTGTATGGTCAAAAGTAGTTTTGATGCATGATATAGGCTCTAGGCACTTGTAGGAGTAGTTGCTACCAATTTTGTTGAGTTTGGTTTACTTTTATCTGGAGCTACTAAAAATTTCAAAAAAAATTCAGAGGAAGTAATATGTTTAGGAAAATGCACCAAGGTGGTTCTTCAAGGAAACAAGGACCCAGGATTGCAATGTGTGATGCTGATGATGAGCCACCAAGGGACGCTCCAGTGCGGCCTTGTGAATGGCCTTTAGAGGACTTCATGGATCGAGCAGGAATTAAGGAAGAATTTAACGCATATTTGCATAATGCTGATCTTGTAAGCTTCGAGGTAGAAAAATGCCGTCCGTACCACTATCTCACTAGTTCCTTTGTGAGGAGGTTTGAATTTTCATCTTCACGTAATTCTCAAACTATCATGTTTGATCTTTATGACAATTCTTATACTATGGACTTAGAGGACTTTACCACTGCTTGCAAACTTCCACAATGGGGTAGTGCTAGTGAACCTCGCAAGTCTGAATTTAGAGATTTTCTTGCTAGTATAACTGTGGGGGAAGCTAGAGATATAGCACAAGCTACCATAGGGAGCATTCATTTTCCTGCTATACATTATTTTGCTCTCTTCATAGGTAGGTGCATAAATGGTAAAGATGAAGCATGTCATATGTGTGTCCCTGACCTCAGTATTCTTAGGAGTGCTTTGTTAGGAGATAAATCTTATAATTTGGGAGCCATTGTTGCACGTAGGTTGCATCATAATAGATTTAATGGAGATTTCTTCGGTGGAATTTATGCAACCCGTATAGCTAATTTTCTTGGTATAACCATACGTGAGGACGATATTGAGTTGCCTCCTGCTTATTTGGATTACAAGGCTATGGTTCGTCATCAATTTGTTGAGAGGAACGATCAGTTCCTCCAGTACCGACTAATCTTTGACAGATGACGCACCTATCATGTCGCTCTCCCTGCTTCTACTTTCTTTGACTTTTAGGCAAAAGGGAGATATTTTATAAGCAGAGAGGAGGCGGAAGAGCATAATAGGAGGGCTGAGATAGATCGCCTCCAAGCTACAGCCCACGATGCAATGACTGATGCATCTCAGTACGACCCCAACTACAACTTTGGATATCCGCCAGGCCATCCGTGGCATTAGACCAACTTAGGCCAAAAACCTAAGCTTGGGGAGTACGTATTTCCCACCGACATTACATTCATGTTCACACACTCATTGCTAGTTGTCGGTGCTCATACTTTTTCATTGTATCATCCATGCTAGTTTATTTCCTTTTTATGCTTTCTTCTTGTGTGTTTGATAAACCTTAAGAAAAACTAAAAAAATAGTTGTAGCTTTTAGCTAGCTTTAATTTCTATGCCTATAGTGGTAATTAAAAAGAAAACCCAAAAAGATTTCATGTTCTTCTTTTGCTTATTGGGAGCTTTCCCGTGTAAATAGTTTTATTTCTCTTCTTTTCTTTGGGGGTCGATAGGAGAAGACCATAATTAAAATGTTGAAGTGACTCCTATATGCATTATTGTTGATTTAACCAAGAGTCCGTATTGCCTTGTCTTCTCCTGCTTATTGAATGCCTGCAGATTCCAGCTTAGTCCAATGCACGTGCACTGTTATATTTATTCACATCATTCAGTCGTGCAAGTGAAAGGCAATTATGACGATATATGATGGACTGATTGAGATGGGAGAAGCTAGTATGAACTCGACCTCTCTTGTTTTCGTAAATATGATTAGTTCATCGTTCCTGATTCAGCCTATTATGAATAAACATGTTTGCAATGACAATTAGAGATTATAGTTGCTTATGCCATGCTTAATTAGCTAGGAGCTTATAATGGTTTACCTTGCGTGCCAACATGCTATTAAAATGGTTGTGATGTGGTATGATAGGGTGGTATCCTCTTTTGAATGATTCGAGTGGCTTGACTTGGCACATGTTCACACATGTAGTTGAAACAAAATCAACATAGCCTCTATGATATTTATGTTCATGGTGTATCATATCCTACTCATGCTTTCATTCGGTGTTGATTAATTTTAATGCATGTTCATGACTGTTGTCGCTCTCTAGCTGGTCGCTTCACAGTCTTTTTCTAGCCTTCACCTGTACTAAGCGGGAATACTGCTTGTGCATCCAATCCCATGAACCCCAAAGTTATTCCATATGAGTCCACCATACCTACCTATATATGGTATCTACCTGCCGTTCCAAGTAAATTTGTATGTGCCAAACTCTAAACCTTCAAATAAACATTATGTTTTGTATGCTCGAATAGCTCATGTATCAACTAGGGTTGTCCATATCTTCCATGTTAGGCGGGTTATTCTCAAGAGGAGTGGACTCCGCTCCTCACTCACGAGAAAATGGCTGGTCACCGGGATGCCTAGTCCCATGCTTTATGCAAATCAAATCAAAATAATTGCAAACAAAACTCCCCATGGGACTGTTGTTAGTTGGAGGCACTCGTTGTTTTGAGCAAGCCATGGATTGATGCTTGTTGGTGGAGGGGGAGTATAAACTTTACCTTTCTATTTGGTACCGCCTATAATGTTTGTAGCATGGAAGATATCACCATCTCTTGGTTGTTATGTTGGCAACGAAAGTATACAGCTCAAAATATTATTCACCTCTATTTTAAAATCGAGCTCTAGCACCTCTACAAATCCCTGCTTCCCTCTGCGAAGGGCCTATCTATTTACTTATATGTTGAGTCATCATCCTCTTATTAAAAAGCACCAGTTGGAGAGCATCGCTGTCATTTGCATTCATTACTATTAGTTTACATTGACTATGACTTGACTGGATCTCTTTTACCATGAATTACAATGATTAGTCAGTCATTGATCTTTAAAGGTGCTCTGCATTTATGTTTTATGGTCTCAGAAAGGGCTAGCGAGATACCATCTTGTTATATCATATTATGATTGTTTTGAGAAAGTGTTGTCATTCGAGATTTATTATTATTACTGGCTAGTTGATTATGCCATTGATATGAGTAAATATGAGACCTAAGAGTTATTGTGAATATGGTTAGTTCATAATCTTTGCTGAAAACTTGAATGTTGGCTTTACATATTTACAACAACAAGAGCAAACCGAGTTTGTAAAATTTTTTCTTTATCACTTTCAGTTTGTCAACTGAATTGCTTGAGGACAAGCAAAGATTTAAGCTTGGGGGAGTTGATATGTCTCCGTCGTATCTACTTCTCCAAACACTTTTGCCCTTATTTTGGACTCTAACTTGCATGATTTGAATGGAACTAACCCGGACTGACGTTGTTTTCAGCAGATTTTCCATGGTGTTATTTATTTGCAGAATCAAAAGTTCTCGGAATGACCTAAAACTTCACGGAGATTATTTTTGGAAATAATAAAAAATACTGGCAAAAGATCAAGGCCAGGGGGCCCACACCCTAGCCACGAGGGTGGGGGCGTGCCTGCCCCCCTGGCCGTGCCCCCTACCTCATGGGCCCCCTGGAGCTCCACCGACCTCAACCTTGACTCCACATATTCGTGTTCGGGGAGAAAAAATCAAGAAGAAGGATTCATCGCGTTTTACGATATGAAGCCGCTGCCAAGCCCTAAACTCTCTCGGGAGGGTTGATCTAGAGTCCGTTCGGGGCTCTGGAGAGGGGAGTCCGTCGCCATCGTCATCATCAACCATCCTCCATCACCAATTTCATGAGGCTCACTGCCATGCGTGAGTAATTCCATCGTTGGCTTGCTAGACGGTGATGGGTTGGATGAGATTTATCATGTAATCGAGTTAGTTTTGTTACAGTTTGATCCCTAGTATCCACTATGTTCTGAGATTGATGTTGCTATGACTTTGCTATGCTTAATGCTTGTCACTAGGGCCCGAGTGCCATGATTTCAGATCTGAACCTATTATGTTTTCATCAATATATGAGAGTTCTTGATCCTATCTTGCAAGTCTATAGTCACCTACTATGTGTTATGATCCGGCAACCTCGAAGTGACAATAATCGGGACCACTTCCGGTGATGATCGTAGTTTGAGGAGTTCATGTATTCACTATGTGTTAATGCTTTGGTCCGGTACTCTATTAAAAGGAGGCCTTAATATCCTTTAGTTTCCATAAGGACCCCGCTTCCATGGGAGGGTAGGACAAAAGATGTCATGCAAGTTCTTTTCCATAAGCACGTATGACTATATTCGGAATACATGCCTACATTACATTGATGTATTGGAGCTAGTTCTGTGTCACCCTAGGTTATGACTGTTACATGATGTACCACATCCGGCATAATTCTCTATCACCGATCCATTGCCTATGAGCTTTCCATATATTGTTCTTCGCTTATTTACTTTTCCGTTGCTATTGTTATCATCACTACAAAGCACCAAAAATATTACTTTTGCTATCATTACCTTTTGCTACTGTTACCACTATTATCATATTACTTTGCTACTAAACACTTTGCTGCAGATACTAAGTTTTCAGGTGTGGTTGAATTGACAACTCAGCTGCTAATACTTGAGAATATTCTTTGGCTCACCTTGTGTTGAATCAATAAATTTGGGTTGAATACTCTACCCTCGAAAACTGTTGCGATCCCCTATACTTGTGGGTTAACAGTAAGCAACATAACAGGGAAAATCCCAATATAGACAGTAGCCCCTGAGACATTGTCCGGTGTTCGGAAAGAAAAGCCAGGCAGAGGATCAATGAAATATCGTAGGAAATTAACAAAAATTTGTCTGATGTGAATACGCAGGCTTCGTTGTTGGCCGCGACCTCACACACTGTCGAAGTCTCTGGCCTGACGCAGAGACTAGAGCGGGCCGAGGAGGAGCTCGGCCAAGCGAGGAAGCAGCTGGAAGACCAGCAAGGTATGCAATGACTCACTGTATATTCGGAAAGAATAAATGATGTATACTGACCGTAGTTTCATGATATGTGTAGGGGCGACGACCGAGGTCGAGGCCCTGAAAAAGGCCCTGGCCAAAGCCGAGGGGAAAGCTGTCAAGGAGCAGGCTGCTCGCAATAAGCTTAAGGCCCGGCTGAACGAGGTCCAGCAAGAGCTCCAGGACGCTGTGAAGAAGTATGAGGCCCTGGAGGGTGATGTTTCGGCTCGAGAGACCAAACTCGCCAAGACTCATCAAAGCGCGGAAGCGGCCTGGGTTGAAGCCCAGAGTGCCCTCCAGGAGATCCAGGAGGCCAAGAAGATCGCAGCGGGTAAGGCATTTAGTATGCAAAGCAAGTATGTGAAGAAGAAATATTTCCTACTAACCCGGATTCAGAGTTCTCCAGGGGCATTTGCAGATCTGCCGCGTAGTGTGTCCGATGTCGTGGAGCTCTTCTGAGCCGAAGAAGGGAGCTCAACGGAGAAACTATTCTGGTCGCAATACCTTGCGCTAGAGCATCCCGTGCCCTTCACCGATCAGCTAAAACAGCTAGTTGAGCTGCATAGGGTGGCCGAACTGGCCATGAAGAATTTGATAATCCGGCTGTGGCCTACCGAAGCTATGCCCAGCAGCTACTTCGGGCTTGTGAAGTGGCTGGTGAACGCATCTCCTCAGCTGGACGTCGTCAAGCGATCGGCCTGGATTGAAGGTGCGCGCATGGCCTTCGCCCGTGTCAAGGTGTGGTGGGTGAAGATGGACGCCGTCAAGCTAACGACCGAGGGGCCGCCAGAGGACAAGGAGCACCGCACGCCCGAGCAGTATTTTGCAGATGTCCTGGAGGGGTCTCGCATTGTAGCAACGCAATGTGCACAAGACATTATTTTCGAATGAATACATTCATGTTGTATTTGCCTTGTATGATGAAACAAAATCGCTATGTAATATAATGTTTTTAAAATTTTCTCCTCCCGTGCGGTCGTGTTATGTGAAGTCTAAGAGTTGGCCAGTCGTCGGCTTCTGCCCCCATGTAGGAAATATGGGGGTGTTCGGGATGTAATCTAAACACTCTTGATCCAATTGTTTGGTCCTTGAAGGAGGTGTTTAGCGCGACGAACCAGGCAATCGGACTATACGGCTCTAGCACCTCACTTAGCCATAGGAGTTTGACAATATAAATATAGGCGCAGCCCCTAGTATCTGGACTAGGATGTTGTAAACACTTGATCGGGTAAGTACCAATCCCTCGTGTAATGCGGAAAAATCTCTAAGGATTTGAGACCTCCAAATAGCTGACCGGCTCTCGCCGCATCATGACAGTCAGTTTTCGGCTTTCTCTACTGAGGTGCTCACTTGGGTAAACCATGGCACAATCGCAGTAGTTCTCCCTTTACTACACTAGCCGATACAGCGGAACGTAAGGTAGTAAGCACAAGAGCCAGGCAACCCAACTATTGACCAAAGAGATGATTCGGAGCTAATGCATATAGTGCTAAATTCGGGGTGCCGAACTGTACTGTAAAAGTGTTCGGACTTTTGTTGCCATGTTGTGGGGCGCTATGAATCCCCTGGCAAATTGAAACGCACCAGAGTGTACGGGTGTTATCTGATAAAGTTACCAGAAAAGAAAAGACAAAAAGGAAGCAAAAGAAGAAAAAGTGGTAAGCTAGAGCCATAAAATTTGGGCCGCAAACTATTTCTATTATAATTTCATTGGTGCGTTAAAGCGCATTTATACAAGTAATGCAATAAGCAGAAGGCTATTTACGATGCCTTAACCAAGGGAGAGCTGCGTGTGGGCCCTGAAAACAGGTAAAGGGATCATTAAAGAAACCACCTAAAGATTCCCCCAGTACGTCCATGCTTCTCTTCGTCTTGGTATTTTTATCCTTTGAAAGGACTGGTGATTAGGCCACCAGGGGTAACTTGTGGAGAGAAAACCTGAAAAGGAGAAGAGGAAACAGTGAGAGTATGTGTATCCGGGCACGATCGAGCCGTATTGTGGATCACAGGCTAGTTATGCCTCCGTCTATGCCCATAGTATCTTGAGTGTGTAATTATGTACGTGCAGTACGAACACCGCTACTTGATCGGGACTGGCACGGAGGCCAAATTGCTATTCAAGCTCCTGGCGAGCTGGGATGTCCTGCTGCAGAGTGGTTCAGACTCTCTTGGCAGTGTCTAGTTGCTCAGCCGCCGAATTGATGTTCTGCTTAAAAAGGCCGCTCTGCACTTCTGATGCTAAGGCAGCGGTGTGCTCCTTAGTGCGGAGGGAGCGTTCCGTGTTTCCAATAACTGTTATGACGCCGCGCGGTCCAGACATCTTGAGCTTGAGATAAGCATAGTGTGGCACTGCGTTGAATCAAGCAAATGCGGTTCGTTCGAGCAGTGCGTGGTAGCCGCTGTGGAAGGGGACAATATCAAAGATTAACTCCTCGCTTCGGAAGTTGTCCAGAGATCCGAAGACAACCTCTAGTGTGATTGAGCCCATGCAATGGGCCTCTACGCCTGGTATGACTCCTTTAAAGGTAGTCTTTGTGGGCTTGATCCGTGATGGGTTAATGCCCATTTTGCGCATTGTATCCTGATAGAGCAAGTTGAGGCTGCTGCCCCCTTCCATCAAGACTCGTGTCAGGTGGAACCCATCAATTATTGGGTCTAGGACCAGTGCGGCTGAACCACCATGACCGATACTGGTCGGATGATCCCGGCGATCAAAAGTGATCGGGCATGACGACCATGGATTAAATTTTGGGGCGACTGGCTCTATTGTGTAGACGTCCCTGAGCGGGCGCTTGCGCTCCTTCTTGGGGATGTGGGTAGCGTATATCATGTGCACCGTTTTGACCTGAGGGGGAAACTTCTTCTGTCCCCCTGTGTTCGGCGGCCGGGGCTCCTCGTTGTCGTCTTTGCTTTGCAATCCCTTATCCTTGTTTTCGGCATTTAACTTGCTGGCCTGTTTAAAAACCCAACAATCTCTATTGGTATGATTTGGTGGTTTCTCTGGGGTGCCATGAATCTGGCACGGACGATCAAGTATGTGGTCCAAGCTAGATGGGCCCGAATTGTTCTTTTTGAACGGCTTCTTCCGCTGAACAGACTTAGAGCCACTGAATCCGGCATTGACTGTCGTATCCTCGGTGTTGTCATTGTTGTTTCGACACTTGTATCTATTGCATCGAGACTTGTCGTTGCTATTTTTAACTTCAGGGGTGCCGACATCGTTTGTATTGTTCTTGCTATGGGCCAGCCAACTATCCTCACCCGCACAAAAGCGGGTCATGGGTGCCATGAGGGCCGCCATGGACTTTGGTTTCTCATGGCCGAGATGGCGGGCGAGCCATTCGTCACAGATGCTGTGTTTAAAGGCCGCTAGGGCTTCGGCATCCGGATAGTCGACGATCTGGTTCTTTTTAGTTAAGAACCTAGTCCAGAATTTCCTGGCGGACTCTCCGGGCTGTTGAACTATATGGCTTAAGTCATCAGCGTCCGAAGGTCGAACATATGTACATCGGAAGTTATCAAGGAAGGCTTCTTCCAAGTCCTCCCAGCAGCCGATGGAATTTTTGGGCAGGCTGTTCAACTAGTGTCGGGTTGGTCCTTTGAATTTTAGGGGGAGGTATTTAATGGCATGAAGGTCATTGCCGTGGGCCATATGAATATGGAGAATGAAGTCTTCGATCCATACCGCGGGGTATGTGGTTCCATGGTATGATTCTATATTCACGGGTTTGAACCCTTATGGGAATTCATGTTCCATGACTTCGTCGGTGAAGCATTGAGGGTGTGCGGTGCCTCTATATCGGGCCGTATCATGACGTAGCTCTGATGGAGTCCGTCTGCGGCTTTCAGACCACGCATGACTAGGTTTGTCACATCCGAATAGATGGCCGTCATCGCGTGTAGGGGCACGTCCTCGTGATCCGTAGATCAATCTGGTATGTCCTGATTTATTGTTTAGGTCCTGCCGAAGGTCATATGTATGACCGCGAGCTAATTTACCTCTGCCTTTGCGATGAGGCGGGGCGGGCTGGTATTTGGCTTGAGTTGTCGTTTTATCCCGACCACGTGGTGATCGGTCAGCCGCATTGCGCGATGGTGGTATGTGTTCCGACGCCTCGTCGTCGAACTAAGGTAGCAATTTGTGCTTCGGGTAGCTTTTGGCTGGGCGCTTGAGGTCGTATTCTTCGGCTGCTAGGACATCGGTCCATTTATCGTTGAACAGATCTTGGTCAGCGTGAAGCTGCTGCTGCTTCTTTTTCAGGCTCCTTGCAGTGTGATACGTCTCCTATGTATCTATAATTTTTGATTGCTCCATGCTATATTATCTTCTGTTTTGGACATTATTGGGCTTTATTATCCACTTTTATATTATTTTTGGGACTAACCTATTAACCCAGAGCCCAGTGCCAGTTTCTGTTTTTTCCTTGTTTTAGAGTATCGCAGAAAAGGAAAATCAAACGGAGCCCAATTGACCTGAAACTTCACGGAACTTATTTTTGGAAGGAAAGCAACCCAGGAGACTTGGAGTCCACGTCAAGGAAGAAACGAGGGAGCCACGAGGCAGGGGGGCGCGCCCACCCCCCTAGGGTGCGCCCTCCACCCCTGACGTACTTCTTCCACCTATATATCTCCATATACCCTAAAACGATGGGGGAGCACAATTGATCGAGAGTTCCGCCGCCAGAAGCCTCCGTAGCCACCAAAAGCCAATCTAGACCCGTTCCGGAACCCTGCCGAAGGGGGCAATCCCTCTCCGGTAGCCATCTTCATCATCCCGGTGCTCTCCATGATGAGGAGGGAGTAGTTCTCCCTCGGGGCTGAGGGTATGTACCAATAGCTATGTGTTTGATCTCTCTCTCTCTCTCTCTCTCGTGTTCTTGAGGTGTTACGATTTTGATGTATCGCGAGCGTTGCTATTATATTTGGATCCTATGATGTTTTCTCCCCCCTCTACTATCTTGTAATGGATTGAGTTTCCCCTTTGAATTTATCTTATCAGACTGAGTCTTTAAAGATTTGAGAACACTTCATATATGTCTTGCCGTGCGTATCTGTGGTGACAATGGGATATCACGTGATTCACTTGATGTATGTTTTGGTGATCAACTTGCGGGTTCCGCCCATGAACCTATGCATAGGGGTTGGCACACTTTTTCGTCGTGATTCTCCGGTAGGAACTTTGGGGTACTCTTTGAGGTCCTATGTGTTTGTTGAATAGATGAATCTGAGATTGTGTGATGCATATCGTATAATCATGCCCACGGATACTTGAGGTGACATTGGAGTATCTAGGTGACATTAGGGTTTTGGTTGATTGTATCTTAAGGTGTTATTCTAGTACGAACTCTAGGGATGTTTGTGACACTTATAGGAATAGCCCAACATATTGATTGGAAAGAATAACTTTGAGGTGGTTTCGTACCCTACCATAATCTCTTCGTTTGTTCTCTGCTATTAGTGACTTTGGAGTGACTCTTTGTTGCATGTTGAGGGATAGTTATGTGATCCAATTATGTTATTATTGTTGAGAGGACTTGCACTAGCGAAAGTATGAACCCTAGTCCTTGTTTCCTAGCATTGCAATACCATTTACGCTCACTTTTATCATTAGTTACGTTGCTGTTTTTATATTTTCAAATTACAAAAACCTTTATCTACTATCCATATACCACTTGTATCACCATCTCTTCGCCGAACTAGTGCACCTATACAATTTACCATTGTATTGGGTGTGTTGGGGACACAAGAGACTCTTTGTTATTTGGTTGCAGGGTTGCTTGAGAGAGACCATCTTCATCCTACGCCTCCTACGGATTGATAAACCTTAGGTCATCCACTTGAGGGAAATTTGCTATAGTCCTACAAACCTCTGCACTTGGAGGCCCAACAACGTCTACAAGAATAAGCTTGTGTAGTAGACATCACAGTGGCTATTAGCTGGCGCTTGAAGCGCTCCTGCTCAAGAGGTTCCTTAGGCACGATGAAATCCTCAGTGCTGAGGCTCGCCTCATCCTTAGAGAGCGGAAGGTAATTACTGTCCTCCGAGTCTTTGTGCATGGCCTATTTACCAGGGCTATCCTGCCCATCATCCCGTTCATCCTATTCATTAGCTGCGTCAACTTGGTATTCGTTGTATTCGGCACCTTCCAGAGTGTTATGTTCTCCTGTGCTGGTGTTGTTCTTTTTACTGCGGCGTGACTTAGAGCAGCGCCGCTGATGCCGGCACTTCGATTGTATCTCGGGAGGTTTATCCTCAACTAGATCTTCCTTGTCTTCGCTGCTATTCTCCTTTGGTGCATCCACCATGTATACATCATACGGGGAAGTGGCCGTCCAGCGTTCGGTGAACGGTGGGTTCTGGGCCTCTTCTTCTCCAGCATCGTCGTCCATACCATCGATGTTGTCGGAGCCGTAATCGAGCATGTCAGTTAGGTCTTCGACAGTGGCTATGAGGTGGGCGGTGGGTGGGAAGTGAAATTCTCCATCATCAGCATCCGGTTCGAACCGGACGCAATTCGGCTATGAGCCTCCCGCTAAAGATAGTGCTCTTAACGAGTTTAGCACGTCGCCCAAAGGCGAGTGCCGGAAGATGTCTGCGGGGCTGAATTCGGTGATCGATGACCGATCATGCTCGACATGCGTGGACGCACATAGTTTGGAACTTATAACCGGAAAGTAGTCCGTAGCTCCGGTGACACAGATATTACTTGAAGTTAAGTCTATGTGCAACTCCAACGCCATGGAGTCTGTGGCTTCCATGGCGGGGTTGAGCTTCCTGTCCTCGGATGGCGCGACCTGCTCCGGATCTAAGGCCAGAGCGGTTTCAGGTGCAATTTCCAGGGTATGGCCCGATGACAGATCTAAGTCATGTTCATCATGGTGGCTGGGAGCGGCTGTCGTGGTCTCGAGTCCATCGAAGATCAAGTCTCCACGGATATCTGCGACGTAGTTCAAGCTTCCGAATCTGACCTGGTGGCCAGGGGCCTAGCATTCGATCTGCTCCAAATGGCCAAGCGAGTTGGCCCGCAGTGCAAAGCCGCCGAACACGAAGATCTGTCCGGGGTGGAAGACTTCCCCTTGGACAGCATCGTTGTAGATGATTGAAGGAGGCATCAAACCTTTTGAGGATGACATTGTGGAACTCTGAATGAAAGCACCAATGTCGGTGTCAAAACCGGCGGATCTCGGGTAGGGGGTCCTAAACTGTGTGTCTACGATTGATGGTGACAGGAGACGGGGGACACAATGTTTACCCAGGTTCAGGCCCTCTCTATGGAGGTAATACCCTACTTCCTACTTGATTGATCTTGCTGAATATGAGTATTACAAGAGTTGATCTACCACGAGATCGTAATGGCTAAACCCTAAAAGTCTAGCCTGACTATGATTATGAGGATATCCGTCTATGGACCTAGCCCTATGGTTTATATAAACACCCGGGGGATCTAGGGTTACATAAGGTCGGTTACAGGGAAAGGAATCTTCATATTTGGTCTCCAAGCTTGCCTTCCATGCGAGGGAGAGTCCCATTCGGACATGGGTAAAGTCTTTGGTCTTTGTATCTTTACGGCCCATCAGTCCAGCCCATATTCCATAGATCGTACACCCGAGGACTCCTTAGTCCAGGACTCCCTCACTAACATCCAGCATCTCCATAGCCATCTCATAACTCTCCACCCAAGCCTCTGGGGGCTGATCCGCTATGTAATTAGGCACCTTACATGGGCCCTTGAAATCCTTTGGCAAACGCTCATTTCGCAGAGCCGCCGTTAAACATGGCACACCACATGCTCTAGAAGTCACACCTGCCTCCACTGAAGTGGTCGGGTAAACCGGCGCGTGCTGATGAGCCGCCAGTTGAGCCGCCAGCTCGGCCTCCTGGCGCGCTATGTCCTGGTCCACCAAATTCTATGCCTCGGCACCATTGCGCGCCGGGTCATGCCCACGGGGCTGGTTACGGTGCTGCTCAGTACTCGAAACTGCTGGCGAGTCAATGTGTCTACTGTAGCTCTGGCTTGGACGAGGGGTCAAATGAATCCGGTCACGACTATAAGAATAAGCCAGCCGTTGTATCAACGTTGTTTGAAGAAGTTCCCTGGCCCTTCGGGTTTCAACCTCCATCGAAGTCTCGCCCTCGACTGGCAAAGATGGCAATCGCGTAGCTGCAGCAATCGTATTATCCAAAGGGGTGGAATAATGACCCGGCGGCGTCACCACATGCTGAGGTGGGGTATTATTCACATGCGGAGAGCCTGTTATGCGTGGCTGAACCGGCGTTCCACCCCTTGGCGCTTCAGCCATCTGGTTTACTACCAGCGGGTCACTGGTCCCTGCTCCTGATGTGTTGAAGAGGTTCCTCGACTCATAAACCAAAGGCAGACGACTCCGGTGCTTTCTCCTCAAGACTTCGTTTGAAGTGTTCTGATCCACCGTGAGCCGGTATGAATCCACTTGAATTCGCTGTGCTTGAGCGTTTAAAATGGCCCGCTCTGCAGTCATCCTAGCATTCTCCGCACCCAGCTCTACCTTGGCTTGCGCTATCTCAGCGCGCAACTTAGCCACATCCACCTTATGATGTTCCTGGTTGTCCGGGGTTACCTCCACCTCCATCAGAGTTGCTAGAGCCTCCAATAGATCTGTTAAAACTTGAGCCGGCGGGCATGCTGATCCTCCAGCATCCGCTGCCGTTACCTCCACTGCGCTGGAAGTCATAGCCCCGGCGGCTGTTGAACCGAGAACTGGCTGGGTGCCAGCCATGAAAATCGCCACCTTGTTCGGCGGCTCATAGAGGTCCGGAATACTGTCACCATCGGAACAGCCCCCAAGCCGTTCGTCTTGTAGTTGATACATTGAGCCGGTCTCGCCCGTGGACAATTCACCATCAGAGTAGATGGCCGTCTCACCGCTAGACACAGAGCCCTCCAATTCAGCCCCTTGGATAAATCCAAAAAAGGCACACTTCACAGTGGGTTGAACCCAGGTGGGTCGTGCAGGCTAAGCCATCTCGATGATGTTGGTCCAGATGTCCGGCTCAGGGCCCGATTCGCCGATCTTGCCGATGAAGACGTGGATTCCACCGAAGGGGACCCGGTACCCATACTCGATTGAGTTGGCTCGGGGCCCCAGCCTGCGTCGTTGATGTAGAGCTTGCCGCGATGACTCTTGGCCATCCGGCCTACAGTGTATCCCTTGATCCCTTCAAAGCTGCCCTTCAAGAACTCAAAACCACCGTGCGCAGGCCCCACTGTGGGCGCCAACTGTCGTGGAATTGTCATGGTAGATGTCCTAGTGGAAGGACTTAGTTGTGGAGCCATTGCGACGTAGTTAGCTTAAAGGGGTTAAAACGGTACAAAGGACACAAGGAGTTTATACTGGTTCGGCCCCTTACGGTGAAGGTACAAGCCTAATCCAGTTTGAGGTGGTATTGCTAGGGTTTTGATTAATAGGGAGAGAATACTCTTGGCCTGGCTTTCGATCTGTTGTTTCTTGACCTAAGCCGTTGCTGGGTCATTGCCTTATATACACGGGTGACGCCCCGCGGCTCATAGAGTCCCGGCCATCTCATACAAACGTGTCCAGCCCGGTGTCTTATCTTACATGCCTTACAATACTAGTCACGTATATATGGCGGTTTACACTTACGGGCCTTAAGCCGCCTTTGGGCTTTGGGCCTTTCAACAAACCTACTACATGAACCGCCATCTTCAACATCTTCATGGGCTTGGCTTATGAACCGCCATTGGGATAACTCGGGCCCTCCTGGGCGGTTCATATCCAATAGTCATATCCCCAACAGGAACCCTGAGCAATATCCTTAGACGAGCTGGGTCCGTGCCTCAAACAAAATCCTCGAACCAACATGTCTCTCTGGGTAAGACTCTCACCCTAGAGTTCGAACCTCAAGGGTTTGCCGGAGCCCGTAATCCGACATTTAGCGCGCCAGGTAGGGGTGTGCCGAAGCCCCTCTTCCATCAATCGACCCGCCAACACCCCGCGGTTCTGATGTCTGACGATTCAAGGACTCACAACGACCATTGGGTTGCTTGGCCTGTCCGGGTGGCGCCGTCCGCCTAAGAAGACCTCAACTCCGTGCTCCAGGCGGCCCGCACACCGCTGAACACCGCCGGGCGCGGGCAGCGCGGGTCGGTGCACTCCACCCTCGCACTACGGCGCACACGCGCCACCGTGCGATCTTCAGGCTACGCTGTGGCAACGGCACCACACACCCGACGGGAGCAGGCGAACA
Source organism: Triticum dicoccoides (assembly GCF_002162155.2). Taxonomy (NCBI): domain Eukaryota; kingdom Viridiplantae; phylum Streptophyta; class Magnoliopsida; order Poales; family Poaceae; genus Triticum; species Triticum dicoccoides. Next base: position 173,611,597 of record NC_041388.1, read on the forward strand.
TGCGAGCCGCGCACATCATGGCGCGGGAGCTGCTGCGATGCCGGTTGGCGGAGAGCGGCCGCGCCGCACTGCTGGACACTGCCTCTAGAGGTACGCCGCCTTTCTGCTCCTTGCCCATGCCTCAGGTTGTGGCAGAAGCGCGCGCGAGGCCCCAGCGAGCTTGCGCACCCCCTGGAGCGCTAGGAGGACCCGACAACACCAGCGTAAACCCCGGCGTGGCCCGTCCTACCACAACAGCGCCATCACCAGGAGGGGCAGGCACTGGTGGTCCACCGCAGCGACGCGCTGGGATGCCACCCAGCAGCCACCAGGGCTAGGCGCCGCAGCTAGCGGCTCAAGGCATGGGGCACCCAGGCGACGATTCCGGCGGGGCAACCGAGGATGCCTATGTGCCCTACATGATGAACCTGGAGTACGCACCAGGAGAAGGCCCCAACTCGTTCCCCGAGCCAGGATGGGAAGGCGGAGCGCTCGAGACCGGGGCCTTCCATGAGTCACCCGGAGGCTTCGCCGACCCCTTCAGCGACGACAACGGTGGGGTATAGCCAATATCTCGGGAGCAAGGTTACGCTAACCGTGGGTTGCAAGTGAGACAGACCGCAGCAGCAGTCGGAGACCCCAGGGCGGTGGCTCCGCCCCTGGCGGGAATGGTGCACTGGGGGCTGCGCGGGAGGGGCCTGGAGCCAGGGCCTCCCCGCGCCACACAGAACAAGGCGCTGCATGGAGGTAGGTCCTCTATCGGGGGAGGCGCCGGCGAGCCCTTCCCCCTGGCAGAGGGCCCGTGGTTGCCGAGGGCGCTGCTAGCATCCCCCTTGCCCCTTGACCTCGTCCTTGTTTTCGGACGCCCCAACGGTGGCCGGGGGTGGCGCAGGGCGGGGCCCTCGTCTGGCGATATGAAGCAAGGCTCATGCCTGTGAAGGTCTCCGCTCGTGACACTCTCACATAATAATGAGTGGGGTTTTACACGCCCCAGAGTCTCCGGAGTGCTGCCCTCGGGCCTCGGGGGCTCCCGCCCACGTCCTAGTGGAAGCACCATGCTCCGTGTTGTCCGTTGACACTGTCCCCCAATGACTATGCTCACAACCAGTGAAAGCATTTAGCTCCATGCTGGTGGGAAGACAAGAAGACTAGCAAGGTGCCGGACACGGCCATTTGCTTTCCTCCCCTTTTTCTGTAACTCGGTTCGCCGCTCTTTTTGGATTGAACTTGAAGTCTTTTTTGTCGTTAAGTGTGCGGGGAGTCTTCTCTTGTTCGTGTCGATTTCTTGCATTTAGGTTGTGTGCCCTGTTTTTAAGGCTAGCGCCCCCGACCCTCTGGCTCGGGGGCTGGTTGGCCGACCGCACAAGGCATGTCTGGACAACCTTGGTAGGACCCCCTTGGGGCAAGAGCATATGCGCTGCAAGATTGCTGCGTATGCGTCCTGCCACGGTTTGCAGGACGCTCCTGGCATGGCGCACTCGGACAGATCCGCAGGCTCCTCAGGAGGCCCAGGGCCCGCGATCTCCTAAGGGTTTACCTCACGAGAAAGGCGCGCCAACAACCTCACGGCCTGCTTAAGGCCATCTAGAATCAAGATAAGTCACAGCGACAACCCAACTCAGGGGCCCGAAAGATCGCGAAAGCACGTTTCACGTTCGACTCTAAAACAAGAGGAAGAAGAACAGAACATCAATTTACATACATGAGGGTCTCCCCTTCCAAAATGCTCTCACGCCTCGCGGGGCCATGTCCAAGTCTATGCATGCAGGTTAAACCAAGGGAATGTGAGCTCAGTTGGACATGCCGCTCATAGCATCGTCCAGGTCACTCTCATACGTGCTGCTGGCACTGCCACTAGCATCGTCTTCGCCATCGGCGACCACGTCGTCTTCATCCACCACGACCACCACTGTGTCGTCCTCGATGGAGAATGCCGTGACCAGGGTGTCCACGTGATTGTCCACCCAGTGTGACAGGTTGTCTAGGATGGCCCCGGGCACCGGGGCAATGGTGGCATCGAAGTTGAAATGGGGGTCGAGGTTCTGGAGATGGCTGAAGATGTGTGAGAACGCGTGCCCAAGGAGGCCCGGGCTTCTCTCCTCAACAAGCTCGCGAGCCCTTGCAGCCCGGTCCTCCAGGTGTGTCACGACTTTGGTAAATAAGTGTAGGTGGCTGGCGTAGTCTTCCACATGGGGGTGAGGGACGCTCTCCTCGCAGATGACGCCTTGTGCTCGGTTGGCCCTCACTCTGAGGTTCTGGAGCATGGGGGCATGCTCACACTGCAGCGTCTGCCGGCGACACATCTCCTCCCTGCTCTGCTGCGTGAGGGACACGGCTTCATCAATCTCCTGCTGAAGCAAGAGCAGTTCTGCATGCGCGGAGGTCGGGGTGACCTATGCAGAGGTCTGGGCTACCGCAGTGCTCCTCTCTTGCTGCTCCGCTTCCTCCATCCTCGACCTGAGGATGGTGGTCCTGCCCTCAGCCTCGGCCGCCTGGAACTTCAACTTTAGGTTGTACTCATTGGCAAGATCTGCACGAGCCTTCGCCACCCTCCGGTCGACCTCCTCCTAGATTTTGGCTTCGCGGGCAGTGATGGCATCTTCGTCTATGGCCACATGGCGCTCCCTCGTCTCCAGCCGCTCATGCTCCAGGCTATGTTCCAAGGCCTCCAGCGCCAGGGCCTCCTCGCGCTTTAGGATCTCCTTCTCTTCGGGAGGCGCCCCTCTCATCCACGCCAAGATGGCCCTGCGCGCCTTGATCTGCTGCTCCAGGGCGGCATTCAAGGCCAGAAGCTTGTGTTCTCGCTTCTCGGCGCTCTCGTGATGGAGGTCGGCCTCCTTCGCCTCCTCCAAGGCCCGAGCGCTGGCCTCGCAGGAGGCCGCGAGGACCGCTGCGGCTTTTGCCTTGTCACGCTCGTGCTGAAGCTGCCCAAGGTTGATGGCGACCTTCAATTGGTGCCACTCATGAGCCAGGCAGAGCTCCTGCATCTCAAGGCAAGCGTCAACCACCGCGAGCTCTCCTCCATGGCGACACAGTGCACCCATCGCCTCATGGGGTCCCCGCAGCCGGAGAAGGTCCACATCGGTCGAGAATAATGCTGAAGCGGAGCAATGCGGCACCGAATGAATTCCTTCACCACCATGGGTGTCGTCACCCCAAGATCCTTCAACCTAGTCAGCTGGCACCAAACGTGGGCGAGCTGCTGGTCGACGAGCCTCGCATGCCCCCAGCCAAAGATTTGGGCGGATGGTGCCCGTGGGAGCAGGAGAAGGGGGAAGAGCACACCGGCGTCCATGACCACCCATCGTTTCCGGAACCCGCTTACAACCAGTGAGAGCTCGAAATCAATTCCTGAGCTGGCCGTCCCCACCACAGCCTGAAAGGTCACGCACCCCGAGCGCTGGCGGTCATCGGTCAGATGAAGAGAGAAGAAATGGCGAAGCAAGGCCACGGAATGGGCGATGCCCACCATGGCCTCGCAGACGAAGCCAAAGATAGCAAGGAGTATGATAGATTGGGGATGCAGATGCAGCGCATGGATTTGGAAATGCGAGACCACGGTGTTGAAGAAAGCAGAGAAAGGGGGATCAGGCCAGCCCAGAGGGCATGAAGATGAATGGGACCTTAGTGGCTGTCATATCAATCACGGCGCGGGAGCCAGGCCAAGCCACCATCGCCCCCACTCATTGGAATCTTAGGCGAGCGCTGGCCGAACCTTGTCTAGCGCTTCCTGGTTGACCACCACCGATCACTCGACGGCAAGCTCGAAGGCCGGCGAAGGCTCGGCCAGAGCGCAGCCGGTTGTCTTCTTCCTCCTTGTGGACTTTGGCACCATGGTGACAAGAAGGAGCTGAGAAGGTGGAGGGGCTGAGGAAGCTTGCGGCAAACAACAAAGATGGAGATGAGCCGATGACGGCGGCCACCAAGTCGGGCGAATATCAAGGCTGCATGGGGAAGTGGGGGCGCCCACGTCCCATCGATCGCCATGTGCCGACCAAGGCCGCAGGCGGTTGGGGCCCGCGGTGCTCTGCACTTACCTCCTCGCTTTGCCTCGAAGCCAAGTTCAAACGCGCCTTGGGCCCGGGGGCTACTGTCGGTGTTCTGGGACCGGGGGTGCCTAGACTTTCCTACCTGCAGCCTGTGGCATGGCTCCATCAATGGACTGGTATGGCCCAGCTTCAGCAGCAGTAGCTCAAGACCCTCGTGAGGGGCCAAGCCTCGCGAGGCAGACGGCACCAAGACCTCCCTGGGGGCAGCCTCACTAAGTTGGATCCCGAGGAGCGGAGATATCTATGCAAGGGGCACCTCACGAGGTTCGCGTGACGTGAGCCATGACGACCAAGGCCAGGCGGGCACCAGTGGGCGCAATGTACCAGTTTCCTATTTGGTGCTAAGGAGGCAAGTGCAGGTGCGGGGTCCCAAGGCATCAGGCAAAGGTTTCCATATCTGTGCAACAAGACCAAGACCAGCAGGACGGCAGGACAGAGGTAATCGCGGAGCCCACAGTAGCGTCACCACCAGAGCCTTTGGCAGGCAAAGACCACTTTTGCCAGGATAGCTTGTACTAGTTGTCCCCCTTAAAACTTGGCCATTGTGGGATCCCTTCCCGCCTAAACATTTGGGAAGAGGACCAAGGCCACTATAAATAGGACCTAGCCACCACCATAGAAGGGGACGGATCATTCGGACCACCCTCTTAGCCACCAGCTCATCGAGCTCAAGAACACCTCACCTCATGTGTCTGTTCATCCATTGTACTAGTTCATCCTCAGCCCCTCGAGGCAATCCACCCACCAAACTAGAGTAGGGCATTACACCGCAAGGTGGCCCGAACCAGTATAAACCCCACATGTCTCTTGTTCTTTGGGTTCGTCGGGCTAGGTCGTGGGATCGTTGAGCGAGCGAGTCAGGGAGAGAGTGTTCTTCGTGCGCACCCAGAGTTTGAACTTCAAGGGTTTGCTGGAACCCGTAATCCGATAGTGAGTCACCGCCATGAACTTGGCGAGGGCGGGGTACCCGAGAATGATGTTGTACGGGAGACCAATGCGGGTGACATCGAAGTCGATGAGCTTGGTGCCCTAGTTGTTGCGCATACCAAAGGTGACGGGGAGGCGGATCTGCCCCAGAGGATAGGCAGAGCCTTCGACGACCCCAGAAAAGGGCCTGGCGAGGAGGAGCCAGTCGAAAGGCACATGAAGCAGGCCGAAGGCTTCCACGGAGAGGACATTGAGTCCAGTGCCACCATCGATGAGGGTGCTGGTGACGGCCACGTTGCACATGGTGGGGGTGCGAAGCATAGGAAGCGCACAAGTGCCGACCATGGTCCTGGGGTGGTCCCTGGAGTCGAAGGTAAGATCGGCCTTGGGCGCTGCCCAGCCCGGAGGGGCCCCCGCCACAACTGGGTGGCCCCCACCTGGCGAAAGAACTGCTTGACGTGGTGATCTAAGGCCGGCGCCTGCCACCCGCCGAGGATGGCCGTGATGGCATGGGGCGTCAGCGCCGCGAAGCGCGCGATGAACAGGCCGCCCAGCTCTTCCCAGGAGGCCACTAAGGACTCCGGCATGTTGAGGAGCCAGGCACGCGGTACACCCGTAAAAGCCATAGTGAGCCAATTCGCCATGACCTTGTCGTCGCCGGCAGCCGGCCAGATTGCCTCCGCATACACCTGGAGGAACTCCGTAGGGTCTGCCACGCCATCATATTGTGGCGGCAACTCTGGCTTGAACTTCTGCGGCCATTGCACTCGTCACAAGGCGGGGGGAAAAGCTCGGAAGCCCACGATGCTTCCAAACGTGCCCGGCGGCCCGTCGAGTGGAGCGGCGCCTGCCATGGGAACCAAGCGGCAAGGGTGGAGCAGCGCTGATGAGGAAGCAACCCTTCGACACGCCCCTACCTGGCGCGCCAAATGTCGGATTCAGGGATCCGCGGGCCCAAGAAAGGTTTGAACTCTGGGGCATGTGCAAAGAACTCAACCTCTCCATCCAACCAGATCGTCGTTCTCACGGCCTAACTTGATGAACAGGAAAGGAAAGAGACACGACAGTTTACCCAGGTTCGGGCCACCTTGCGGTGTAAGACCCTACTCCTGCTTTGAGGTGGATTAGCCTCGCGTGGGGCCAAGGATGAACTGGTACAGAGGAAGAACAATCTTAGGATGTATGTTCTTGTGTGGTTGTGAGCTAGTGAGGGTTCGGATTTCGGATCCCCTCCTATGGTGGTGGTTAAGCTATATTTATAGTGGCATCGGTCCTCTTCCTCCGAACAAAGGTGGGAAGGGATCCCACAACGACCAATTTTGAAGGGGGACAAGTAGTACATCTTATCCTGATGAAAGGTAGTCTTCGCCTGCAAAGCTTCTGGTCATGACGCCGCGGTGGGCTCGGCGATAAAATCTACCCTGCCGCCCTAATGGTCTTGGTCTTCTTGCACTGGAATGGAAACATTTGGCCGATTCCTCGAGACCCCGCACCTGTGCTTGCCTCCTTAGCTCCAAAGAGGAAACCTGCTGCTCTGTGCTCGTTGGCGCCCGCTTGGCCTTGTTCGTCATGGCCTGCATCACTCAGACCTCATGAGATGGGTGCTTGCATAGGAATCTCTGCTCCTCGGGAGCTATCCTAGGGAGGCCGCTCCCTCCGGAGGTCTTGGTGTTGTCCGCCTCGTGAGGCTTGGCTCCTCGCGAGGGTCTTGTCTTGCCGATGCTGAAGATGGGATGCACCAGGCCGTCGATGGATCCACGCTGTGGGCCGCAGGAAGGCAAGTCTGGGTACCCTGGTTCCCAGAACACCGACAGTGGTGGCAGTGCTGGAGGTAGTGACGGTCGCGAGGCCGCCTGCGGTTGCAGACTTAGTGAGGGGTCACGTAGGCGACATGGCGCTGGAGCCCATAATGGACACGAAGCGTAGTAGTCGACCGTGGCCTATCCTCTCATCTCCCGTGATGATGAAGGGAGACCGCGAAAACGACCACTTGTCGTGCAGAGGAGACCAAGGAGGTGGTTCGCCATCGGTCACGGTAGACCCCCTCCCCTGGGGTACTGCTTGTCTCGCGCATGGGCAGAATTCTTGCATGTGTGCATGCTTCTTCAGGGGAGGGTATTCTTCTAGCTTCAGGTTGGCGGAGACAACCATGATTTTTGTGGGATCCTCCCAAGTGCTCAGCGTCCCCATTAGCCGCCGCAACGGGGGCTCGCGCAATGGCGGGCGTGCCTCCTTGAGCAACAGCGACGAGGAGGGTGGAGGAAACCGACGACGTGTCAAGAGCGAGGATGACCGCTCCGACATGGCGTGATTGCCGGCAACACCATCATCACCGGCTGGGCTTCGGCAGCACCACCATCTGCTCCTGCCCTTTGGTTTCTTCCTCCCAGCCCGGGTGCAGGCCCTCCTGATCCTGGGGAGGCATCGAATCCCAGCCAGGTCTTCCCTCCGTCTTCTTCGTCTCCCCCTACGGTTCCGAGGAGGAAGAGGACAAAGCAAAGGCATCACATGGCACTTATCTCTTTTTAGTCTAAAACGTGTAGGCATTTGCCAAACTTTAGTCTAAATTATGTAATCTTCTTTATCCATGTTTGTGTCATGTAAGATCTGTACTTGCTTATCAACACATTAATGAAAAAGACAGGCCTTGTCGGGTACTTGTGCATGTATCATGTCCATGCAGAGGTAATATGCCTCTATATGTTTAAGTAAACAAGTTTTCTCCGTCAAGCTATCTTGCCGGTGCCTTTCGTTTGTTGTCGTGGGGCTAGGCCTGCTGGGCACAAATGTAACACCCCAGATGTAACTTTCCATATTTGTAACTCCGACTCTTGCCATTTTCGTCTATGTGATATGATATTCCCTTCATGGTTTGGTTTTGTCTTTCATTTCGCATTTTGTTCATGTCATGCATTTCATCTCATGCCATCATGTGCATCTCATTTGCATTCGTGTTCATCTCATGCATCCGGTCATTTTCCCCGTTGTCCGTTTCGCAATCCGACGCTCTCTCACGCACCCGATTCACCCCTCTTATCTCATTTCATCAGAGGGAGAAAAACATTCTCGTAATGGGTCGAGATTTGTTGAGTGGCCTTGGTACATCACCGGTAGGTCGCCTGTCAAATTTCGTTCCATTTGGAGGTCGTTTGATGCCCCAACGGTTAACCGGGTAACCGCAAAATCCCTCTTGTGTTGCAGCCCAACACCCCTCCAAACTGCCCAATAACCCAAATAAACCCCCTCCATGCTCTCCTTCATTGGATCACGATCGTGTGAGCGAAAACCCCACCTCATTGGACTATCCTAGCTCCCCCTACCTATAAAAAGGCATCCCCCTTCGAAATCGCAGGCGAAACCCTAAAAAAATCCTCCCCATCGCCACCGGACACGTCCGGGCGCAACCGGATGAAATCCGCCGCCGCGCCCGCGCCAATCGGAGGACGTCACCTGTCCGCCGCCGCCACCCGCTGCTGCCGTCCTACGGGGCCCGCGTCAGACGGCGCCACCCCGCGTCGAGCTCACCGTCGAGCCGAAGCCCCGCGCCGCCGCCTCCTCCACCCCTCGTCGGCGGCGACGACCGCTCCGACCACCGCTCGTCCGTCTCCGGCCCCTTCCCCGACTCAACTTCGACGAAACTCCGGCCCCATCTCGGTTCCCATTCCCTGAAACCCTAGTTCCGGATTTGGTGGGTGAGAATTCGACCAAGTCCCAAAATCCTCTTATATTATGATGCCCCCTTCATCATGTCACATCTCTGTGCTCGGTGCTCCAAATGATGCATATGATATATCAAAATGTTCGTCTCTTGATTCTATTCATGTTAGTGGCTTTATCATGCATGTTACTGTCCATTTCGATGCCTTTATCATAGTTTCAAGAGTGCTATAAAATGTTGTCTGCTGGAATTTAACATAACATGGTGATTTGTCATTTTCGTTGCATTTTGTTTGTGCATCCTATGAGTATGATGTCTACAAGTTTTATGATCTCCATCAGGCCATCTTCACAGGGGTGCAAGTCTTATATTTTTTTTATCTATTTGGTGACTATCACAAGCATGCAAAGTAGGCTTCATAATGTTGCTGATTTCAGACAGTGACTTTGCTAAGTCCTTTTCCTATTATATTTTGATGCCATGTAAACTTGTTGCTACCATGAGATCCATGCACATTTTGAGATAGTCCAGTAAGAATGTTTTTTATATGTGGTACTGCTCTATCCATTCATGCCTCTGGTTACAATTATGGAGTACCCTGGCATGTCATTTCCTTGCTCTACTTTTGCTAAATATTGTTCCTGGCAGATTGTTAACATGATATTCTACATTGCCATGTGTTTTGCTAGTGATGCATGTACCCTATGAACTTTATCTTGCCATACTTAGCTTCTTGAACATGTCTACTTCATGTTGGTTACCTTGTGATGCCATGAAATGCTTTGTGGTGAGTGGCATGAGCTTGTAAAGTTGCTATCATGAATCTGTTTCTGTCATGTCCTGAAATTCCAGTCTGAATCTGTTTATAAAACTTGCTATGTTTGCATGGGTGTAATCATATTTTCTGAGCCTTTTTGGCTAATGTTCAGTAAGGGAGTTTTGTCAAGTGTGTTTAGCACTAGCATGTGCCATGATATGTTCCTCTAGCATGTCGTTTACTTGCTCCAAACATTGCTTCCTGATGCTGTTTTGACATGTTTAGTATTTTCTCTAAGTCTGTGAAGCTGTTATCATTTGCATTTTTGCCATGCTATTTTGAGCTTGTTCTAGTGAGAACTAGCAGGATCTTAGTGTTCATGTTTTGTAAAGATTCATGTGCACTTTATGGTCATACGCTTTGTTGCCGTGTTGGAGAGTTGTAGCTAAGTTTCTTGTTGCATTCTAAGTGCTATGATGTTGTTAATCGCAGATTTGCGTCATCCTTGTTTTGCTTGTCATTTGCCAACCATGCATCCATTTCCGGTGATCCTTATATCGATTCGACCAAAATCACCTCATCTTTCTAGTGGCATACTTGGTTTTCCAAGTTGATGCCTCGATCATCCTTTCCCATTCGGTGTACTCATATGCATTGCACATCATATCTTGCATATCATGCCATGTATTGCATCATGTTGCTTGTGCATTGCACCATGATTGATTGTTGTTCCGTTGCTTGTGTTCTTGCTTTGGGTAGAGTCGGGAGACAATTATGTGAACGAGGAACCTATTGAGTACGCTAACGAGGAGCAAGCTTTCGACAACTCTGAGTACATTGCAGGCAAGATGACCATACCCTCGATATCACTTCTATATTTGCTTGCTAGTTGTTCGTTCTATCGCTATGTCGCGCGGCCTACCACTTGTTATATCATGCCTCCCATATTGCCATGTCAAGCCTCTAACCCACCTTCCTAGCAAACCGTTGTTTGGCTAAGTTACCGCTTTGCTCAGCCCCTCTTATAGCGTTGCTAGTTGCAGGTGCCATGCAGGTTGTTCCATGTTGGAACATGGATATGTTGGGATATCACAATATCTCTTATTTAATTTAATGCATCTATATACTTGGTAAAGGGTGGCAGGCTCGGCCTTATGCCGGTGTTTTGTTCCACTCTTGCCGCCCTAGTTTCCGTCATACCGGTGTTATGTTCCTTGATTTTGCGTTCCTTACACGGTTGGGGTTATGGGACCCCCTTGACAGTTCGCCTTGAATAAAAATCCTCCGGCAAGGCCCAATCTTGGTTTTACATTTGCCTAACAACCTATAACTTTCCCTTGGGTTCTGCAGACCCAAGGGTCATCTTTATTTTAACCCCCCCTAGGCCAGTGCTCCTCTGAGTGTTTGTCCGGACCGAGTAGACTGCGGGGCCACCTCGGGGAAACTTGAGGGTTGGTTTTACTTGTAGGATGTCTCATCCGGTGTGCCCTGAGAACGAGATATGTGCAGCTCCTATCGGGATTTGTCGACACAGCCGGGTGGTCTTGCTGGTCTTGTTTTACCATTGCCGAAATGTCTTGTAAACGGGATTCCGAGGCTGGTCGGATCTTTTCGGGAGAAGGAATATCCTTCGTTGATCGTGAGAGCTTGTAATGGGCTAAGTTGGGACACCCCTACAGGGTATAAACTTTCGAGAGCCGTGCTCGCGGTTATGTGGCAGATGGGAATTTGTTAATATCCAGTTGTAAAGAACTTGACACTTGACTTAACTAAAATGAATCAACCGCGTGTGTAGTCGTGATGGTCTCTTTTCAGCGGAGTCCGTGAAGTGAACACGGTTTGGGTTATTGTTGAACGTAAGTAGTTTCAGGATCACTTCTTGATCACTTGTAGCTTCACGATCGTTGCATAGCTTCTCACCTTACTCTTATTTGTGTATGTTAGCCACCATATTTGCTTAGCGCTTGCTGCAACTCCACCTCATTACCCTATCCTAACCATAAGCTTAAATTGTCTTGATCTCGCGGGTGTGTGATTGATGAGTCCTCGTGACTCACGGATACTTCCAAAACAGTTTCAGGTGCCGATGGTACCAGTGCAGGCGATGCTATCGGACTCAAGTGGGATTTCGATGAGGACCTTGGTTGTTACTATGTTTCGTTTCCTGATGATCAGTAGTGGAGCCCAGTTGGGACGATCGGGGATCTAGCATTTGGAGTTTATCTTCCTTTTATTCGGATTTGACCGTAGTCGGTCTATGAGTGTATTCTGGATGTTGTATGAATTATTTATGTATTGTGTGACGTGGCGAGTGTAAGCCAACTCTATTTATCCATGTCTTATTCATTAAATGGGATGTTTGCGAAGATGACCCTTCTTGTGACAAAACCACTATGTGGTTATGTCTCTAAGTTGTGCCTCAACACGTGGGAGCTATAGCCGCATCGTGGGTGTTACAACAAAACTATGGAAAGGGGCTAGCTCCTCATCGAACCTTCTCCGCCAAATGTCACTACGACCACCTTGACCGAAGCAATGTTCAGGACAAAGGATGGGAGCACCTATGTTTCGAAGGCGACAAAGTTTTCATATGCACAAATTTTCACTTTACAAGACACGTAGGATAAGAAAGGAACTTATCTGTCTAGCTTGTCGAGTACCGATATGTAGGCTTGTCTCCATTTCTTCTCTTTGGAATCGAGTCCGCGGCAAGACCCCTGCAGCTTAGCACAGAGGAAAATAAGGTCGCATATGATCCTATCTACATGATCATGCTATGCTCATGAGATGTTATGCATGCATGCAAGTTTTGGGGGGGCTAGCACTTCGTTTATTTCTCTGTTGCTCAGGGTCTGCGCCTGCCTTTGTACAAAGGGTTACATGCAGCATCGGCAAGGCTTGTACAAAAGGGTGGTTGTCGGGCAGGGCCCGACAGTCGCGCCTTACAGGTAGAACTTACGGAGATGCTCAATGTTCGATGAGTTTTGCAACTGAATGCCATCTCCGGTCTCCAGACGGACTACACCGGGTCTGGTGAATCAAACTACCCAGTAAGGGCCTTCCCACTTCGGTGTCAACTTGTTTGCACCCTTGGCAGACTAAACGTGCCTAAGGACAAGGTCGCCTTCCTCAAGGCTCTAGGCATGAACCCTGCGGCTGTGATAGTGATACGTCTTCAACGTATCTATAATTTTTGATTGTTCCATGTTGTTATATTATCAATCATGGATGCTTTATAATCATTTATATTTATTTTATATCACTTTTTGGTACTAACCTATTGACATAGTGCCAAGTGCCAGATGTTGTTTTTTCCATGTTTTTTACATCACAGAAAATCAATACCAAAAGGAGTCCAAACGCAACGAAACTTTACGGAGATTTTTTTGGACTAGAAGGAACATAATGGGCCCTGGCTGCGCCTGGGGGGTGCTCCGAGGAGAGCACAACCCACCAGGGCGCGCCAGGAGGCCCAGGCGCGCCCTGGTGGGTTGTGCCCACCTCGGGTGCCCCCCGAACCGCCTCTTTGCTCTAAAAATACCCCAATATTCCCAAAACCCTAGGGGATTCGATGAAATATTCATCCAGCCGCCACAGAGTCCAGAACCACCAGATCCAGTCTAGGCACCATCTCGGATGGGGTTCACCACCTCCATTGGTGCCTCTCCGATCATTTGTGATTAGTTCTTTGTAGACCTTCGGGTCCGTAGTTAGTAGCTCGATGGCTTCCTCTCTCTCTCTCTATCCCTCTCTCTCTCTCTCTCTCTCTCTCTCTCTCTCTCTCTCTCTTGATTCTCAATACAATGGTCTCTTGGAGATCCATATGATGTAACTCTCTTTTTGCGGTATATTTGTTGGGATCCAATGAACTTTGAGTTTATGATCAACTTTATCTTTTTATATCCATGAAAGTATTTGAGTTTCCTTGATCTCTTTTATGCATGATTGCTTATAGCCCCGTATTTCTTCTCCGATATTTGGGTTTTGTTTGGCCAACTTGATCTATTTATCTTGCAATGGGAAGAGGTGCTTTGTAGTGGGTTCGATCTTACGATGCTTGTTCCCAGTGACAGAAGGGGAACCAACACGTATGTATCGTTGCTACTAAGGATAAAATGATGGGGTCTATCTCTACATAGATAGATCTTGTCTACATCATGTCATCATTCTTTCTGCATTACTCCGTTTCTCCATGAACTTAATACACTAGATGCATGCTGGATAGCAGTCGGTGTGTGGAGTAATATTAGTAGATGCAGGCAGGAGTCGGTCTACCAATCTTGGATGTGATGCCTATGTAATGATCATTGCCCGAATATCATCATGAGTATTTGAAGTTCTATCAATTGCCCAACAGTAATTTGTTCACCCACCGTTTACTATTTTTCTCGAGAGAAGCCACTAGTGAGAACTACGGCCCCCGGGTATCTTTCTCATATATTTGCCTTTGCGGTCTACTTTTCCTTTGCATTTATTTTCAGATCTATTAAACCAAAAATACAAAAATACCTTGCTGCAATTTATTCTTATTTATTTTATTTGGCGTTCGATCTATCAATCTACTATAAATTTACCTCATGTCTGTTTGCCAATCTTGAGGCGTCGTACCATGGAAGGGATTGACAACGCCTTTAACACGTCGGGTTGCGAGAAGTTGTTATTTGTGTGCAGGTGTTGTTTACATTGGGTTTCTTGGTTCTCCTACTGGTACAATAACCTTGGTTTCACATCTGAGGGAAATACCTACCGCCGCTGTGATGCATCATCCCTTCCCCTTTGGGGAAATACGATGTAGCTTCAAGCGACATCAAAAGGAATTTCCGGCGCCGTTGCTAGGGAGGATCTTCAACATATACCAGGTTCCTAATCGCAAATCTATCTCCTTGCAATTTACATTATTCGCCATTTGCCTCTCGTTGTCCTCTCCCCCGTTCACAAAAATTTGCCGTTTTATTCGCCCCTCTTTTCCGTTCGCCATTCTCTTGCTTTCCAGTCTTGATGGCTAGCGTTCCTACTCCTCCTTTGTCACCAGGTCTTGAAGTACTTTACTTCAAGCAAAGACAAGGAGAAATTTGAAAGATGCCTAGTATAGGCTTATGGAATCGTATCGTATTTCCAATTTAAAGGGGAACGCTAAGGTTTTGCTTTGTAATTTTTACGTAGGATTGGCTTTGCATCATAGACAACTTCTAGATTTTGCTGCTAAAGGAAATTTCATTGAGCTTGATGCCAATGTTGCCTATGAAATTTTAGAAGGAATTTTGGGAATTCCACCTCAAAAGAAGGGGTTTTTCTTTTACCCCTGAAGGAGCTCAAATGTTGGACAAACTTGGTGATTTGCATAAACATATGGTTGAAATACAAAAATATAATGAACCCCTCAAACACCTCAATGGTAGTATCAATCACATGAATACCCTGATTACTCTTTGCAACAAGCGATTGAATATTTGGGATGTTAAGATGGTTTCTTTCCTGGAGAATTTAGGGAAGCGGAAAGAGCCTCCCGGGTTTGAGAAAACCCTTACAAAAGTTGCCAAAACTTCGGAAGACAAAACGTAGATCCTTGTTTTATGCCTAGCTAAGGGCGTAAAACTATAGCGCTTGTTGGGAGGCAACCCAATGAATAAGATTAATTTTTGCTTTTTTCTTCCTGTTTTTGAGTGTTAGCACAATTATGATATTGTTATTATTGTGTTTTTTATGTTTTAATTAGTTTTTGTGCCAGGTAAAGCCTTTAGGATCTTCTTGGGTGCAGTTATTTGATCTTGCTGAAAAAACAGAAACTTTTGCGCTCACGAAAATAATTCTCTTTTTAACCAGAGAGCTATAAAATACCCATTCCAGTTGCAGTGGATCAACATACAAATTTCTCAGGTCTTCCTAATTTTTTAGAATTTTTTGAGTTACATAAGTATTCGAAATAGTCAGATTACTACAGAGTGTTCTGTTTTGAAAGATTCTGTTTTCTTTTCATTGTGTGCTTATTTTGATGGTTCTATGGTTTTCTTTGATGAGTTTTTGCGATAGAAAAGTTGGAATACAGTAGATATAATGCAAGAAAAAATATGAAGGGGTTTGATACAGCACTTATAGTAGTGATTTATTTTCTTATACTAACGGATCTCACGAAGGTTTTGTTGAGTTTTGTGTGATTGAAGTTTTCAAGTTTTGGGTTATCTTATGATGGATGAAGGAATAAGGAGTAGAAGAGCCTAATCTTGGGGATGCCCCGGCATCCCAAGCTATTATCCAAAAATGAGCAACCAACTAAGCTTGGGGATGCCCCTGAGTGGCATCCCCTCTTTCTTCTAACGACCATCGGTATTTTACTCGAAGCTATATTTTTATTCGTCGCATAGTATGTGTTTTGCTTGGAGCATCTTGTATGATTTGAGCCCTTGCTTGTTTTACTTTGAGTTTTAAGTCTTGATCCCTTGCTGGACACACCTATTTTAGAGAGCCAAAATTATGTCATGACTTGTTAGAATTGCTCTCTTTGCTTCACTTAAATTTTTTATGAGCGATGAACTTGCTCTAGTGCTTCACTTATATCTTTTTTCGCACGGTGTGATTAGTATTTTTGAAGAAACGCTCTCTTGCTTCACTTAGATTTATTTGAGAGTTAGTAAAAATTTCATGAAATTCTCTCTTGCTTCACTTAAATTAATTTGAGAGAAAGAAAGAAATATTATGCTCATGATCTTCAATTATATTTGTTTGAGCTTATGAAAAGCAACACATGAAAATTAGTCCCAAAGTGATAGATATCCAATAAGGATATAATAAAAACTTTCATGAAGATCATTGGACAAAATAAACTTGATTCTTTTGCCGTTCTAAGCAAATTTGTATGTGTCATCTCTAATTTTCAAAATAAAATTATCTTTTGTGTGTTTGTTTCGCTCGTGGAACGGTGAGGGGTGGCTAGTATTTTCCATGCTAGATGTGTTATTCTCACGATGAGTGTTTATTCACTTGTCATTGCACGAGAGTAAAGCAAAGGTAGTAGGGATGCCCAGTCCCAAAACGAAAAATGAATTTACTTTATGTTGTCAAAGAATAAATTCCTTGGAAAGTGTTGGTATGGAGGGCAACTGTGGATACGGCTAGCCATGGTGTAATGCCCCGGACACACCCGCCGGTGGTCGTTACTCCTGGCGGGATCTAGACTGGCCACAGATCAATACTAGTCTTTTCTGCGCACTTTGTCCTCACTCGTGCGCACCCAGGAGCAACTTCCCGGTCGGTCACCCATCCTGAAATTATTCCAAGCTGAGCACGCTTAACTTTGGAGTTCTGTCCGAATGGGCTTCCAGAAAAGAAGGAATTCCTTATTGATATGAGTAGTCTATCATCCCTATTAAGCCAGGCTATCACATACACCCCCACTCAGAGGAACCGACGTCCTTGTTAGGCCACAGGAACGTTCCCTCTTGGCACAAACGTCTGTGCTTCCAGTCCGGTACATGTGCTATGTCGGGTGCCCCGATGGGTCACAAACGTCATGAACAACATGACCACGCACCTGTCTGCAACCATCCGTGTAACAGCGAGGGTCGGCTCTGATACCAACTTGTAACACCCCGGACACACCCGTCGGTGGTCGTTACTCCTGGCGGGATCTAGACTGGCTCCACAGATCAATACTAGTCTTTTCTGCGCACTTTGTCCTCACTCGTGCGCACCCGGGAGCAACTTCCCGGTTGGTCACCCATCCTGAAATTATTCCAAGCTGAGCACACTTAACTTTGGAGTTCTGTCCGAATGGGCTTCCGGAAAAGAAGGAATTCCTTATTGATATGAGTATTCTATCATCCCTATTAAGCCAGGCTATCACACATGGAAAGTGAAAGTATGGTGGAAAAAGGAATAAACTTTATTTTCTGTTTGGGAACCACCTATGATATATCTAAGCATGTAAAGTGTTGGGAACTCTAAGTCGTTTTCGTTGGTGGGATGGATACACCTCCCAAAATGTGTTTATCTTTAAGTTTTTCGCTTTGAGCTCTGGCACCTCTACAAATCCCTACTTCCCTCTGCAAAGGGCCTTTCTTTTACTTTATGCAATTTTTATTTTTGAATTTGAGTCTCTGTCTTCTCTTATAAAAGCACCAACTATGAGGCAATATGATCGTACTTGAGTATTGGGTGTAGCTAATATGCGAGTGTGTTTCGTGCATGGATCAATGGTTGAGCATGATGGGATAGGGATAACTTATTTTAGCGTTGATATTTTGAAATACATGGTTGCTTGTTGATATGCTTGAGTATTTAAATTATCATGTCAAAACTAGACTATTGCTTTGAATCACATAAAAGTCCAAATGTCCATTCTATAAAGAAAGAATATGATATGAAATGTTAGGCAGCATTCCACATCAAAAAATCTGTTTTTATCACTTCCCTACTCGAGGACGAGTAGGAGTTAAGCTTGGGGGTGCTGATATGTCTCCAACGTATCTATAATTTTGGATTGTTCCATGCTGTTATATTATCAATCTTGGATGTTTTATAATCATTTTATAGTTATTTTATATCATTTTTTGGTACTAACCTATTGACATAGTGCCAAGTGTCAGTTGTTGTTTTTCCATGTTTTTTACATCGCAGAAAATCAATACCAAACGGAGTCCAAATGCAACGAAACTTTACGGAGATTTTTTTGGACTAGAAGGAACATAATGGGCCCTGGCTGCGCCTGGGGGTGCTCCGAGGAGAGCACAATCCACCAGGGCGCGCCAGGAGGCCCAGGCACGCCCTAGTGGGTTGTGCCCACCTTGGGTGCCCCCAGACTGCATCTTTGCTCTAAAAATACCCCGATATTCCGAAAACCCTAGAGGAGTCGATGAAATATTCATGTAGCCACCGCAGAGTCCAGAACCACCAGATCCAATCTAGACACCATCTCGGATGGGGTTCACCACCTCCATTGGTGCCTCTCCGATGATGTCTGAGTAGTTCTTTGTAGACCTTCGGGTCCGTAGTTAGTAGCTAGATGGCTTCCTCTCTCTCTCTCTCTCTCTCTCTCTCTCTCTCTCTCTTGATTCTCAATACAATGGTCTCTTGGAGATCCATATGATGTAACTCTCATTTTGCGGTGTGTTTGTTGGCATGAGATGAACTTTGAGTTTATGATCAGATCTATCTTTTTATATGCCTGAAAGTATTTGAGTTTCTTTGATCTCTTTTATGCATGATTGCTTATAGCCTCGTATTTCTTCTCTGATATTTGGGTTTTGTTTGGCCAACTTGATCTATTTATCTTGCAATGGGAAGAGGTGTTTTGTAGTGGGTTCGATCTTACGATGCTTGATCCCAGTGACAGAAGGGGAACCGACACGTATGTATCGTTGCTACTAAGGATAAAATGATGGGGTCTATCTCTACATAGATAGATCTTTTCTACATCATGTCATCATTCTTACTGCATTACTCTGTTTCTCCATGAACTTAATACACTAGATGCATGCTGGATAGCGGTAGGTGTGTGCAGTAATAGTAGTAGATGCAGGCCAGAGTCGGTCTACTAATCTTGGACGTGATGCCTATGTTATGATCATTGTCCGGATATCGTCATGAGTATTTGAAGTTCTATCAATTGCCCAACAATAATTTGTTCACCCACCATTTGCTATTTTTCTCGAGAGAAGCCACTAGTAAAACCTACGACCCCTGGGTCTCTTTCTCATATATTTGCCTTTGCGATCTACTTTTCCTTTGCATTTATTTTCAGATCTATTAAACCAAAAATACAAAAATACCTTGCTGCAATTTATTCTTATTTATTTTATTTGGCGTTCGATCTATCAATCTACTACAAATTTACCTCATGTTTGTTTGCCTATCTTGAGGTGCCGTACCACGGAAGGGATTGACAACCCCTTTAACACATCGGGTTGCGAGAAGTTGTTATTTGTGTGCAGATGTTGTTTACATTGTGTTGCTTGGTTCTCCTACTAGTTCGATAACCTTGGTTTTACATCTGAGGGAAATACCTACCGCCGCTGTGCTGCATCATCCCTTCCTCTTTGGGGAAATACCGACGTAGCTTCAAGCGACATCAGATAGCGATGCAGGGCTTGCTGGTAGCGTGCAGCACGCATAGCAACCCGGAGACGGTTCTCCTCAAATAGCACAACATCGTCATGTTGGTGATGTTCTTGCGCAACTTCATCGTAGGCAAGTACTCGAGGTGACCCGTATATGAGTACCGTGGGGATCATTGCTTTTGCCCCATAGACTAGGGAGAAGGGAGTCTGGCCGGTAGCTTAATTTGGTGTCGTACAAAGGGATCAAAGAACCACCTGGAGCTCATTGATCCATCGTCTGCCACTCTTCTGCAGCATATCAAATGTTCTTGTCTTGAGTCCTCACAACACTTCAGCGTTCGCCCTCTCAGCTTGTTTGTTGCTTCTGGGATGGGCAACAGAGGCAAACGTGACTTCGCTTCTGATGGCGTGAAGGTATTGCATGAAGGTGTGGCTTGTGAACTGGGTGCCATTGTGAGTGATGATTCTGGCGGGTACACCGAAATGGCACACCAATCCTTTCAAGAACTTGATAGTTGACTGAGAGGATCACCCACCCCGGGTTGATAATCCAGGTCATTTGGCCTTGGTGGTATCCCCTCAAGTTGGGGGATACAAGTTCACTAAAGTGCTCATGGATGGGGGAAGTAGTATCAATATTTTGTATTATGATACATTCCGTCGTATGGGGTTGACAGATAAGGATCTTAAACCATCGAATACGGTATTTCATGGTGTGGTGCCTGGTAAGTCTGCATATCCTGTTGGTAAGATAGCTTTGGAGGTAGCTTTTGGAGATGACTACGATTCAAGGTCAGAAACATTGACATTTGAGGTGGTGAAGATCAAAAGTCCGTACCACGCCTTGTTTGGGCGGCCAGTTTATGCTAAGTTTATGGCAAGGCCATGTTATGTGTACCTACAGCTTAAAATGCCAGGTCATAAGGGGACTATCACAGTACATGGAAGTAGAAAGATTGCTTTGGAGTGTGAAGAAGGCGATGCGGCTTATGCTGAGTCGGTTTGTGCCACGGAGGAGTTAAAATTCTATAAGGAGCAAGTTGATCCGGCAGACATGACCTCCTTAAAAAAGCCAACTACGGAACATGATCCAGCATTGAAGTTCAAATCAGCTACAGACACTAAGATGGTTGACTTTGTCCCTGGCGATTCATCCAAACAGTTCAGCATCAGCGCTAACCTGGATCCCAAATAGGAAAGCGCGCTCATCGAGTTCATCCAAGAGAATCGGGACATCTTTGCATGGAAACCTTCTGACATGCCAGGTGTATCGAGAGAACTCGCTGAGCACACACTCAACATTGATCCTAAGTTCAAACCGGTCCGACAGTTCCTCCACCGTTTCAACGAGGAAAGACGCAAGGCTATAGGTGAAGAGGTAGCCCGTTTGTTGGCTGCTGGGTTTATTGTTGAAGTTTTTCATCCAGAGTGGTTAGCCAATCCGGTGCTGGTTCTTAAGAAAAACGGCACTTGGCGCATGTGTGTGGACTACACAGATTTAAACAAGGCTTGCCCTGCAGACCCCTTTGCTCTCACTCGCATTGATCAGATAATTGATGCTACGGCAGATTGTGACCGTTTGTGTTTTTTGGATGCTTACTCTGGTTATCATTAGATCAAAATGGCAGTTAAGGGCCAGGAGAAGACAGCCTTTATAACTCCCTTTGGAGCCTTCTGCTATGTTTCCATGCCTTTTGGACTTAAGAGTGCCCAGGCAACTTACCAGCGATGTGTTCAGAATTGCCTTCATAAGCAAATTGGGCACAATGTTCATGCGTATGTGGATGATATTGTGGTGAAATCCAGAAAGGAGGGGACATTGATAGATGATCTACGGGAAACCTTTGACAATCTCCGGGTTTACAAGATGATGCTCAATCTGGAGAAGTGTGTTTTCGGTGTCCCGGCAGGCAAGCTCTTAGGCTTTCTGGTTTCAAACAGAGGCATTGAGGCTAATCCGGAAAAGATTGCAGCAATTACGTCCTTGGCTAAACCGGCGTGTATTAACGATGTTCAACGTCTGGCCGGCCAGATTACAGCCTTGAGCCGGTTTATTAGCCACCTTGGAGAGAAGGCCATCCCCTTATATCAGATGCTCAAGAAAACAGATAACTTTGTCTGGAGTGAGGCAGCTGATAAGGCATTTGAAGATCTGAAGAGGCAGCTAGTGGAACCGCCCGTGCTGGCAGCACCGATCGATAAAGAGCCATTATTATTATATGTGGCTGCTAATGCCCGGGCTTTCAGCGTAGCCATTGTGGTAGAGCGCAAGGATCCTGGCAAAGAGTATCCGGTTCAACGGCCGGTTTATTATATCAGTGAGGTGCTCATTGAGTCAAAGCAGAGGTATCCACATTGGCAGAAACTAGTGTATGGGGTGTTTATGGCAAGCCGGAAGCTCAAACACTATTTTCAGGGCCATCCTATCACAGTGGTCAGTTCAGCTCCTCTGGGCGACATCATTCAAAACAGAGAGGCAACTGGCCGGATTGCCAAGTGGACCATTGAGCTTGGACCTCACGGGCTCAAATATATACCCCGCACGGCGATCAAGTCCCAGGCACTCGTGGATTTCATCAACGATTGGACGGAGTTACAGGCACCTAAGGAGAAACCAGATAATACATATTGGACTATTCATTTTGATGGGTCCAGACAGTTAGAGGGTTCGGGGGCTGGAGTCGTATTAACTTCCCCACGAGGTGACAAGTTTTGTTATGTCCTCCGTTTAATGTTCCCTTGTACAAACAATGCATCTGAATATGAGGCTTTACTCCACGGTCTTCGGATGGCTAAAGAGATGAATTTGAGCCGGGTTAAGTGCTTTGGCGATTCAGATCTTGTGGCTCAGCAAGTGTCTGGCACTTGGGATTCTAAGGACCCACTCATGGCGGCATATCGGCGAGAGGTGGATGCAGTGGCTGGTCACTTTAAAGGTTATCAGGTGGACCATATAGACCGGTGGAAGAATGAAGCGGCGGACGCTTCAAGTCGTCTTGGTTCCCAACGTAAACCGGTTCCGCCCAATGTCTTTCTTGATGTATTGCACAATCTGTCGATCAAAATACCAACCGAAGAAGATTTGGCTATTCCTGATCCGGAGGCTCAGTTGGTGGCAGCTCTGCATGCCATACAGGATTGGACGATCCCATATCTAGATTACATGAACCGGGGCGAGTTACCAGCTGAGGAAACGTTGGCTCGACAGATAATCCGGCGGTCCAAGTCCATGACCATACTCAACGGGGAGTTACATCGTTATAGTGTTTCAGGAGCAATTCAGCGATGCGTTTCTCCTCAAGAAGGTTGTGATATTTTGCGAGAAATTCATGAAGGGGATTGCGGTCACCATGCCGGTTCAAAGTCGTTGGTTGCCAAAGCTTTTCACCACGGTTTTTACTGGTTGACGGCGCATGCTGATGCGAAGGATTTAGTCAAAAGATGTGATGGATGTCAAAAGTTTGCCCGCTGTGCGCACGTTCCGGCTCAAGAGTAGCGGATGATTCCAATTACGTGGCCGTATGCAACTTGGGGGCTGGATATGGTTGGACCCTTCAAGCGCTCCAAGGACAGGAAGACCCATCTGTTAGCAGCAGTTGATAAATTAACTAAATGGGTAGAGGCAGAGCCAGTCAGCAAGTGTGAAGCAGCCATGGCGGTTCAATTCATCAAAAAGGTGATATTCTGGTTTGGCTTTCCACATAGCATTATAACAGATAATGGTACCAACTTATCAAAAGGAGAGATGGAAGAATTCTGTCAACGTGAGCACATCCGGCTTGATCTAGCATCAGTGGCTCACCCCCAATCTAATGGTCAAGCGGAAAGGGCAAATCAAGAAATTCTACGGGGTATCAAACCAAGGCTTATGGTTCCCTTAAAGCGGACGCCGGGTTGTTGGGTCGAGGAGCTACCTTTTGTGTTATGGAGCAGCAACACCACACCCAATAGGTCTACGGGTTACACGCCTTTCTTCATGGTTTATGGAGCGGAGGCGGTTCTTCCTAGTGACATCCGTCACGATTCGCCCCGTGTGGTAGCTTATGTTGAAGCTGATAATGAGAAGGCACGTCAGGATTCTCTGGACCTGTTGGATGAAGAGCGGAATCTTGCAGCAGCACGTTCGGCGATTTATCAACAAGATCTTCGACGTTATCACAACCGCCGGGTTGAAACTAGAACCTTTCAAGAAGGTGATTTGGTGCTCCGGCTCATCCAGGATCAGACTGATATGCACAAGTTATCCCCCCCCCTTGGGAAGGACCCTTTGTGGTCAGCAAAAATCTGCACAACAGATCCTACTACCTCATTGATGTTTGAGAGCATGAAGACTCATGTCAATCGGAGGAGGAGACAAAGCGGCCATGGAACATAGCTCTCCTTCGGCCTTATTATACTTGAGGCCATAGGCTCTTCACCTGTACATATTTATGACAGTGTATATACCATATAATAAACCGAAGCCTCCGTTATAAGCGGGGTATCTGTTCTTTCTTATATCATATGTGTGCTTTTACAAGTTAATGGTCAAAGCAGAGTCTTTGTTAAACTGGCTTTAGCAGCTGTATAAAGATAAAGAAAATCACTAGGGGGCTTGGTCATGTTTGAACCACAGCTACACCTCTTGATAGGCATTTCAGCCACACAAGGAAAAATTTGTGGAGCCAAAGAGAGTATTGTACACAGTATAAACTCAAACATAGGCACACGCTGAGCATCGCTCACAAAGTTACTTGGGGGCTCTTTTTTGCAAAGCAACAGAGAGTTTGAAAGGACCCTCGTAATTGGCTATCAAGCCACGACTTGGAAGCCTGGTGTATTCACCTAAAACCCCGGGTTAACCTGCCTTCATCAAGTAAGCCACTCCTATCCAGGTAATCCTGGCATGACCCATCGAACGTTTGACAAGTCAATCTTTACAGACCCTGAACTTGTCACAGTTAAAACGATGATTGGTTAATTGGAGGCCCATCTTAAAAGGCTTTGTTAAATGGTTTAACTCAGAGGCCTGGCAGCCCATGAAAAGCCTCGATTTGGAGCCTAGCAGCTCGTAAAAAGCCTCGCATATTTTCCTATTTGAATTTTATTAGTTGACAATCATAAGTATTTTTTGATAAACCGGCGTCCTTGACCCGGCTTGCTTTCCAACCACTAGTTGTTGGCACATGATCAATTATAAACCGGTGGTCATTGACCCGGTCTGGTTTGACTAAATCACCAGTGTTATAAAGAAAATGCGGTAGTTATACTGGTCCGGTTTAATAGATAGACCAGCATTATGAAGATGAAATTATCAAACGTATCGGATTGGTGTTAAACACCTTTGCTGTATACACATTTGGTCAATCAATTAGGTATGTTCTGTACATTATTTTTTGTACAAACACTTGATTATTCAGCTAAAGTACTATATACTTTTTCAATATTTGACATGTTTAGCGGTAAACCGCTAGACACTTTTAAGTTTTTTGGACCCAGGAAGGCAAGTCATTATAGGCTATGCATAAAATATATCCTGAAGGGCGGCACAGATTGTCACAAAGCGTTATGAAACATGCTCGAGGGCATGGCAGATACACAAAGTTTCCGCTATCCTATTACATGAAGCTTCAAAGCGGTTCAAACAGTGCCATTGTTTTTCACAGTAGCCATATAAACCGGCGACCGGATCAGGACTCTTCCACGACGGTTTGACGGTTGCGGATCAGTTGGTGTAGGCACTTCTTCATCCCTCCCCAGCCGCTGGAAATCAGCCGTTGACCAATTGATTTCAGTTAAAGCTTGGAACACTGCTTCCTCATGGATAAGATCAGAAGGGTTAATATCAGGGGCATAGGTGTGCTTACGAATCGGAGGCACAAGTTATTCAACTTCATGGATATCGGCCGGCTGTCTTTTCCCTTCTGCATCATAAAACGGTTGAAAATGGGACAAATCGGTGTCCTCAGCCAATTTGCTGGCCGCTGGCCGCATCTGTTTGGTCAGCCACCGAAGATCATCATTGTCAAAGTTTGAACCATCTTCTTTAACGCCTGGATATCCTTTAATGATATCCTCCGCTTCAAGGTCTGAAATCCATGCCTTGGCTCGAATAAGGGCGGTTAATGCTCCTGCTCTCGCAGCGGCTCTTTTCAACTCGACAATACGCGCCGGTAACATGCCCAGCTTCTCAAGGGTCTCCTTAATCAACATTGGCGCCGGTTTGTTATAAGCTGCTGTACTAATGGCTCGCTGAGATCCAGAGTATAGCTGCTCAACCAATGTATATGCCGCTTTGAGCTTCATCCGCATATCTACACCAAGATGAGTGATCCAAGTTCCTGCCAAAGATTTTATCAACATTTTGGTCAGTTTTAAGATTCATTGACTGGTGCAACATACATAAGCAGACACTTACCAAAGATAGCAGAGGTCATAGCGTTGATTTGGATCTTCAAACCGGCTAGTTCTTCAACCACCGGTTTCAGGGCTTCCTCGGCATCTACAGCTCTTTTGGTCAAACCGGCTTTTTCGGTTTCCTATTCAGCACGATCTTGGTTGAAGGATTCTTTCAGTTTTTCAATTCCGGCCAGGGCCTGCGTCAGCTCCTCTTTGGCTTTTGCAGCTTCGGCTTGTTGAGACTTCACATTTTCTTGCAAGTCAGAGTTTTGGGCATCTTTGCTTCTTAGTTCAGCCTGCAACATTGAAGGTATATTCAACAAAATAACATATTTATGCACTAAGTATAAAGCATATAACAAGTTATCCACTTCATACTTGGGGGCTAATGCCTATTTGCTCTCAAATACTACCATCTATACAAGTCTCCAGAACAATGCAAGCATTATCCTTGACACTTGGGGGCTAATGTACGTTTGTTCTAAACCGGCGGTGTGGATTAAAAACCGGATTAACTTGCCAAGTTAAACCGGCCTTTGGGGGGCTATGCTGCAGAACGTTATCTAATTTTTTCGAACATGAGTCTTATCTATGATTGAGGACACGCCTTTGCAAGGATCACTGATGGGATGCTTGAAGTGTTACAAAGACCCGGTTTATGATTAACAATCATAAAACGGCTCTTGGAGGCTACTTGGAATAGTATTTCAGCTATAAATCAATGTACAAGGGAGAAGCATTTACCTCATATCGTTCTTTCATCAAATTCACCAAACCGGCTTCATAATCCTGGTTTGAGTGCAGACGGTTCAAGAAGCCGGAATGAAGCTCATCATCATTAAGATGAGCATAGTTTGATAAATCGCTGCTCCATTTACCTTTATCCCTGGCAATTTGCTCTTCTTTGGCACTATGCTGAGCCAAAATGATGGGATGACCAGGAGAGCTGTGGCCCGTTCTAGTAATAATAACGCCATCACCTTGGTCTTCAGGATTTTTGGTGGATGATGATGGAATTTCAATGTCTTTCATTGGATTAGCCCGGTTTGGTTCTGTCGGTTCAGTATCAGGGGCGGCAGGCTCAGCATCTGTTGGTTCATCAGTATGTTGGCCATCAAGGGGCGAATCATCAAAAGTTGTTTCAGGATGGAGGCCTTCCGGTTCACCAGTCTGCTCCGGTTCACCTCTTGGTTCTTCTTCTTCGGCAACAGGGTCTTCTGGCGGATTGGTGACCTGAGCTTTCTTTCTGGGTCTGGCTTTGGCCCTGCAAATAGAATAAAAAAGGATTAATATCCTGTTCAAAAGATGTAGGGCGCATTGAAAGGAATGGTTTTTCATAACTCACCCGGCCACAGTTTTCAAAGGGGGGAGTTGAGTTGTTGTCGATTCACCAGAAGAGGAAGGAGGTGTCACCTGATAATTTGAATCAGACGGATTAAGAGGCTGTCTGAAATAACCTGCCTTGGGGTAAGAATGGTCAGAAGTAGGAGAGACCTTAGACCGGCGCTTCCGAACCGGAGTATCAGGTAAACCGACAGAGCTGACCTGTTGGCCACTGTGACGGGTTGTCTGGCGAGCTTCATGCTGTTGAGTCTTCAAAATAAATGTTGGATCCAAGTGAGCAAGAGGATGAGAAAATCTTACTTTCCGGATTGCTTGGCGAGTTTTTTGTGTTGGCATAGAGTCTGAACCGGAGGAAAGGGTAATTACCTCTACGTCATCAGCCTGACTAGCTTCTGCCTCCTCCTGAGGAAGATCATTGTTAACAAGATGCATAAAAAGAGAGCCAAGTGAGTCAAGTTCTACCTCAACTTCTGGGTCATCAGTATCATCATCAAGTTCCATATTAATTCGGTCAGCCGTTTTCCGCTTTGACATTCATTTTACGGCTTTGGTCTTCGGGCGGGTTGGTTTGACCACTTTGTCTCCAGTTGGCTTTGCCGCTTTCTCTATGGATTTCCGTTTCCAGAAGGGGTCATCACCCTATATATATATATATATATATATATATATATATATATATATATATATATATATATATATATATATATATATATATATATATAAAGAAGAAGGGTTACAGCTTGTATAAGTTAAAGATATTAGAGATGAAGAGGAAGTGTAATGCTTACAGCAGGCGGTTTGTTCTTGGTATAGAAGGGACTTAGACCGGTTTGACTACAGATTAGTTCCGATTCATTCAGAATCTTCTTTACACCTTTAGTAACTTCTTCCTCAGATAATTGGATGTTGCAGTGGCGTTGAGGATTGTAAACTTCACCGGTATATTCGCACATTAAACCGGGACGCCGGCTTAGCGGCAAGATACTCCAGGATATCCAACAGCGCATAAAATGCACACCTGTTAAACTGTTTGCCATAAAGGCCCGGAGCTTGGCGATTTGAGGAGCGTATTTTGCCCTTTCTGAAGAGCTCAAGCGTTGTGGCATTGGGTGAGTATTGGATAATCTATGATCACGGAAGCCGGGGAGGGGATTTTCATCCTCAGGCGAAGTGTCTCTGCAATAGAACCATGTTTGGTTCCATTCCTTTGGGTGGCTATGGTGTTTGGCATGAGGAAATTCCACTTCTTTCCGCTTTTGAATCGAGACACCACCAAGCTCTGTGTTCGAGCCAATCACAAACTCTGTGCGCCGGTTTAAGTGAAAGAAATCCCGGAACAGTTCTGCAGTTGGTTCTTCTTGTAAATAGACTTCTCAGAAGATTTGGAAATTGCATAAGTTGGAGACTGAGTTGGGACCAATATCTTGTGGATGCAGTTGGAAGATGGCAAGCACATCTCGATAAAATTTTGACCCTGGCGGTTTGAAACCACGGCCTATATGGTCAACAAAGATTACCACCTCGCCTTATCTTGGGGTTGGAGGATTCTCTGTTCCTGGAACTCGCCATTTGATCTCAGTTTTCTTAGGCAGAGAGCCGATGCTAACCATCTCATTCAATTGAGCCTCAGTAACCCGGGAACGAGCCCAGTTGCAGGCAGTGAATTGTTTGGCCATTGCAAAGCGAACAAACTGAAAATGAAAGGCCGGTTTATAAATTACGCATGATTATACACAAGAGACAAGGGAGTAAGAAACATACTGATATGATAAATGGTACAACCCGGAGACTAGTATAATGAGAGAGAAAGGTAATGCTAGCACAGGGTTGATCAGACACTATTAAACCGGAGCATAATTATGAAGGTAACATGCTCTTCCGTTTATCAGAGGGCTAATGGCATAGACTATTTATACAATGTTAAACCGCTTATATTGGTGCGAGGAGAAACTGTAACATCCCAAATTTACAATTTGGAATGTTATACATTAGATCATCATTGCATATCATAATTTATTTGCTTTTGGTTTTGATCCTAAAAATTCTACGCAACTCAAGGACCCACGGAGAGAGTTGGGGATTTCGTTATTTTCATATTTGAGTTTTCTCAAATTTTGAGAATAGGATCATTTGATTTTAATTATTTTATCATCAATTATTTCTATTACAAAAATATGAGAGAGGGAATAAAATGACTTTCCCAAAATAAAGAAATATTGAGGATTTAATAATAAAATCAAATAAGATTTTATTCCGGAGTTTTTCGTTATTTTATTTGAATTTAGGAAAAATGTGTGTTCTTCAAAATTGCATTTAGGCCCCAAATAAATGTTCGCCTTGTGCGGCTTGATTTTAGAAGCCCGGAAAAATTTATTTTGGGATTTTTGGAGTCCGTTTAGTGTTTCTTTTATTTGTTTTTCTGCGCGAAATAATTAACAAAACGAAACCGACCTACGGGTCGTGTTAGGCCCGGACTCCTCCGGGGCCGGCCTTTAAAGCCGGGGCGCCAGACCCCGCAGCCCACCGAGCAGCCCCACCGCCCCGAACCCTAGCGCCGCCCGCGCCGCCGCCTCGCCGCCGAATCCCACCGCCGCCGCCTCCCGCCAGCGCCACGCCGCCCCGCCGCCGACCACCGTCGCTGGAGCCCCGCCGCCGCCGCTGGAACCTCGCCGGACTTGTCGGGTAGTTTTTTTTAGACGCCGGTTTTTTCCGAAAAACCGTTCGGTTTTTCCGACGGTTTTGTTCGTTTTTTTTTAGTTTCGGTTTTTTAAAATAGATCAGTTTTTCCTATTTATTTAAATAGCGAGTGTTTGTTTGTTCTAGCGAACGTTCGTCGTTTTTCTTTTCTCGGAATTAAATCCGCGATTTTTCTGATCGCGATTTCTGATCCGATTTTCGTTTTAGTATAACTTTTCGCTCGTTTATCGGAATCAGGCGATTCAAGCGCCTGGAGTTTCGTCTCGAAACCCTCTATTCGTTTAACCAACTTAAAAAAGTTTTTGCTACTGTAAAAATTTCCCTAGATCCAGAATAGTAAACGAAGCTTGTTTCTTTTGCCGTTTGACTTTCGTTGCTTCGTTTGATTTGATTCTTTTTGCAAACCGGAGTTCTTAAGTTGAGATTTCTGGTTAGTCTCTTATTTGAGTTTTACCTGTGCATTAGATGAATACTTATTGTATGCTTGTTTGTTTGTCTGTGATAGAATACTCAGAGTGCGCCGCCTGTTACTTCGAATCTCTAGGTTTCACGGATCATCAGCAAGGCAAGTAACACTTTGATCATACCTCCTACTACCCAGTTTTATTGCATTAGATCAATCCTCAAACATTGCATGATTAGGATCTAATTAAATTGTGGGTTTCGGAAGTAGTTGAGGTAGTACCTATTACCTGTTATATTATCAAACCTTTGGGAGTTGCTTCTACGTTTGCCATTATACCATGCTATGCTAGTAGACGTGGATTGGGTGAGTGATATCCATGACAGATGTGAGAGTGTTAATTAATGGTTTATCTAAGGTGGCAACTTAAACACACATCTGGGTGGATTGAGGTACCTGGGTATTCCAGGATTGCCTCTGTTTCTTTATGGACCGCCACCCAGGCCCAAAGGAATCATGAGATTTTTCAAACTAGAAACTTTCGTGTGCAGCCACAAGCTATTATGGGCTCTAGCATAGTTGATTAAGTCGTGCGAACTCTTACAGGGTAGACTAGAAGATGTAGGGGAAAGTAGGTGTAACGGTCTATCCATCGTAAGGTGCTAGCGCTTCTGAAAGACTATGTCTCGGTCATCCGTCTTCTCAAACACCATGTAGTGCAAGAAACCAAACGGAGGCGATCGAGTCTTGCGGGGAAAAGTGCGCAAACCTCTGCAGAGTGTATAAACTAATCATGGTTAGCTGTGTCCCCGATTATGGACATCTTGAGTATCTAGTACTTGGATTATCATGTGAATCTCAACATGTTACTCTAAAATTTAATTTTGTTGGGTTTTGTTTAATGATGATGCTTAATTGGGATTGAGAATGCTGTCAACCATTCTCAATGTTTAACAACTACCATGATAGTTAAATAAACTTTATTCCTTTGCAGTAGGGAAAAATTGGCTTTACGCAAAACTGTAACCATAGAGCTTTCCACCAGCCAAATATGCATATAGTATAGCTGTTTCATTCCATTACTCTCTATGTGTTACCTTGCCAGCATATTCCATGTGCTGACCCGTTTTCGGGCTGCAACGTTAATGTTGCAGACTTTTCAGACGACGATTAAGGAGTTTTTAGGTCGTGGTTTTATACTCAGTGATGCCGTTGGAGTTGATGGACTCACTTATCTTCCAAGCCTTCCGCTGTTATCGTTATTATATGGCCTTAAGCCATATTTATTGTAATAAGTTCTCTATTGAGACACACGATGTAGTAAGTGTGTGATTGCTACTCTGTTATAAATCCTTCAAGTACTGTGTGGTGTCAGCATTACTGATCCAGGGATGACACCTGAGCACAGAGATCAGACTGTTTGAGGTATGGTCGCTACAGAAACAGATCTCACAGGAACATAGAAACAGATCTCGCAGTGATATATAAAACTTTCGGATCTAAAGATAAGACAGAAAAGCAAAAATAATTTGATCTTGAAGGGGTGCAGAACTGAAGCAATTTTTGACAGACTAGATCAGTTCTTTGCGCATAAGGATTTGTGATGACCATGGTAGGTAAGCTACGGCAAGAGATGCATCAAGCATGAAGTGTCCATCTATTAAAGGAAGAACAGGGAAGAATAGCACTGATGAACTTCGGAAGAACTGCAAAGAATGTCGAAACCCTAGAACAGATCTATGGTGAAAAAAGCAGAGAACTTACCGCAACTAGTGAGGAAGCGGAAGGGCACCGCAGTATTCTGGTGCGTTCAAGGTGATGCAGCGGCCAAGGTCGAAGCAGAGGCGACGGTCGATGGTGGCGGCGCAGCTCCAGAGGCTGAGCGGCGCGAGGAAGACGACGCGAAGAGGCATGGGGGGAAACAGTGAGAATGACCCCTCAGTCCTATTTATAAGGTGAAGTGATAAAATGGCAGGTACGGGAATCGAGGAGCCCAAAAAATGGATAAGTTAATAAAGGTGTCGCCTCGATGACTGGATATATATTAAATGAAGGAAATCTCTGACATCAACGGATGGATGACGTCAGGGCGGTTTATCGTAATTTTGAAGTATGACGTCACAGCGGTTTACAAGATCAAAAATGAAGATAAGAGAGAAGATTTTTTCTAAGTGTGGAAGATTGACATGAACAAGTTCAAACCAATCTGGGGCCTAATGTTGGGGATATTACTACTGGAGGTAAACCGGCCTTATGTAGCCGGGTTGACTCTTTGAAGATTAGAAACCCATGAAGATGTAAAGATGATGGCGCTTTACGGAGGGCCCAAAGGCGGGTTACAGTCTGTAAATGTAAACCGGCCTAGTCATGTAACTCGTATAGTAAGATAGAAAGAGAGAGGCCGAACCGGATACGTTTATAATCCGGCTTCGGGACTCTGTAGCCCGGCGGGCGTCAACCTATGTATATAAAGGGACGACCCGGCCGCGGTTTAGAGACAGACAACAACAACTCGAGAGCCAGACAAAGCGGATTCGCTCCCTGGCCTTCGAAACCCTGGCAATACCAATCACAACTAGAAGTAGGCTTTTACCTTCATCGAAGGGGCCGAACTAGTATAAACTCCCGTGTCCCCTTGTCCGGTTTAACCCCTTTAAGCTAACCCGTTGCGATGGCTCCACGACTAAGTCCTTTCACGAGGACATCTGCCATGACAAACCCACGACAGGATCCACTTCCGGCCACTTTGTAAACTTGTCGATTGCAACGTACAAGAATTCAAACCCCTCGGTGGCACGGGGAAGGGGCCCAAGATGTCGAGCCCCCAAACCGAAAAGGCCATGACAAAGTGTTGTTTGGAGAGCTTGAGCAGGCTGATGGATATTCTTTGTAACGCCCCGGACACACCCGCCGGTGGTCGTTACTCCTGGCAGGATCTAAACTGGCCCCATAGATCAATACTAGTCTTTTCTGCGCACTTTGTCCTCACTCGTGCGCACCCGGGAGCAACTTCCCAGTCGGTCACCCATCCTAACACTACTCCAAGCTGAGCACGCTTAACTTTGGAGTTCTGTCCAAATGGGCTCCCGGAAAAGAAGGAATTCCTTATTGATATGAGTAGTCTATCATCCCTAATAAGCCAGGCTATCACATACACCCCCACTCAGAGGAACCGACGTCCTTGTCGGGCCACAGGAACGTTCCCTCTTGGCACAAACGTCTGTGCTTCCAGTCCGGTACATGTGACATGCTGGGTGCCACGACGGGTCACAAACGTCATGAACAACATGACCACACACCTGTCCGCAACCATCCGTGTAACCGCGAGGGTCGGCTCTGATACCAACTTGTAACGCCCCGGACATACCCACCGGTGGTCGTCACTCCTGGCGGGATCTAGACTGGCCCCACAGATCAATACTAGTCTTTTCTGCGCACTTTGTCCTCACTCGTGCGCACCCGGGAGCAACTTCCCGGTCGGTCACCCATCCTAACACTACTCCAAGCTGAGCACGCTTAACTTTGGAGTTCTGTCCGAATGGGCTCCCGGAAAAGAAGGAATTCCTTATTGATATGAGTAGTCTATCATCCCTAATAAGTCAGGCTATCACATTCTTGGAGTGGAACTGGCAAGCTTCACACTTGGTGACTAGCTCAACTACATCTTGGAGGGCCGTGGGCCAATAGAAACCATGCCAAGAAACTTTTCCAGCGAGGGCCCTTGGTCCAATATAAGAGCTGCACATACCCTTGTGTGTCTCTGCCAACAGCTCCTTTCCTTCTTCCCGGCAAATGTACTTCAATTTCACACCATTGGGCCCCCATCTGTATAGTGTGTTGTCGATGAACTGGTACATACTAGCCCTTCGGGCTACTCTTTCAGCTTCTTCTTGCTCTTTGGGAAGTTCTCCTGTTTGGAGAAAATGGAATATGTGTCGTGCCCAAGCTAGAGCCTGAGGCTCGGTAACAAGGACCGGCGGCACCTCCTCGTTCATGGGAGCGCATGCCTCAACTGCAAATACTAGTATTTTGGCGGGAGGGTGCGGCTCGCCGGGTGAAGTGGAGTTGTTCCCGACAAGCTCTCTGCCAAGGGCTTCGGGAAGCTCTGCTGGGAGTGGCTTGTCAGAGTCTAGTTTCCGCCTCTTCCTGGCCATTGTTGTCGGGGATACGGAGGGTTGAGTCAGATGGAGAGCAAAAGTCCCTGGTTCTACAGGGAGTTTTTGTGTTGCGCACTTCGACAGATGATCAACAATGTTGTTTTCCACACGCGGCATGTGCTCTGTTTGCAATCCATCAAAGCGCTCCTCCAACTTTCTCACTTCCTCTATGTATGCCTCCATCAATGGGCTTTTAATATCCTTGTTCACTTGCCTCACCACAAGTTGTGAATCTCCGCGAATGATCAATGCTACCTCTTGAGCACTGCGTTGGTTTTCCCTTGAAGAGGAAAGGGTGATGCAGCAAAGTAGCGTAAGTATTTCCCTCAGTTTTTGAGAACCAAGGTATCAATCCAGTAGGAGGCCACACGCAAGTCCCTCGTACCTAAACAAACAAATAAGAACCTCGCAACCAACGCGATAAAGGGGTCGTCAATCCCTTCACGGTCACATACGAGAGTGAGATCTGATAGAGATGATAAAATAATATTTTTGGTATTTTTATGATAAAGATTAAAAGTAAAGATTGTAAAATAAAAGGTAATAGAAATAGCTTGTTGACGGAAGATTAATATGATGGAGAATAGACCCGAGGGCCATACGTTTCACTAGTGGCTTCTCTCAAGATAGCATAAGTATTACGGTGGGTGAACAAATTACTGTTGAGCAATTGATAGAAAAGCGAATAAATATGAGATTATTTAGGCATGATCATGTATATAGGCATCACGTCCGTGACAAGTAGACCGACTCCTGCCTGCATCTACTACTATTACTCCACACATCGACCGCTATCCATCATGCATCTAGAGTATTAAGTTCATAAGAACAGAGTAACGCATTAGGTAAGATAACATGATGTAGAGGGATAAACTCAAGCAATATGATATAAACCACATCTTTTTATCCTCGATGGCAACAATACAATACGTGTCGTTTCCCTTTCTGTCACTGGGATCGAGCACCACAAGATTGAACCCAAAGCTAAGCACTTCTCCCATTGCAAGAAAGATAAATCTAGTAGGCCAAACCAAACTGATAATTCGAAGAGACTTGCAAATATAACCAATCATACATAAAAGATTTCAGAGAAGAATAAAATATTGTTCATAGATAGACTTGATCATAAGCCCACAATTCATTGGATCTCGACAAACACACTGCAAAAAGAGTTACATCGAATAGATCTCCTAGAAGATCGAGGAGAACTTTGTATTGAGTTCCAAGGAGAGAGAAGAAGCCTTCTAGATAATAACTATGGACCCGAAGGTCTAAAGTAAACTACTCACACATCATCGGAGGGGCCATGGAGTTGATGTAGAGGCCCTCCATGATCGGTGTCCCCTCCGACGGAGCTCCGGAAAAGGCCCCAAGATGGGATCTCTTGGGTACATAAGGTTGCGGCGGTGGAAATAGGGTTTCATGGTCCTCCTGGATGTTTTCAGGGTATATGAGTATATATAGGAGGAAGAAGTAGGTCGGTTGAGCCACGAGGGGGGAGGGCAAGCACAGGGGGTAGGCGCGCCCCCCTGCCTCGTGGACTCCTCGTTTGTTTCTTGACGTCCACTCCAAGTCCCCTAGATCACTTTTGTTCCAAAAATCACGTTCCTGAAGGTTTCATTCCATTTGGATTCCATTTGATATTCCTTTTCTGTGAAACACTGAAATAGGCCAAAAAACAACAATTTGCACTGGGCCTTGGGTTAATAGGTTAGTCCCAAAAATAATATAAAAGTGTAAAATAAAGCCCATTAACATCCAAAACAGATAATATAATAGCATGAAACAATAAAAAATTATAGATACGTTGGAGATGTATCAAGCATCCCCAAGCTTAATTCATGCTCGTCCCCGAGTAGGTAAATGATAAAAACAGAATTTTTGATGTGGAATGCTACCTAACATAATTCTCAATGTAATTCTCTTTATTGTGGCATGAATATTAAGATCCGAAAGATTCAAGACAAAAGTCTAATATTGACATAAAAATAATAATACTTCAAGCATACTAACTAAGCAATTATGTCTTCTCAAAATAACATGGCAAAAGAATGTTCATCCCTACAAAATCATATAGTTTATTCGTGCTCCATTTTCGTCTCACAAGAATGCTCTCATCATGCACAACCCCGATGACAAGCCAAGCAATTGTTTCACACTTTAGTAATCTCAAACTTTTTTCAACTTTCACGCAATACATGAGCGTGAGCCATGGATATAGCACTATGGGTGGAATAGAATATGATGATGGGGGTTATGTGGAGAAGACAAAAAAGGAGAAAGTCTCACATCGACGCGGATAATCAATGGGCTAGGGAGATGCCCATCAATTGATGCACTAGAGCTATAAATGTATGAAAGATCAACAAAAGAAACTAAGTGGGTGTGCATCCAACTTGCTTGCTCACGAAGACCTAGGGCATTTGAGGAAGCCCATTGTTGGAATATACAAGCCAAGTTCTATAATGAAAAATTCCCACTAGTATACGAAAGTGACAAAACAAGAGACTCTCTATCATAAAGATCATGGTGCTACTTTGAAGCACAAGTGTGGAAAAAAAGGATAGTAGCATTGCCCTTTTTTGGGGACAATGCTCTATTAATGATGATCATCACACTTCTATTTATTTACAACTCAATGATTACAACTCGATACTAGAACAAAGTATGACTCTATATGAATGCCTCTGACGGTGTACCGGGAAGGGCAATGAATCAAGAGTGACATGTATGAAAAATTATGAACGGTGGATTTGCCACAAATATGATGTAAACTACATGATCATGCAAGGCAATATGACGATGATGATGTGTGTCATGATAAATGGAACGGTGGAAAGTTGCATGGCAATATATCTCGGAATGGCTATGGAAATGCCATAATAGGTAGGTATGGTGGCTGTTTTGAGGAAGATATAAGGAGGTTTATGTGTGACAGAGTGTATCATATCACGGGATTTGGATGCACCGGCGAAGTTTGCACCAATTCTCAAGGTGAAAAAGGGCAATGCACGATACCGAAGAGGCTAGCAATGATGGAAGGGTGAGAGTGCGTATAATCCATGGACTCAACATTAGTCATAAAGAACTCACATATTTATTGCAAAAATCTACAAGTCATCAGAAACCAAGCATTATGCGCATGCTCCTAGGGGGATAGATTGGTAGGAAAAGACCATCGCTCGTCCCCGACTGCCACTCATAAGGAAGACAATCAAATAACACATCATGTTTCAAATTTGTTACACAACGGTCACCATACGTGCATGCTACAGGACTTGCAAACTTCAACGCAAGCATTTCTCAAATTCACAACTACTCAACTAGCACACTCTAATATTACCACCTTTATATCACAAAACAATTATCAAGTATCAAACTTATCCTAGTACTCAATGCACTTTTTATGAAAGTTTTTATTATACCGATCTGGGATGCCTATCATATTAGGACTAAATTCATAACCAAAGCAAATTACCATGCTGTTCTAAGGGACTCTCAAAATAATATAAGTGAAGCATGAGAGATCAATAATTTCTATAAAATAAAACCACCACCGTGCTCTAAAAGATATAAGCAAAGCACTAGAGCAAAATTATCTAGCTCAAAAGGTATAAGTGAAGCACATAGAGTATTCTAAGAAATTCCGATTCATGTGTGTCTCTCCCAAAAGGTGTGTACAGAAAGGATGTTTGTGGTAAACTAAAAAGCAAAGACTCAAATCATACAAGATACTCCAAGCAAAACACATATCATGTGGTGAATAAAAATATAGCTCCAAGTAAAGTTACCGATGGACGAAGACGAAAGAGGGGATGCCTTCCGGGGCATCCTCAAGCTTAGGCTTTTGGTTGTCATTGGATTTTACCTTGGGGTGCCTTGGGCATCCCCAAGCTTAGGCTCTTGCCTCTCCTTGTTCCCTAATCCATCAAATCTTTACCCAAAACTTGAAAACTTCACAACACAAAACTTAAAAGAAAATCTCGTGAGCTCCGTTAGTAAAAGAAAACAAACCGCCACTTCAAGGTAATGTAATGAACTCATTATTTATTTATATTGGTGTTAAACCTACTTTATTCCAACTTTTCTATGGTTCATAAACTCTATTACTAGCCATAGATTCATCAAAATAAGCAAACAACACACAAAAAACAGAATCTGTCAAGAACAGAACAGTCTGTAGTAATATGTAGGTTTCGAATACTTCTAGAACCCCAAAAATTCTAAACTAAACTTATGGACGTGAGGAATTTATCTATTAATCATATTCAAAAATAATTAACTAAATAGCACTCTCCAGTAAAAAATGGCAGCAACTCTCGTGAGCGCTAAAGTTTCTATTTTTTACAGCAAGATCGCAAAGACTTTCCCCAAGTCTTCCCAAAGGTTCTACTTGGCACAAACACTAATTAAAAGCATAAAACCACATCTAAACAGAGGCTAGATTAATTATTTATTACTAAACAGAACTAAAAAGCAAGGAACAAATATAAAATTGGGTTGCCTCCCAACAAGCGCTATCGTTTGACGCCCCTAGCTAGGCATAAAAGCAAGGATAGATCTAGGTATTGT
This sequence comes from Triticum dicoccoides, assembly GCF_002162155.2. NCBI lineage: Eukaryota > Viridiplantae > Streptophyta > Magnoliopsida > Poales > Poaceae > Triticum > Triticum dicoccoides. The sequence continues at coordinate 173,650,570 of NC_041388.1, forward strand.
CATCTTTGGTTTTAATTTTATTAGAAGATTCATGCTCGAATCTGGGAGGTTCCTTACGCTTCCCTTCATATTCAGAAATTTTTAGATTTAAAGAATCCAACCGCTTATTGCAAAGGGTAATTAACATATTCATGCGGTGAAGATTTCCGCTGACACTCTTGAGAGGTTCAAGAGATTTTTGTAAAATTTTCATTACTTCGCAAATCTTCTCAAAAACTTGTGTCTCTTCCTGGGTATTATGTCGCCCCTTTGGTGGAGGTAGTGTTCCCACTATTCCTTCTAAGATTTCATGAGCAATGTTGGGATCCGTTTCAATAAAAATTCCTTTGGCAACGCAATCCAAGAGTTGTCTATGGGACATATTTACTCCAACATAAAAATTGCGAAGTAAAATTCTAAAATTCACCTCTAAGGTGAAATTATGATAAGATTCCATCATCCTAAACCAAGCATCTTTTAAATTTTCACCTTGTCTTTGTTTGAAGTGAAGAACTTCAAACTCAGGAGATAGAGGGACAGATAAAGGACTGGCCATGACGGCACACGGGACACAAGGAACAAGCGAAAAGAGAGGGCGAATAAAATGGCAAGGGTGAAGTGGGGGAGAGGAAAACGAGAGGCAAATGGCAAATAATGTAATGCGAGGGATAAGAGTTTATGATGGGTACTTGGTATGTCTTGACTTGTGCATAGACTCCCCGGCAACAGCGCCAGAAATCCTTCTTGCTACCTCTTGAGCACTGCGTTGGTTTTCCCTTGAAGAGGAAAGGGTGATGCAGCAAAGTAGCGTAAGTATTTCCCTCGGTTTTTGAGAACCAAGGTATCAATCCAGTAGGAGGCCACACGCAAGTCCCTCGTACCTACACAAACAAATAAGAACCTCGCAACCAACGCGATAAAGGGGTTGTTAATCCCTTCACGGTCACTTACGAGAGTGAGATCTGATAGAGATGATAAAATAATATTTTTGGTATTTTTATGATAAAGATTAAAAGTAAAGATTTCAAAATAAAAGGTAATAGAAATAGCTTGTTGACGGAAGATTAATATGATGGAGAATAGACTCGGGGGCCATAGGTTTCACTAGTGGCTTCTCTCAAGATAGCATAAGTATTACAGTGGGTGAACAAATTACTATCGAGCGATTGATTGAAAAGCAAATAATTATGAGAATATCTAGGCATGATCATGTATATAGGCATCACATCCGTGACAAGTAGACCGACTCCTGCCTGCATCTACTACTATTACTCCACACATCTACCGCTATCCATCATGCATCTAGAGTATTAAGTTCATAAGAACAGAGTAACGCATTAGGTAAGATGACATGATGTAGAGGGATAAACTCAAGCAATATGATATAAACCTCATCTTTTTATCCTCGATGGCAACAATACAATACGTGTCGTTTCCCTCTCTATCACTGGGATCGAGCACCGCAAGATTGAACCCAAAGCTAAGAACTTCTCCCATTGCAAGAAAGATCAATCTAGTAGGACAAACCAAACTGATACTTCGAAGAGACTTGCAAAGATAACCAATCATACATAAAAGATTTTAGAGAAGAATCAAATATTGTTCATAGATAGACTTGATCGTAAACCCACAATTCAATGGATCTCGACAAACACACCGTAAAAAGAGTTACATCGAATAGATCTCCAAGAAGATCGAGGAGAACTTTGTATTGAGATCCAAAGAGAGAGAAGAAGCCATCTAGCTAATAACTATGGACCCAAAGGTCTGAAGTAAACTACTCACACATCATCGGAGAGGCCATGGATTTGATGTAGAGGCCCGCCGTGATCGATGCCCCCTCCAGCGGAGCTCCAGAAAAGGCCCCAAGATGGGATCTCTTGGATACAGAAGGTTGCGGCAGTGGAAATAGGGTTTAGTGGTGCTCTTGGATGTTTTCAGGGTATATGAGTATATATAGGAGGAATAAGTGGGTCGGTTGAGCCACGAAGGGGGAGGGCGCGCCCCCTGCCTCGTGGACTCCTCGTTTGTTTCTTGACGTCCACTCCAAGTCCTATGGATCATGTTCCTTCCAAAAATCACGTTCCCTAAGGTTTCATTCCATTTGGATTGTGTTTGATATTCGTTTTCTGTGAAACACTGAAATAGGCAAAAAAACCAGCAATTTGCACTGGGCCTGGGGTTAATAGGTTAGTCCCAAAAATAATATAAAAGTGTAAAATAAAGCCCATTAACATCCAAAATAGATAATATAATAGCATGGAACAATCAAAAATTATAGATACGTTGGAGACGTATCAATCAACTTCTTGAATCCCAGTTTTGTTGCGATCCTGAGCCCGGCAATGAGACCTTTATATTCTCCAGTGTTGTTGGTGGCCTTCTCCCGGGGGAAATGCATTTGAGCCACGTACTCGAGGTGCTCTCCAGTGGGGGTAATGAGAAGCACGCCAGCCCCTGTACCTTGTAGGGAGAAGGCACCATCATAGTGCATGATCCATTCTTGGGGCACTTCCTTGCCAGGAGCAACTGTCTCTAACACTTCTTCGTCAGGGGAAGGCATCCATTCTGCAATGAACTCCGCTAGTGCTCTGTTGTGAATAGTTGACGTGCTCTCAAACTTCAAACCAAAGATGGATAACTCCAAAGCCCATTCCACTATTCTGCCAGTAGCCTCAGGGTTCCTCAGAATGTGTTGCAAGGGGAAGCGGGTGACAACCGTGTCGGCGTTCTGGGACCCGGGGTGCCCAGACTTGCCTGCCTGCGGCCCGTGGCGTGGCTCCACCAGCGGCCCTGCACGGCCCAATTCGGCAGCAACAACATAAGACCCTCGCGAGGGGCCAAGCCTCGTGAGGCGGACGATGCCAAGACCTCCCTGGGGGGCGGCCTCACTAGGCTGGCTCCCGACAAGCAGAGATATCTATGCAGGGTGCACCTCGCGAGGTTCACATGACGTGAGCCATGATGACCAAGGCCAGGCGGGCGTAGTGTACCAGTTTCCTCCACTACAAAAAAAAGACACATCCGTGACATTTTGGGCCGAACGGAAAAAAATCTATCATACTTATGACACTTCTATGACGATAATTGTGACAAAATCCAGTATCATCATAGATGTGGTGGGCTCCTACTTCTATGACAAAAAATCATGATAGAAAATGGGCTTTTCGTCCTGGGCGGGCCGGAGACGCAGCTGCATGACATTCTTTGGGCCGTCCATGACGGAAAAAACCATGGTAGAAGCGAGGGCGAGGAAAATTTCGGGGAGTTCTTGGTTATGGTGGGTGATCGGGGACCGAGCGATGCGCGTTTCTCTCGTACACGTACGCGCGTGTGTGCGAGGCGTTGGGCTCTAACTGAACCCAAGCGAGGCATTGGGCTCTAACTGAACCCGAGCGATTGCACTAGCTACGTTACTGAACCCGAGTGATTCCTTCGCTACTACTGCTAACTGAAGCCGGTCAATGTTGCCTCTGCATGAACAATGGGCGTTGCTGGGGGGTTTGGATGAACAGTTCCCGATGTGGGTGGATGAACAGGACCCCGTGGTGTTACCTCTGGATGAACAGGACCCCGATCGATCGAGCCGATTGGGGCTGGATGAACAAGACCCCATGGAGGGCTGGATGAACAGGACCACCCCGTGGAGGGATGGATGAACAGTAGATGGTGGAGGGTTGGATGAACAGTAGCTCGTGGAGGGGTGGTTGAACAGGAGCCCATGGAGAGGGCTGGTTGAACAGTAGCCCGTGGAGTAGCGCGCGCTGGAGGCTGGATGAACAGGAGCCCATGGATGAACAATCGCGGGTGGAGGCTGGAGGAGGTCGACGGTGGATGAACAGTAGCCCATGGAGGCTGGAGAGGGTCGACGGTGGAGATGAACAGTATCCTGTGGAGTCCCGTTTTGCGGTACGCCACACCCCTCCCGATGAACAGGACCCCCATTTCGACCGTAGCGCTCCAACACAAGTCCGTTTCCTTCGTTTTGCGGTACGCCACACCCCTCCCGATGAACAGGACCCCCCTTTCGACCATAGGAGGTCTGTTTCCTCCGTTTTGCAGTACGCCAGACCCCTCCCGATGAACAGGATCCCGTTTCGAACGTGGTCGGTCGAACACAAGGTCGTTTCTCCGTTCTGCATACGCCAGGCCTCGTTTCCATCAGTTGTTCCATCCAAGCCCTCCCGATGAATACGACGACGCATTCCGTTCCGACCCAGCCGGTTGGCTCCCCATGAACATGATGACAACGTTGTTTCTCTGTTCTGACCCAGCCATGTACACAAGCCCTGGCCATACGTATGCGTGAGTAGGCGTTCAAGACCCCGCCCGTATGTATGTACGTGGCCTTATTTCTTTCTTGCACACTGGTCGTTGTACGTACGTGTACATGCTACGTGCGCTCCTCTACTACGACACGTGTGCGCCTCTACATCGACTAGTATGTACGTACGCGTTCGCGACCAGAATGACAACGCTACATACGCTTCGACCAGGTGGGTCCCGACTGTCAGGCACTTCCTTGTGTGCAAAGATGTAGCTGGTGGGTCCCAGCAGTCAGGGGGGCGAATCATTTTTTTTGCCTGGAGGCACTTCCTTGCGTGCGAAGATGTAGCTGGTAGGTCCCAGCAGTCAGGGCGGAAATGTTTTTTCATGAAATACGGTTGCCCGTCTAGTGGGTCCCTGCTATCAGGTGGAGAAATCATTATTTTCCATGTAATAAGGAGGCACTTCCTTGCTGCGGCCGTGGACCCAGCTGTCAGCCTCTCCATGTACAGTCCACGTCCGATGGAAGCCGTTCCTTGGCCACGTTGACCATGCCGTGCCGAGAGCACCATGGTGGTGGACGACGGCGAGGCCTAGGAAGGGGACGACGTGGAGCCAGGGAAGACGCGGCAGTGGATGCCCACGCGTAGAGGAGTATGATGGTTCACTGGTTCCTTGGGGTGTGAGGCTGTCGTCTGATACGTCTCCAACGTATCTACTTTTCCAAACACTTTTGCCCTTGTTTTGGACTCTAACTTGCATGATTTGATTGGAACTAACCCGGACTGACGCTGTTTTCAGCAGAATTACCATGGTGTTATTTATGTGCAGGAGAAAATGTTCTCGGAATGACCAGAAACTTCACGGAGCCACTTTTCAGAAAATAAGAAAAATACCTGCAAAAGATGAAGGCCAGGGGGCCCACCACCTTGCCACGAGGGTGGGTGCGCGTCTGCCCCCCGAGGGTGCGCCCCCCTACCTCGTGGGCCCCTGTTGCCTCTCCGACTCCAACTCCAACTCCATATATTGTGTTTCGGGGAGGAAAAATCAAGGAAAAGAAATCGTTGCGTTTTACGATACGGAGCCACCGCCAAGCCCTAAAACCTCTCGGGAGGGCTGATCTGGAGTCCGTTCGGGGCTCCGGAGAGGGGAATCCGTCGCCATCCTCATCATCAACCATCCTCCATCACCAATTTCGTGATGCTCACCGCCGTGCATGAGTAATTCCATCGTAGGCTTGCTGGACGGTGATGGGTTGGATGGGATCTATCATGTAATCGAGTTAGTTTTGTTAGGGTTTGATCCCTAGTGTCCACTATGTTCTGAGATTGATGTTGCTATGACTTTGCTATGCTTAATGCTTGTCACTAGGGTCCGAGAACCATGATTTCAGATCTGAACCTATTATGTTTTCATCAATATATGAGTGTTCTTGATCCTATCTTGCAAGTCTATAGTCACCTATTATGTGTTATGATCCGTTAACCCCGAAGTGACAATAATCGGGATACTTACGGGTGATGATCGTAGTTTGAGGAGTTCATGTATTCACTATGTGTTAATGCTTTGTTCCGGTTCTCTATTAAAAGGAGGCCTTAATATCCTTTAGTTTCCGTAAGGACCCCGCTGCCATGGGAGGGTAGGACAAAAGATGTCATGCAAGTTCTTTTCCATAAGCACGTATGACTATATTCGGAATACATGCCTACATTACATTGATGAATTGGAGCTAGTCCTGTGTCACCCTAGCTTATAACTGTTACATGATGAACCGCATCCGGCATAATTCTCCATCACCGATCCATTGCCTACGAGCTTTCCATATATTGTTCTTCGCTTATTTACTTTTCCGTTGCTATTGCTATCATCACTACAAAATACCAAAAACATTACTTTTACTACTGTTACCTTTTGCTACCGTTACCACTACTATCATATTACTTTGCTACTAAATACTTTGTTGCAGATACTAATTTTCTAGGTGTGGTTGAATTGACAACTAAGCTGCTAATACTTGAGAATATTCTTTGGCTCCCCTTGTGTCGAATCAATAAATTTGGGTTGAATACTCTACCCTTGAAAACTGTTGTGATCCCTTATACTTGTGGGTTATCAAGACTATTTTCTGGTGCCGTTGCCGGGGAGCATAGCTCTATTCTTTGAGTCACTTGGGATATATATCTGTTTATCATTATGAAGAACTTGAGAGATCCAAAAACCAAGATCTATCCCTCGACTACGAGGGGAGGTAAGGAACTGCCATCTAGCTCTGCACTTGATTCACCTTCTGTTATGAGTAAGCTTGCGACACCTACACCTGCTTCTGCTATTCGTTCTGATATGTCGCATGTTATTGATGATGCCACTTCTGCTATGCATGATACTTATGATGAAACTACCTCTATGCCTGATACTACTATGCCACTTAGTGATTTTCATGATGAACAACTTTCTAGGGCTAGAGAAATTGAAAATATTGAATCTGATGATACTGATGAAAGTGATGATGAAGAACCACTTGCCATTCTTAAGGGTTATGTTTTTGATCAAGATGCTTCTTTAGCTATTTTAGCTTGCAGAAATAGAACTGAACTTAAAAGATTATTAGCTAAATTGAGTAAGCAAACTCTAAATGCTAGAATGAAACTTGACCCTGCTTTTGCTACTTCACCTATCTTTGTTACTGATAAGGATTATGAATTCTCTATTGATCTTGATATAATTACTTTGGTTGAATTTGATCCTTTGCATGGTTATGAATCTGATACTATTGTGGCACATCTTACTAAATTAAATGATATAGCTACCCTGTTTACTAAAGATGAGAGAACTTGCTACTTTTATATTCTTAAAATATTTCCGTTCTTATTAAAGGGTGATGCTAAGATATGGTTTAATTCTCTTGATCCTGGTTGTGTGCGTAGTCCCCAGGATATGATTTATTACTTCTCTGCTAAATATTTCCCTGCTCATGAGAAACAAGCTGCTTTAAGGGATATATATAATTTTGTGCAAATTGAAGAATAGAGTCTCCCACAAGCTTGGGGGAGGCTTCTCCAATTACTTAATGCTTTGCCCGATCATCCTCTTAAGAAAAATGAAACACTTGATATCTTTTATAATGGACTAACCGATGCCTCCAGAGATTACCTGGATAGTTGTGTTGGTTCTGTTTTCAGGGAAAGAACACTGGATGATGCTGAAATCCTATTGAATAATATGTTGACAAATGAAAATAATTGGACACCTCTGGAGCCAATTCCTGAGCCTATTCCTAAACCAACTCCGAAGAAGAGGGGTATTCTATTTCTCAGTCCTGAAGATATGCAAGAGGCAAAGAAATCTATGAAAGAAAAAGGTATTAAAGTTGAAGATGTTAAGAATTTACCTCCTATTGAAGAAATACATGGTCTTAATTTACCGCCTGTTGAAGAAACATATAATCTTAATCTTTTACCTATTGAAGAAACTCATGGTCTTGATAACCCGACACAGGTAGTAAAGGTAAATTCTCTCTATAGATATGATAAATATGTAATCCCATTTACTAAGTTTGCTAGCCCATGCTTAGATGAGTTTGATAAATTTATGGCTAAGCAAGAAGATTTTAATGCTTATTTTGGTAGACAATTCAAATATGCTTGAACACTTGGGTGATTATATGGCCAATGTTAAAGGTGAACTTAAACTTATTAGTAAACATGCTTCTATGGTTACCACTCAAGTACAACAAGTACTTAAAGCTCAAAATGATTTGCTCAATGAATTGAATAGTAAAGATAATGATAATGTTGTTAGAGTGGCTACTAGAACTGGTAGAATGACTCAGGAACCTTTATATCCTGAAGGCCATCCTAAGAGAATTGAGCAAGATTCTTAGAGAAATAATATAGATGCACCTAGTTCTTCTAAAAAGAAGAAAAAGAAAAATGATAGGACTTTGCATGCTTCTAGTGATCCTATTGTTGAAACACCTGAGAATCCAAATGATATTTCTATTTCTGATGCTGAAACACAATCTGGTAATGAACCTGAAACTAGTGATAATGCTAATAATAATGTTCATGATGACGCTCAACCTAGTAATGATAATGACATAGAAATTGAACCTGTTGTTGATCTTGATAACCTACAATCAAAGAATCAACGTTATGATAAGGAAGATTTTGTTTCTAGGAAACATGGTAAATAAAGAGAACCATGGGTTCAGAAACCCATGCCTTTTCCTCACAAACCATCCAAGGAAAAGGATGATGAGGATTTTGAGCACTTTGTTGAAATGACTAGACCTATATTTTTGCGTATGCGATTAACTGATATGCTTAAAACCAATCCTTATGCTAAGTACATGAAAGATATTATTACAAATAAAAGAAAGATACCGGAAGCTGAAATTTCCACCATGCTTGCTAATTATACTTTTAAGGGTGGAATACCAAAGAAACTTGGAGATCCAGGAGTACCCACTATACCATGCTCCATTAAAAGAAACTATGTTAAAACTGCTTTATGTGATCTTGGAGCCGGTGTTAGTGTTATGCCTCTCTCTTTATATCGTAGACTTGATTTGAATAAGTTGACACCTACTGAAATATCTTTGCAAATGGCTGATAAATCAACTGCTATACCTGTCGGTATTTGTGAGGATGTGCATGTTGTAGTTGCAAACGTTACTATTTTAACGGACTTTGTTATTCTTGATATTCCCGAGGATGATAGTATGTCTATTATTCTTGGAAGACCCTTTTTGAATACTGCAGGGGATGTTATTGATTGCATAAAGGCAATGTCACTTTTCATGTTAATGGCAATGAGCATACGGTACACTTTCCGAGGAAACAACCTCAAGTTCATAGTATCAACTCTATTGGGAAAATCCCATCGATTATATTTGGAGGTTTTGAATTTCCTCTTCCTACTGTCAAGAAGAAATATGATATTCTTATTATTGGGGATGTGCATATCCCCATTGAGGTAACATAGTGTTATTCAAAATTTCTCTGGTTCCATGTTATTCGGAATGAGTTCGTTAACAAGACTTGATCAACCTTGTTAGTGGATTCCTTTTGATGATCATGAGATGGATGAAACTAGAAGGCACAACCTTCTGTACCCCACTTTTACTTTCTGTTATTTATATTAAATAAAATAAATATAAATATTTTTTTGTCTGTCATCTGATTATCCGTGCAATATAAAAATACCTCGAAAATAAAAGTTCTCCAAATGCCCTGAAATTTAAATATGATTTTTTTCTAGAATATTTGAGGATTTATGGGACTGAGAACACACCAGGGGGGTCAACCACCTGCCCACGAGGGTGGAGGGTGCGCCAACCCCTCTAGGGCGCGCCCCCTGCCTCGTGGGCCCACGGTGGCCCTCCTCCACTTATTCCTGCACCCACACACTTCATCTTCCTCCCACAAACACGAATATCCAGCTCAAGCACAAGTTCTAGCTCATCTTGCTGCCATTTTCGATCTGCTTGCTCAAAGCACCTCTCACAAAACTGCTTCGGGAGATTGTTCCTTGGTATGTGACTCCTCCATTGGTCCAATTAGTTTTTGTTCTAGTGCTTTATTCATTGCAAATTTCTGTTGCTTAGGTGACCCTGTTCTTGAGCTTGCATGTCAAATTTATATGGTCAAAAGTAGTTTTGATGCATGATATAGGCCCTATGCACTTGTAGGAGTAGTTGCTATCAATATCATTTAGTTTGGTTTACTTTTATTTTGAAGTTACTAAAAAAATTCAAAATTTTTCAAAGGAAGAAATATGCTTAGGAAAATGTTCCAAGGTGGTTCTTCAAGGAAGCAAGGACCCAGGCTTGCAATGCGTGATGCTGATGAAGAGCCACCAAGAGATGCTCAAGTGCGTCCTTGTGAATGGCCTTCTAAGAACTTTATGGATTGAGCGGGAATTAAGGAAGAATTTAACGCATATTTGCGTAACGCTGATCTTCTGAGCTTCGAGGAAGAGAAGTGCAGCCAGTATCACTATCTCACTAGTAGCTTTGTGAGGAGGTTTGAATTTTCAACTTCCCGTAATTCTCCAACTGTCCTATTTGATCTTTATGATAAATCTTACACTATGAACTTAGAGGATTTTACCACTTCTTGCAAACTTCCACAATGGGGTAGTATAAGGGATACTCGCAAATCTGAATTTAGAGATTTTCTAGCTAGAATAATTGTGGGATAATCTAGAGATATTACATAAGCTACCATAGGGAGCATTCACTTTCCTGCTATACATTATTTTTCTCTCTTCATAGGTAGATGCATTAATGGTAAAGATGAGGCATGTCACATGTGTGTCCCCGATCTTAGTATTCTTAGGAGTGCTGTGTTAGGAGACAAATCATATAATTTGGGAGCCATTATTGCACGTAGGCTGCATCTTAATAGACTTAATGGAGATTTCTTTGGTGGAATTTATGCAACCCGCATAGCTAATTTTCTTGGTATAGCCATACGCGAAGATGATATTGAATTACCTCCTGCTTATCTAGATTTTAATGCTATGGTTCGCCACCAGTTTGTCGAGAGGAACGAATCACCTCTCCAGTATCGACTAATCTTTGACAAACACCGTGCTGTCCGTATTACTCTCCCTGCTCCTGCCTTCTTTGATTATCAGGCAAGAGGAGGATATACTATTACCAGAGAGGAGGCGGATGAGTACGAGAGGAGAGAGGAGGCCGCTTGTTGCCATGCTGCATCGCAGTACGACCCCAACTATTATTATGGATATCTTCCAGGCCAGCCGTGGCCATAGACCAACTTAGGCCAAAAACCTAAGCTTGGGGGAGTACGTATTTCCCATCGACATTACATTGATGTTCACACACTCATTGCTATATGTCGGTGCTCATACTTTTTCATTGTATCATCCATGCTAGTTTACTTTCCTTTTTATGCTTTCTTCTTGTGTGTTTAATAAACCTTAAGAAAAAACAAAAAAAATAGTTGTAGCTTTTAATTAATTTACTTTCCATGCTTGTAGTAGTAATTAAAAATAAAATGCAAAAATATTTCATGTTCTTCGTTTGCTTGTTGGGAGCTTTCCCGTGTAAATAGTTTTATTTCTTTTCTTTTCTTTGGGGATCGATAGGAGAAGACCATAATTAAATTGTTGAAGTGGCTCTTATATGCATTATTGTTGATCTGACAAAAGAGCCCATATTGCCTTGTCTTCTCCTATTTATTGAATGCCTGCAGATTCCAGCTTAGTCCAATGCACGTGCACTATTATTACTATTCACATCATTCGGTCGTGCAAGTGAAAGGCAATTATTATGATATATGATGGACTGGCTGAGATGAGAAAAGCTGGTATGAACTCGACCTCTTTTGTTTTTGTAAATATGATTAGTTCATCGTTCCTGATTCGGCCTATTATGAATAAACATGTTTGCAATGACAACTAGAGATCATAGTTTCTTGTGCCATGCTTGATTAGCTATGAGTTATAATGGTTTACCTTGCGTGCCAACATGCTATTAAAATGGTTATGATGTGGTATGATAGGGTGGTATCCTCCTCTGAATGATTTAAGTGACTTGACTTGGCGCATGTTCACGCATGTAGTTGAAACAAAATCAACATAGCCTTCACGATATTTATGTTCATGGTGGACTATATCCTACTCCTGCTTGCATTCGGTGTTGATTAATTTTAATGCATGTTCATGACTGTTGTCACTCTCTAGCTGGCCGCTTCCCAGTCTTTTGCTAGCCTTCCCTATACTAAGCGGGAATACTGCTTGTGCATCCAATCCCTTAAACCCCAAAGTTATTCCACATGAGTCCACTATACCTACCTATATACGATATCTACCTGCCGTTCCAAGTAAATTTGTATGTGCCAAACTCTAAACCTTCAAATAAATATCCTGTTTTGTATGCTCGAATAGCTCATGTATCAACTAGGGTTGTCCATATCTTCGATGTTAGGCGGGTTATTCTCAAGAGGAGTGGACTCCGCTCCTCACTCATGAGATAAATGGCTGGTCACCGGGATGCCCACTCCCATGCTTTATGCAAACTAAATCAAAATAATTGCAAACAAAAATCCCCCTGGGACTCTTGTTAGTTGGAGGCACTCGTTGTTTCGAGCAAGCCATGGATTGATGCTTGTTGGTGGAAGGGGGAGTATAAACTTTACCATTCTCTTTGGGAACCGCCTATAATGTATGTAGCATGGAAGATATCGCCATCTCTTGGTTGTTATGTTGACAATGAAAGTATACCGCTCAAAATATTATTCACCTCTGTTTCAAAACCGAGCTTTGGCACCTCTTTAAAATCCCTGCTTCCCTCTGCGAAGGGCCTATCTATTTACTTTTATGCTGAGTCATCATCCTCTTATTAAAAAGCAACAGTTAGAGAGCACCACTGTCATCTGCATTCATTACTGTTAGTTTACATTGAATATGACTTGACTGGATCTCTTTTACCATGAATTACAATGTCTAGTTAGTCCTTGGTCTTTAAAGGTGCTCTGCATTTATGTTTTGCGGTCTCATAAAGGGCTAGCGAGATACCATCTTGTTATATCATATTATGATTGTTTTGAGAAAGTGTTGTCATCCGAGATTTATTATTATTGCTCGCTAGTTGATTATGCCATTAATATGAGTAAACTTGAGACCTAAGCGTTATTGTGAATGTGGTTAGTTATAATCTTTGCTGAAAACTTGAATGCTGGCTTTACATATTTACAACAACAAGAGCAAACAGAGTTTGAAAAAAAAATTCTTTATCACTTTCAGTTTATCAAGTGAATTGCTTGAGGACAAGCAAAGGTTTAAGCTTGGGGAGTTGATACGTCTCCAACGTATCTACTTTTCCAAACACTTTTGCCCTTGTTTTGGACTCTAACTTGCATGATTTGAATGGAACTAACCCGGACTGACGTTGTTTTCAATAGAATTACCATGGTGTTATTTATGTGCAGGAGCAAACGTTCTCGGAATGACCTGAAACTTCATGGAGCCACTTCTCAGAAAATAAGAAAAATACCTGCAAAAATATGAAGGCCAGGGGGCCCACCACCTTGCCACGAGGGTGGGGCGTGCGCCTGCCCCCCTAGGGCGCGCCCCCTACCTCGTGGGCCCCCTGTTGCCTCTCTGACTCCAACTCCAACTCCATATATTGTGTTTCGGGCAGAGAAAAAATCAGGGAAAAGAAATCATCGTGTTTTACGATATGGAGCCACCGCCAAGCCCTAAAACCTCTCGAGAGGGCTGATCTGGAGTCCGTTCGGGGCTCCGGAGAGGGGAATCCGTTGCCATCGTCATCATCAACCATCCTCCATCACCAATTTCATGATGCTCACCGCCGTGTGTGAGTAATTCCATCATAGGCTTGCTAGACGGTGATGGGTTGGATGGGATCTATCATGTAATCGAGTTAGTTTTGTTAGGGTTTGATCCCTAGTGTCCACTATGTTCTGAGATTGATGTTTCTATGACTTTGCTATGCTTAATGCTTGTCACTAGGGCCCGAGTGCCATGATTTCAGATCTGAACCTATTATGTTTTCATCAATATATGAGTGTTCTTGATCCTATCTTGCAAGTCTATAGTCACCTATTATGTGTTATGATCCGTTAACCCCGAAGTGACAATAATCGGGATACTTACCGGTGATGACCGTAGTTTGAGGAGTTCATGTATTCACTATGTGTTAATGCTTTGTTCCGGTTCTCTATTAAAAGGAGGCCTTAGTATCCCTTAGTTTCCGTAAGGACCCCGCTGCCACAGGAGGGTAGGACAAAAGATGTCATGCATGTTCTTTTCCATAAGCACGTATGACTATATTCGAAATACATGCCTACATTACATTGATGAATTGGAGCTAGTTTTGTGTCACCCTAGGTTATAACTATTACATGATGAACCGCATCCAGCATAATTCTCCATCACCGATCCATTGCCTACGAGCTTTCCATATATTGTTCTTCACTTATTTACTTTTCCGTTGCTATTGCTATCATCACTACAAAATATCAAAAACATTACTTTTACTAATGTTACCTTTTGCTACCGTTACCACTACTATCATATTACTTTGCTACTAAATACTTTGCTGCAGATACTAAGTTTCCAGGTGTGGTTGAATTGAGAACTCAGCTGCTAAGACTTTAGAATATTCTTTGGCTCCTGTTGGGGATATTACTACTGGATGTAAACCGGCCGGGAGTAGCCGGATTAGCTTCATAAAGATTAGAAGCCCATGAAGACATGAAGATGGTGGCGCTTTATGAAGGCCCAAGGCCCAAAGGCGGGTTAAAGCCTATGATGTAAACCAACTCTGTTATGTAACTTGTATTGTAAGTTAGAGGAATAGAGACCGAGCCGGACACAGTTATGATCCGGCCTCGGGACTCTGTAAACCGGTGGGCGTCAGCCTGTGTATATAAAGGGATGACCCAGCTGCGGTTTGGGGACGACAGACAACAACTCGAGAGCCAGACAAAGTGGATTTGCTCCCTGGCCTTCGAAACCCTAGCAATACCAATCAGAACTAGACGTAGGCTTTTACCTTCCTCGAAGGGGCCGAACTAGTATAAAACTCTCCATGTCCCCTTGTCCGGTTTAACCCCTTTAAGCTAACCTGTTGCGATGGCTCCACGACTAAGTCCTTTCACAAGGACATCTGCCATGACAAACCCACGACAGTTGGCGCCCACCGTGGGGCTATCGCACGATGGTTTCGAGTTCTTGAAGGGCAGCTTTGATGGACTCAAGGGGTACGCCGTGGGCCGGATGACGAAGAGTCGTCGCAGCAAGCTCTACATCAACAATGCAGGATGGGGTCCCGAGGCCGATTCAATTGAATATGGGTACCGGGTCCCCTTTGGTGGGATTCACGTCTTCATTGGCAAGATTGGCGAACCGGCCCCTGAGCCGGACACCTGCACCAACATCATCAAGACGGCTCAGCGTGCAAGTTCTTCGCCGGTTCAGCCCGTGACGAAGCATGTTTTCGTAGGTGTCATCCATGGAGCAAAATACGTGGACGGGCCGGCGTCCGAAGGAGAAACCGTCGTCTGCTCCGATGACGAGTCTTCTGGAGAGACCAAATCGCTCTATCAGTTGCAGGATGGCCGGATTGGTGGAGGATCCGAGGGCAGCAGTATTCCGGACTCCCCTGATCTGCCGAACCAGGCCGCTATCTTCATGGACGGTACACAGTCGGCGCCTCACTCATCAACTGCTGCAGCAATACTCTCCGGTTCAACAACGGCCACACCGGCAGGGGCAAGAAGCTCTGCGCCGTCTCCGGCTCAAGTCATGTCTGATTTGTTCGACGCTTTGGCAACATTGATGGCCGCAGAGCTAGATGCAGCAGCCAGGGATCAGCACAACGTGGATATTGCAAAGGTAAAGGATCAGATGGCCCAGGCTAAAGCGGACCTGGCGGCGGAGAACGCTAGGATGGCTACAGAACGGGCTGAGTTGGAAGCACAGGCCTACCGGATTAGGCTGGATCGAAACGCTTCTGAAGAAGTCATGAGAAGAAGGTACCGATCACATCTCCCATCGGGTTATGAGCCACGAAATCTCTTCAACACACCAGGAGCAGGAGCTAGTAACCAACCAATACTAAACCGGGTAGAGGCACTAGGAACAGGAGCGTCGGTTCAACCGCGTGCGATGGACCCGCCTCATCAGAACAATGTTGTACCGCAGTATGTGCCAACACCTCCCGGGCATTATTCCAACCCGTTGGACAATATCGTGGCCGCCGCTTCACGCCTGGCAGCCCTCCCAACCGACGGCGAATCACCGGTGGAGATTGAGGCATGTCGGGCTAGAGATCTCCTTCAAACGGTGCTAAACCAGTAGCAAGCATACTCACACAGTCGTGAGAGGATTCATTCCACTCCCCGTCCGAGCCGGAGCTATAGCAGACACGTTGAGGATGAACCGGCTGTGTCAAGCAGCGCACGTCGCCGTAATTCGCCACGAGGACACAACCCGGCTGGGGAAGGTGCTAATGCACAAGATGTTGTGGATCATGGTCACGCTCGTTGGGAGGCCGAGTTAGCAGCTCGACACGGAGCGCTTCAACATACTCTGGTTCACCCTACCGCTTCAGTAGAGCCAGGGGTGGTATTCGGTTCCTTAGGGGCGCCGTGTCTCACCCCCGCTTTGCGTAATGTGAGACTGCCCAAGGATTTCAAAGGACCTCGTAAGGTGCCCAATTACACCGCCGATTTGCAACCAGAGGCGTGGGTTGAAAGTTACGAGATGGCAATGGAGATGCTGGATGTGGACAAAGGGGTATGTGCTAAATACTTCACCATGATGTTGGAGGGAACAGCTCGTACTTAGTTAAAGAGCTTACCAACTAACTCTGTTGGATCATGGGCCGAATTGAAGCACCAGTTTATCCAGAACTTCAAAAATACTTGTAAGCAGCCCATGTTGATTGTGGACCTGACCGCTTGTGTCCAAGAGGAAGGGGAATCCACGACCCATTGGGTAAAGCGGGTTTCGGCAATTTTGCATTCATCGGATCATATCAATGCAGATACCGCGGTGCTAACATTGGAAGGCAATTGCCGTTTTTTGCCTCTTAAACAAAAATTGGGAAGGCTTAAACGTCACTGTAATGATATGTCAACGCTCATGGCCGCTTTGGTTAAATACACCGATTCAGATACTACCAAGGACCCCGACTCAGAGGAGGACAAGTCGAGGAAAGGGAAGAAGAGCGGCAACGCCAAGGGGCAGCAGCATAATCCGGCAGGCCATGGCAACAATGGTAAGCACAAGGCTGACAACAGTTTGGACTTTGTGGCTAACACCAACGCTCAGGAGAATGGTCAGCGACGTAAGGGTAAGAAGCCCCAGAGAGGCGGCGGTTCAGGCCCTAATTTGGAGCGCATGTTAAATCAACCCTGTCCGAAGCATGGGTCCAAAGAAAAGCCAGCATCACATCTTTGGAAGGACTATTATATCATGCGAGATTTCAAGAACTCCAATATGTTTCAGTATGATAATGTCCCACCCGGCGGTTCAGGAGGTGGTTTCCACGGGCCGGGTTACGGCGGTGGCAGTTCTGGTTCAGGATTTCAGGGTAATCAAACCGGATACAACAATCAAGGGAGTCAGGGCAATCAGGGAGGTTACAACCATTAGGGGAACCAGCAGCAGCACCAGTCGGGTTATCAGAGCAATCCTAAGCAGTTAAATAGTGGGCAGTACCATGTTTTCACCACTAGTTTGTGCAAACATGATCAGAAGCTTCACAAGAGGGCAGTAAACTCTGTTGAACCGGCAGTGCCTCAGTATTTGCACTGGTCTGAGCAGCCCATTTTGTGGAGTAGAGAGGATCACCCCCCCCCCCACCCCAGGTTGACAATCCGGGTCATCTGGCTTTAGTGGTGGCCCCTCAAGTTGGGGGATACAAGTTCACTAAGGTACTCATGGACGGGGGAAGCAGTATCAACATCCTATATTATGACACATTCCGTCGTATGCGGTTGACAGATAAGAATCTCAAATCGTCAAACATCGTTTTTCACAGTGTGGTGCCTGGTAAGTCTACATATCTAGTGGGCAAGATAGCCTTGGAGGTGGCTTTTGGAGATGATCATGATTCAAGATTGGAGACATTGACCTTTGATGTGGTGAAAATCAAAAGTTCATATCATGCGTTATTTGGACGGCCGGCTTACGCTAAGTTCATGGCAAGGCCGTGTTACGTTTATTTGAAGCTTAAAATGCCAGGTTATAAGGGGACCATCACAGTACATGGGAGCAGGAAGGTCGCTTTGGAATGTGAGGAAGGAGATGCGGCTTATGCTGAGTCGGTCTGTGCTGTGGAGGAACTGAAGCTTTATAAAGACCAAGTTGATCTGGCAGACATGACTTCTTTGAAAAAGCCAACTACTGAACACGATTCGGCGTTAAAGTTTAAATCAGCCACAGATACTAAGATGGTTGACTTTGTTCCTGGCGATTCATCCAAACAGTTCAGCATCGGCACTAACCTGGATCCCAAATAGGAAAGCGCGCTCATTGAGTTCATCCGTGAGAACCGGGACATCTTTGCATGGAAACCTTCTAACATGCCAGGTGTACCGAGGGAACTCGCTGAGCACACACTCAACATTGATCCTAAGTTTAAACCGGTCCGGCAGTTTCTCCGCCGCTTCAATGAAGAAAGGCGTAGGGCTATCGGTGAAGAGGTAGCTCGGTTGTTGGCCGCAGGGTTTATTGTGGAGGTATTTCATCCAGAATGGTTAGCTAATCCAGTGTTGGTTCTTAAGAAAAACGGCACTTGGCGGATGTGTGTGGATTACACAGATTTGAACAAAGCTTGCCCTGTAGACCCCTTTGCCCTCCCTCGTATTGATCAAATCATTGATGCTATGGCGGGTTGTGACCGTTTGTGTTTTCTGGATGCTTACTCTAGTTATCATCAGATCAAAATGGCGGTTAAGGACCAGGAGAAGACAGCCTTCATCACTCCTTTTGGAGCCTTCTATTATGTCTTCATGCCTTTTGGGCTTAAAAGTGTCTAGGCAACTTATCAACGTTGTGTCCAGAATTGTCTTCATAAGAAAATTGGGCGTAATGTTCATGCATATGTGGATGATATTGTGATAAAATCCAGAAAAGAGGAAACATTGATAGATGACTTGAGAGAGACCTTCGACAACCTCCGGGTTTACAAGATGATGCTCAATCTGGAAAAGTGTGTCTTTGGTGTCCCGGCAGGCAAACTCTTGGGTTTTCTAGTATCAAACAGGCGTATTGAGGCTAATCCGGAGAAGATCTCAGCAATCACATCTTTGGCTAAACCAACGTGTATCAATGACGTTCAACGTTTGGCAGGCCGGATTACGGCTTTGAGCTGGTTTATCGGTCGTCTTGGGGAGAAGGCCATTCCTTCATATCAGATGCTGAAGAAAACAGATAATTTTGTCTGGAGCGAGGCGGCTGATAAAGCGTTTGAGGATCTGAAAAGGCAGCTTGTTGAACCACCTGTACTTGCAGCCCCGATTGACAAGGAGCCGTTGTTGCTATATGTGGCTTCTAATGCCTGTCGGGTGGTAGGTGCGACATATGCCAACGGGTGGCTTATCATTGTGGGAGCCAGTAAGACGTCGCCGGTGCCTGGAAACGGGATGAGGCGAAGACATGCACGCCAGTGAATCTTACCCAGCTTCGGGGCTCTCCGTGGAGATAACACCCCTACTGCTGCTCTGCGGGGTCTCCGCATGGTCACTAGATGAACAAGTAGCTACACGGTACTCCTTGAGCTGTTTGGCGAGAGGAGGAGGAAGGGCACGGCTTGCTCTCTTCTCTTCCCTATGTGGTGTCTGAGACTAGCAGGGATTGATCTCTCTTTGCATGGATGCCCCGGGGGGTTTATATAGGCCTACCCCCTGGGGGTACAATGGTAATTCGACTGGGCGCGGGGCCCAGCTGTCTGTGTCTATGCTCTCCGGCTTCTGCGTCGGCCGCTGGGGCCCGCCGGCTAGTGGGTCCCGCCGGCTGCTGGCTCCTTGGTTGACAGCCAGGCCCCATTGTCAGGGCCTTGTCGGCGGCTGGTTACTGTTGCTCAATCTTGGTGGCGAGGGCTTCGCCGAAGTGGGCATGGCTACAGTGCCGCCGCCCGGTGGGCGATCACTGTAGCCTCACCGCGTCTTGTCTCCTTAATGGGGCGTCTTCTTCGAGGGAGGTGGCAAGTCGGCTGTGGGGAGCCGACTCTATCTTGGGCCGACTGGGGGAGGTCTGGCCGCCTTCGGGTGTCTCTCTGCCCGAAGGGGCCCACCGCCCGTGGGCCGTACTGGTAGCCCGTCGTGGATTACATCAGGGTCAACGTGGCAACAGTGCTGCGCCGGACGGGTCATGGCCACCCGTACGGCGCACTGTGCCAGGCGTGCTCCAGGATTCGGGGGTGGCAGGCTTCACTGTAGCCACGCCCCGTCACATCGCTGTTATGTGGATGCAGACTTCGAGGGTACGATCTTGACCGCTTTATGGGAGCCGGCTTCTTGGAGTCGGCCTTCTCGCGGCCGGCTTCTCGGAGCCGGCCCTCCGCGGCTTCTCTTCATGAGGGCTGAAGTCGGGCCGCCTTCCGATAGCCGGCCTGGAGACAGCCGGCAAGGGGAAGGCGGCCCTGTGTCTTGGATTCTTGAGGGCCGAATCGGCTCATAATTTTTTCAGAAGGGCCAGGGGGAGCCGGCTAGGCTACCCATGGTTATTTACTCCGACAATGCCCGAGCTGTTAGCGTGGCTATTGTGGTGGAGCGCAAGGAAGTTGGAAAGGAGTATCCGGTTCAATGGCCGGTTTATTATATCAGTGAGGTGCTCATTGAATCAAAGCAGAGGTATCCACATTGGCAGAAGCTGGTGTATGGAGTGTTTATGGCAAGCCGGAAGCTTAAACATTATTTCCAGGGTCATCCTATCACAGTGGTCAGTTCAGCCCCTTTGGGAGATATTATTCAAAACAGAGAGGCAACCGGCCGGATTTCCAAGTGGGCTATTGAGCTTGGACCTCACGGGCTCAAATACATACCTCGCACAGCGATCAAATCCCAAGCACTCATGGACTTCATCAATGATTGGACGGAGTTGCAGGCACTAGAAGAAAATCCAGATAATACATACTGGACTATTCACTTTGATGGATCCAGACAGTTGGAGGGCTCGGGGGCTGGAGTCATACTAACTTCCCCAAGAGGTGACAAGTTTTGTTATGTCCTCCGTTTAATGTTCCCTTGTACTAACAATGCAGCTGAGTATGAGGCCTTACTCCATGGTCTTCGGATGGCTAAAGAGATGAACTTAAGCCGGGTTAAGTGCTTTGGGGATTCAGATCTGGTGGCTCAACAAGTGTCTGGCACTTGGGATTCAAAAGACCTGCTCATGGCTGCCTATCGACGAGAGGTGGACACAGTGGCTGGTCACTTCAAGGGTTATCAGGTGGACCATATAGACCGGCGCAAGAATGAAGAGGCGGATTCTTTAAGTCGCCTGGGTTCTCAGCGTAAACCGGTTCCACCAAATGTCTTTCTTGATGTTCTGCATAATCCATTAGTCAAGATTCCAATGGAGGAAGAGTTGGCTATTCCTGATCCAGAGGCTCAATTGGTGGCGGCTTTGCATGTGATACCAGATTGGACACTCCCATATCTGGCTTATATGAACCGGGGCGAGTTACCAGAGGATGAAACCTCGGCCCGTCAAATAATCCGGCGTTCCAAGTCCATGACCATAATCAACGGGGAGTTACATCGTTACAGCGTCTCAGGAGCAATTCAACGTTGTGTTTCTCCTCAAGAGGGTTGTGAGATTTTGCGCGAAATCCATGAAGGGGATTGTGGTCACCATGTCGGTTCAAAGTCTTTGGTTGCTAAAGCTTTTCGCCACGGTTTTTACTGGTTGACAGCGCATGCTGATGCGGAGGATTTAGTTAAGAGATGTGATGGTTGTCAGAAATTTGCACGCCGAGCTCACATTCTGGCTCAGGAGTTGAGGATGATTCCAATAACTTGGCTGTTTGCGACTTGGGGGCTTGATATGGTCGGACCCTTCAAGCGGTCCAAGGATAAAAAGACCCACTTGTTAGTGGCAGTTGATAAATTCACCAAATGGGTGGAGGCGGAGCCAGTTAGTAAGTGTGATGCAGCCACAGCGGTTCAATTCATCAAAAAGGTGATATTCCGGTTTGGCTTTCCACACAGTATTATAACTGATAATGGTACTAATCTGTCCAAAAGAGGGATGGAGGAATTTTGGCAACGTGAGCACATCCGACTTGATATAGCATCAGTGGCTCACCCCCAGTCTAATGGTCAAGCGGAGAGGGCAAATCAAGAAATTTTACGAGGTATCAAGCCCAGGCTTATGGTTCCTTTGAAGTGGACACCGGGTTGTTGGGTTGAGGAGTTACCTTCTGTATTATGGAGCATCAACACCACACCCAATAGGTCTATGGGTTACACGCCTTTCTTCATGGTTTATGGAGCGGAGGCAGTTCTTCCTAGTGACATCCATCACGACTCGCCCCGTGTGACAGCCTATGTTGAAGCTGATAATGAGAAGGCGCGTTAGGATTCCTTGGATCTGTTAGATGAAGAGTGTGATCTTGTAGCAGCACATCCGGCGATTTATCAACAAGATCTCCGATGTTATCACAGCCGCCGGGTTAAGACCAGAACCTTTCGAGAAGGAGATTTGGTGCTCCGTCTCATCCAGGATCAGACTGATATGCACAAGTTATCCCCACCTTGGGAGGGACCCTTTGTGGTCAGCAAGAATCTACACAACGGGTCATACTACCTCATTGATGTTCGAGAGCACAAAGACTAACGTAAATCGGAGGAGGAGACCAAGCGGCCGTGGAATATAGCTCTTCTTTGGCCTTACTATACTTGAGCCATAGGCTTTTTCATATGTACATATTTATGACAATGTATATATTCTTTAATAAACCGGAGCCTCAAATAAAGCAGGGTCTCTGTTCTTTTTACATCATGTGTGTGCCTACAAGGGTTTCTGCTAACAAAGCAAAATTTTGTTAAACCGGCCTTTCCAGCCGCACAAAGTCACTAGGGGGCTTGGTCATATTTGAACCATAGCTACACCTTTTGATTGGTTTAAAAACCGGAAGGGAAGTTCACTAGGGGGCTTGGTTGTTATCACACCATAGCTATACCTTTTGATGGGCTCTAAAGCCACAAAGGAGATCATGTGGAGCCAAAGAGAGTGCTGCACAAAGCACAAACTCAAACATGGGCACACACTGAGCAAAAAGCTCACAAAGTTACTAGGGGGCTCTTTGTGCAACGCAACAAAGAGTTTGAAAGGACCCTTGTAATTGGCTATCAAGCCACGGCTTGGAAGCCTGGTGTATTCACCTAAAACCCCGGGTTAACCTGCCTTCATCAAGTAAGCCACTCGTGTCGAGGTAATCCTGGTATGACCCGCCAAACGTTTGACAAGTCAATCTTCTACAGACCCTGAACTTGTCAAAGTTAAAATGACGATTGGTTAATTTGGAGGCCCATCTTAAAAGGCTTTGTTAAATGGTTTAACTCAGAGGCCTGGCAGCCCATGAAAAGCCTCGATTTGGAGCCTGGCAGCTCGTAAAAAGCCTCGCATTTTTTCTTTTGAGTTTTATTTAAGTCTTTTCGCCTTTATTGAGGTTCATAATATGTTCTGATAAACCGGTGTCCTTGGCCCGGATTGGCTTTCAACTTCAAAGTTGTCTGTCCATGATCAGTTATAAACCAGCATTTCATCGCTCCGGTCTGGTTTGATTAAATCGCCAGTACTATAAAGAAAACCCGGTGGTTATTGTATCCCGGTACGGTTTATTATTATAATTCGGCAAAATAAGGATAGAAGTTATCAACATTCCGGATTGGTATTAACACCTTTGCCGTATACACTGTTGGTCAACCACTAAGGTATGTTGCACATATTACTTTTTACAAAAACTTCGATTATTCATCTAAGTTTTGTATACTTGTTGGGCATCATGACCATTCCAGCGGTAAACCGTTGGATACTTTTAAGTACTTATACTCAGGAACACAACTCATCATGAGCTATGCATCAATATATCCCAAAAAATGGGACAAGTTATCATGAGGTGTTACAAAACATGCTCGATGGCATGACAGATAAAGGAGTTTTGGCTATCCTATTACAAGAAGTTTTCAAAGCGGCTCCAATTGCAAAATTGTTTTTTGAAGTATCGGCACACAATAGCCAGTAAACCGGTGACCGGTTTAAGATGCTTCGTCTGGACAGCTTGATGGTTGAGGGTCAGTTGGTGTGGGCACTTCTTCATCCCTCCCCAGACGCTGGAAATCAACCGTCGACCAATCGATTCCAGTTAAAGCTTGAAATACTGCCTCTTCATGGATAAGACTGGATGGGTTAATATCAGGAGCGTAAGTACGCTTACGAATCGGAGGCACAAGTTCTTCAACTTCATGGATTTTGGTAGGTCGTCTTTTTCCTTCAGCGTCATAAGCCGGTTGAAAATGAGACAAGTCTGTGTCATCAGCCAGCTTGCTGGCTATTGGTCGCATCTCTTTGGTCAGCCTTCGGAGGTCGTCATTGTCGAAGTTTGAACCATCCTCCTTCACGCTTGGGTATCCTTTAATGATATCCTCCGCTTCAAGGTCTGGAATCCAGGCCTTGGCTCGAATAAGGGCGGTTAAAGATCCAGCTCTTGCAGCTGCCTTCTTTAGTTCGACAATCCGGGCTGGTAACATGGCCAGCTTCTCAAGTGTTTCCTTTATTAGGGTTGGTGCCGGTTTGTTGTAAACCGCCGTGCAAATAGCCCGCTGAGACCCAGAGTACAACTATTCAATCAAAGTATACGCCGCTTTGAGCTTCATTCGCATGTCTGTACCAAGATGAGCAATCCGAGTGCCTGTCACGGTTTGATGTTAGCATTCTGATCAATGATAAGGTTCCATGAATTATACAAAATACATAAGGAGATACTTACCAAAGACAGCAGAAGTCATAGCATTGATTTGCCGTTTCAAACTAGCTAGTTCATCTACAACCGGTTTCAGGGCTGCCTCGGCATCTTCAGCTCTTTTTGTTAAACCAGATTTTTCAGTTTCCCAGTCAGTACAGTCTTGTTGAAAGATTCTTTCAGCTTTTCCATTGCGGCCAGGGCTTTGGTCAGCTCATCTTTGGCTTTTGCAGCTTCTGCCTGTTGTGACTTCACATTCTCTTGCAAGTCAGCGTTTCGGGCATCTCTATTCCTCAGATCAGCCTGTAACATTGAAGATATGTCAAACAACAGATACATATATGTTCTAAGTACAAAGCGTATAACAAGATTATGCACTTCGTACTTGGGGGCTAATTCCTATTTTCTCTAAATTGTTACATCTTATACAAGTCTCCAGAACAATGCAAGCATTATCCTTGACACTTGGGGGCTAATGTACGTCTGTTCAAAAACGGATGCATGGATTAAAACCCGGATTAACTTGCCAAAGTTAAATCGGCCTTTGGGCGCTACGCTGCAGAAAACTATCTAATTGTTAAAGGATGAGTCTTGGTTCTTATTAGTGACCTGACATTTTGAGGATCGGTAAAGAAAAAATTAAAGTACTACAAAGACCCGGTTTATGATTAACATCATAAAACGGCCCTTGGGGGCTACTTGGGCTAGTATTTCAACTTTGAATTAGCAAAAAAAGGGGGATGAAAATACCTCATATTGCTCCTTCATCAAATTCACCAAACCGGCTTCATAGTCCTGGTTTGAGTGCAAACGGTTCAAGAAGCCAGAGTGAAGCTCTTCAGCGTTGAGATGAGCATAACTTGATGAATCGCTACTCCACTTGCCTTTTTCCCTAGCAGCCCGCTCTTCTTTGGCACTATGTGGAGCCAAGACTACGGGAAGGCCAGGAGAGTTGTGGACCATTCCAGTAATGATAACATCATCTCCTTGGCCTTCAGTGTTTTTGGCTGGTGATAATGGAGTCTCAGCATCTTTCACCGGACTAGCCCGGTTTGGCTCTGCCAGTTCAGTGTCAGGCGCGGCAGGCTCAGTGTCTGTTGGTTCATCAGTGTTTTGTCCTTGAAGGGGCGGTTCATCAGAGGTGGCTTCAGGATGAGGGCCCTCTGGTTCACAAGTTTGTTTCGGTTCACCTCTTGGTTCTTCTTCTTCAGTGGCCGGGTCTTCGGGCGGATTGGTGACCCGAGCTTTCTTGCTGGGTCTGACTATGGCCCTGCAAATAGAATAAAAAAGAGGATTAACATCTTATTCAAAGATTTGTGACGCATTGAAAGAAAAGGTTTTACAGCTTACCCAGCCACAGATTTTAGAGGAGGGAGCTGAGTTGCTGTCGACTCGCCGGATGATGAGGGAGGTGTCACCTGATAATTTGAATCGGACGGATTAAGAGGTTGTCTGAAATAACCTACCTTAGGTTAAGAATTGTCAGGAGTAGGAGAGACCTCAGACCGGCGTTTCCGAACCGGGGTGTCAGGTAAACCGGCTGAAGTGACCTGTTGGCCACTGTGCCGGGTTGTCCGGCGAGCTTCATGCTGTTGAGTCTTCAAAATAAATGTTGGATCCAAGTGAGCAAGAGGATGAGAAAATCTTACTTTCCGGATTGTTTGACGGGTTTTTTGTGTTGGCTTAGAGTCTGAACCGGAGGAAAAGGTAATTACCTCTACGTCATCAGCTTGGCTGCCTTCTGCGTCCTCCTGATGAAGGTCATTGTTAATGAGGTGCATGAAAAGGGAGCCAAGTGAGTCAAGTTCTACCTCAACTTCCGGATCGTCAACATCATCATCAAGCTCCATGTTGATCTGGTCTGCTGTTTTCCACTTTGAAGTCCGCTTGACAGCCTTGTTTTTGGACGGGATGGCTTGACTGCCTTATCTCCGGCTGGTTTTGTCGCTTTGTCTGCGAATTTCCACTTCCAGAAGGGGTCATCACCCTATTTATACATAAGCAGAAATAAGATTACAAGTTGAACACATTAAAGACATCAAAAATTAAGAAGTATAGTGCTTA
Source organism: Triticum dicoccoides (assembly GCF_002162155.2). Lineage (NCBI taxonomy): Eukaryota > Viridiplantae > Streptophyta > Magnoliopsida > Poales > Poaceae > Triticum > Triticum dicoccoides. The sequence goes on from NC_041388.1 coordinate 173,677,349, forward strand.
CAGCAGGCGGTTTGTTCTGAGTATAGAAGGGGAGCAAGCCGGTTTGACTACAGACTGATTCCGATTCATTCAGAATTTTCTTTACGCCTTCAGTGACCTCTTCATCAGTCATCTGAATGTCGATATGGCGTTGGGGGTCTTTCACATCACCGGTATATTCACACATCAAACCGATGCGATGGCTTAGCGGCAAGATGCTCCAAGTTATCCAACAGCGCACGAAATCAACACCTGTTAAACCGTTGGCCATGAAGGCTCGGAGTTTGGCGATTTGGGGGGCATACTTGGCCCGTTCTGCGGATCTTAAGCGTTGTGGCATTGGATGGGTGTTAGAAAGCCGGTGATCATGATAGCCTGGAAGTGGATTCTCATCTTCAGGAGAAGTGTCTCTGCAGTAAAACCAAGTCTGGTTCCACTCCTTAGGATGGTTGTGCAGTTTGGCATGAGGAAATTCAACTTCTTTCCGCTTTTGAATTGAGACGCCACCAAGTTCAGTATTGGGGACATTCACAAACTCTGTATGCTGGTTTAGATGAAAAAAATCCCGGAATAGTTCAGCAGTGGCCTCTTCTTGCAAGTACGCTTCACAAAAACCTAGAAGTTACATATATTGGACACGGAGTTGGGTCCAATGTCTTGAGGATGGAGTTGGAAGCTGGCAAGAACGTCCCGGAAAAACTTTGATCCTGGCGGTTTGAAGCCACGACCTATGTGGTCGACAAAGATCACTACCTCACCCTATCTTGGAGTGGGAGAATTTTCTGTTCCTGGAACTCGCCACCGGATCTCTGTCTTCTTTGGAAAAGTGCCAATGCTAACCATTTCGTTCAGTTGATCTTCGGTGACCCGGGAGGGAACCCAGTTACAAGCAGCAAACTGTTTAGCCATAGTGAAATAAAACGCTGAAACAAGTAATGCCGATTTACGAGTCATTCATGGAGGAACACAAGATGCAAGGGAATCAACATATACCGGTCTATGACATTGCGTAAACTAGAGACTGATATAATAGCGAAGGACAAGGTCATATCAAGGGCATAAGCATGTTGCTAAACCGGAGTTTACTAAAGGCTATAAGTGGAGGTACATTGGCGGTTCAACAAGGGGACTAATGGTATATACTGGATCATCATTTTGTCAAAATTAAACCGCCTAGTCTGACATTTGAAGATGCAAATCTACAGATGTGTAAGTAAAGGACAAACAGGTTTCACAAATTGATAGTATATCTTTGGATCTACCGTATATCCAAGAAAGGAAAATATATTCAGACCTAAAGAAGTAGTACCGAAGCAGTGGATGAAAGTTCAGATGGGATCTTCTATTTGAACAAGGTGTGTTAGATGGAAAAGGAAAGCTACAGCTATCATTGAACAGAATGAACATCAAGGTTTGGATCAGAAGGTTACTACACAAACAATGAACACTGACGAACACCGAAGAACACCGAACCCTAGAATAGATCTATGGCAGAAGAATAGATAGCTTACCGGTGTTGATAAAGGAGCGGGGGAGCACCGCAGTTCTCTGGTGCGTTCAGGGTGATGCAGCGGACGGAGTTGAAGCAGAGGCGAAGTTCGACGGCGGCGGCGGAGCCCTCGAGGTTGAGCAGCGCAAGGAAGACGATGACACAAAGAGGCTCGAGGGGGAAAGGTGAAAATGACCCCGCGACCCTATTTATAAAGGCAAGGGATAGGTGTCAGGCGCAAAAATCGAGGAGCCAGAAATTTGGAAATAAGGCGAAGCTGTCGCCTCGATTGTCGGAGACCCATTAATGAAGATGTGTCAGAACCATTTTAATAACAGATGACGTCATGAATCACGGCCTGGAAAAATGACGTTACGGCGGTTTATAAGGCCAAAGTGAAAATGCAAGGGAGGAATTTTTTCTAAGTAATGAAGATTGACATGAACCAGTTCAAACCAATCTGGGGCCTAATGTTGGGGATATTACTACTGGATGTAAACCGGCCGGGAGTAGCCGGATTAGCTTCATAAAGATTAGAAGCCCATGAAGACATGAAGATGGTGGCGCTTTACGAAGGCCCAAGGCCCAAAGGCGGGTTAAAGCCTATGATGTAAACCGACTCTTATGTAACTTGTATTGTAAGTTAGAGGAATAGAGACCGAGCCGAACACAGTTATGATCCAGCCTCGGGACTCTGTAAACTGGCGGGCGTCAACCTGTGTATATAAAGGGACAAGACGGTCGCGGGTTGGGGACGACAGACAACAACTCAAGAGCCAGACAAAGCAGATTCGCTCCCTGGCCTTCGAAACCCTAGCAATACCAATCACAACTAGAAGTAGGCTTTTACCTTCCTCAAAGGGGCCAAACTAGTATAAAACTCTTCGTGTCCCCTTGTCCGGTTTAACCCCTTTAAGCTAACCCGTTGCGATGGCTCCATGACTAAGTCCTTTCACAAGGACATCTGCCATGAAAAACCCACGACAGCTCCCCTTGTGTCGAATCAATAAATTTGGGTTGAATACTCTACCCTCGAAAACTGTTGTGATCCCCTATACTTGTGGGTTATCACCGTCGTCGCAGAATAACAGGGGGTGTGGGTGACTAGAGGGATGGCCTGGCCAGCGGTGGGAGTAGTGGGGGCGGTGAGGCCTCCGCGGCATCGCAGCCGGCCACGGGAGGCAGGAGCACGAGGCACGACCGGCGCGGGTTTGGGCGGCTGGAGCAAGAAGACCAGAGGTTGAAGAAGCACTACGGCCGTTGGATGGACATCGTACGGCTACTGGAGCTAGAATCGTGCATATTGACTAAGTTGACAAAGCCTTCCGTCCCCGTCAACTTAGTAGGCCCACAAGTCAGCCTGCCACTATACTGGGTCCCAGCTAGAAGGGGGTATTCATTTTTTGTGCGTAATAAGGAGGCACTCCCTTGCGTCCGAAGATATAGCTGGTGTGTCCAAGCTGTCAGCGGCGGTAACGTTTTTCGTGAAATAAAGAGGCCCCTTCGGTGGGTCCCAAATGTCAGGTGGAGGAATCATTATTTTGTGCGTAATAAGGAGGCATTTCCTTGCGTGCGGCCGTGGACCCAGCTATCAGCCTCTCCACGTACAGTCCACTTCAGATGCATCTCGGTCGTTGACTACGTTGACCAGGCCGCGCCGAGAGCACCAGGGCGGTGGACGACGGTGAGGCCTAGGAAGGGAACGACACGGAGCCAGGGAAGACTCGGCAGTTGTTTCCCACGCGGAGGGGAGTATGATTGTTTGAGGTTTTACTAGTTCCTCTTCCGTCGCCGAAGAATAATAGCAGGTGTGGGTGAGTAGAGGGATGGCTAGGCCAGTGATGGGAGTACGGTGGGGCGATGAGGCTTGCGCGGCAGCATAGTCGGCCACGGTAGGCGGGAGCAGGCAGTCCCACCGGCGCTGGATTTGGCGGCTGGAGCAAGAAGATCAGAGATTGAAGAAACACGATGGCCGTTGGATTGACATCCAACGGTTACATCTGCTAGAATCGTTTGTTGACGTATATAATAACTAAAAAATCTTGCATACGCGTCAACTTAATAGGCCCACAAGTCAGACCATTCCCTCTTTTTTTAATAATTTACATATAGCTCATTACGACTTCTTATGCAATTTATTGCAGTCCGTTTTTTTGGTTGGCCATGGCCAATTTCGCATATTTCTGTGGGTTCCAAACTATTTTTAATTCCGAAATGTCAAGCCAGATTTAAAGTACTTTGAAGATATATTTAAATTAGGTTAATGCCCAATGAAATAGGAATCTAAAAATGTGAAAAAAAAATCAGAAATTATAAAGTAATTGCCAATTTGTCATCTGTTTTTATATTTACAACCCATTTCATATTACTTTCAAGATTTGCAGGCGTCTTGAAAGAGTTGGAGCCCATCAGGGCGTAGAAAAATAAGTAGGCCTGGGTTGGGTATTCTTCAGAAAAAATAAACTGGGCTCATTTTCACAAAGAAAAAATAGCTGGGCTGGTCACCTGGTGAACATAAAATATAAGCCTGGGCTAGACGGGCCACGGCCTAGTTCAAACCCTGCTCCGTCTCAACAATAACAAAAAAATACTGCTCGAGCAGCTACGTCCTAGGTGTCAGCCGATCTTGTGTTGTTCTCTTGTCTATTGACTATATACGCTCACAATGTCGTGGGTCCCAGATGTCACGAAAACACTAGGAGGAAGCATTTTATTTTTCCATACCTGACATGGTGGGCCCCTACTGTCATCCTCTCCACATACTTCTGCCGATTCCTGTTGTTTGTTGACCATGTTGACAATGCGAGAGGGCGGTGCCGCGGCGAGCGCACCAAAGCGCGCGGAGGATGACGGCGAGGCCTCAGACGTCGGTGTTAACGATTTAGGAGACGGTGGGGCGGCGATGCATGCTCTGAGGCGCAGCCAGCTGTGGGAGGCGGAAGCATGCGGCCTCGCCGGCGCTGGTTTGGTTTTGGCGGCTGGAGGAAGACAGGATTGAAGAAACACGACAGACTGTAAAAGCAGCAGAGTAATTAACAACGTTAACTGAAACCAGGAGGGGCACTTAACAACCATAGCTGAAAGTAGTATGAGTACTTATACAGGTTCAACCGTACAAAGCACGCCTCGAACAGTGCTACTTTGCCTATAGTTAACCAAGGGTGAGGCCGCCAAGCCCCAGGACAAGGCCCAGGCACCACCCCGCGCATCCACAACCTTCTGAAAGCGGCTTCATCTCTCAATGGGGTTAATAAACAGGATATTCGCTTTAGAGCCATGGAAAAGCAGGAACATAATCTTCTGTCCTATTCTCCGAGATGGATGGGCCTTCATTATTTGAGACCACCCATGAATAAGTATATTTTTCACCTCCAAGGGGAATAGAGTAGGTCGACATAAACATCATGTTGTGACCAAGTGCAAGTCTAACCTGACCATGGTCAGGCATTTGTATAGGAACAATAGAACTGGGCAGTTTCTGTTTCAAGAAGATCACACCTGTAAAACCGTGTATAAGCAATAGTTTATGAACAACATATATAGCAGAAAACAGCTCGTACCATAAGTTTCTCGACACAGTTGGACTTGTTCAACGAGTGCAGTAGTGGCACACATATCCCACATGGCCTTCCACCATTGAAACGCCCCACAAGGACCTCAAGATGATCAATAAAGTGTAGGAACTTGTGGATGTCATCCCAGTCAACTTCAGTGCCATCAGTAACAGCCGAGTTGTTACAGAATAACAAACGAGTAGCCTGCTTAACTCTGAAAAAACCTACATGTGCCACCAATTATAAGAAAATATTAGTTAGAAGTAGCATCTTCGTGAGAGATTCGTTGCTACTTCTAAAGTTAAATTGTGATTAGTTAGACAGAATAGGTGGATTAAGAAGTAATCGAGGCAACAAGCAAGAACCAGATACAAAACTAACATGGATGAACAATTGGAATGACGTCGGGGTGGAACATTGCAGTGAAGATGAGACCAGGTTCTGCTATTTCCATCAACATTCGTGCGCCAACTTTCAGTCAGTAACACTTGAGAAAGTTTATCCAAGTTCGGCCATAAAAAAGCAGCGATCTTCTTGGTTCATGAACCCAACTCGGAACTTATATCCATGGCTTGTCTTCACTGTGACCATTAAACTGGTGTATTCAGTTATGGCAAGGCCGAGCATCTTGAGTACATGTGTTCTGGCAGAGCAAATAATGCACTGCAGGAAAAATAATATGAGAACACAATGTATTCCTTATCCAAATCTATTAATAACTTCCTCCTTCATGTCAGTGCTGACCATCGTACTGGTAGTACATTTTATCCAAATATAGCAATCCAAATTTCCAAATTAGTAGACAATATGTTCAAAAAAAAAAACCAACCCTCCTGGATAGAAAAGAGGATTCTAGGAACATATTGTGCATGTTTTAAAATCATGTGTTAGGATGAGAAGGAACAAGTGTGGCATCTCACCGAGGGCGCAGAAACCTGTAGGGTCCTCGCATTTTGGGCACTGCAAATGAAACACACTAGACTTAGTAGGAAGAAAATGCATCAACGGATGCGGCTGCCATCCTAGGATTACCCGCGACCAAGGGACTTGGATTTATCGGGGATGGATGAAGAATGTGTACCTGGTTCTCCATGAGAAAACCCTATGCAATCACCAAGAGGGGGTTTTCTCTGAACAAGCAGACAAGGGAGAAGGGGATTCAGGCCCAGTGAAATATTGTCACTTCGTCCGTCCAACTTACTGCTAAAGCTGGAAAGGGGGTTGTGATTTGACGGCTCATTGGGCATTACTGCGGTGCTACGGCCGGGGTTGTGCACTCTAATTTGTGCATATGGCACGTGGATCCCGTTGCTAGATGCCCCACATATCAGCGAAAGGAAGTAGAAAGACAGGAGTAACTAGTTACACATAAATATATTTTTGACAGAGAGATAATCCCTCTGTAAAGAAATATACAAATCTTTTATATCACAACTTTATACATAAGAAAAATCAATGGGAATATATATAACATATATAATTATAAAAAATAGAGTTGTTTTTAACACAGTATAGACAAGTTGGTGATGATGGTGTGCCTTCCATCCTGCAATATAGGTCGTCCGATTTATATCTGACGGATACGAAGGAAACTATGGTAATTTTGCAAAAAGGTACCCACACACCTCTCCACATTTGCAAAAAAGGCCTTCCCTCGTTCATCCTTTTTCCTGCAAGATAAAATACTCATACAAATGCATCTTGATGTTACGTGCAACGCACGGGCATTATGAGGGTTCAGCTGAGAATATAATACTCAGACAGGCTCACGGTTCTGGACTTTGGGCCGCAGGCCCACCCTGCATGTTTGGGGGCCCATGTGTTCTACCTCAGCGCTTTTCATATTGCAAGCGATCGGTATGGCGCTGGTTTTAGATGTTGTTGCAAGGCGTATACACAAAATTGAATAAAGCACGACAGCTGTTGGAATGAAATCGAATGACAGTTCCTAACCAGCAATGAGAGTTGCAATTCTATCAACGATATACCATGTGATAAATAATAGTATCGTATTACTTATACACACAGGACACCTGTTTCACCATGCCAGATTATTACATCAAAATCTCTCGGAGGATAGATCAGTTTGGCAGTTGTGTGCTGCTACTGAAGAATTTCAAAGTTGATTTGGACCAGCTCTCCTTGCCAAGAAAGTTCGATTTTGAGATCATCCCCTACCGCAAGATATGATTTAGATTTGAACCTTGACCATCCTTTAGCATCAATCCTCATGCGACCATCCTTTGTAGTTACGGTATATTGAGCAGGTTCATTCACGACTGCGCATGGTAAGAGAAACATGGCCGCTGTCGCCCGGATTGTTGAACGACTCCCTCGTTGCTCTAGGAATTCTCTGTTTGCAAACAAGAACACATACCCAAACAGTTAGATCAACACAGTGAATCATGCGAAACAACATGGAAAGAAAAAAGAATGAAGCACTTGGGCGGCCAATGCTTACCAAGAAGGTGGACATGTCAGTTTTTGTAAGGACTTTGGTATATGAAGTGCGAATTGCAGCCCAGTCTATTGCCGGTGCAAATGCTCGTTCGGTTGCCACTTCACGGGCCGGAGCAGATGCAAGTGCAAGTGTTGGTGCAGGTGCCGAAGCCGCTGCTGCTGCCGGAGATGGTGCTCCTTGTAGAGCTGGTGCTGGTGTCGGAGCAAGTGCCGGTGTTGATGCCCGATCCTTCGGTAGATTAGCATGATCCGCTGATGCGGTCTGTGCCCAATCCTCAACTAGATCAGACTGAGCTGATGCCACTGTCAGTGCTAGAGCAACTTTCAGTGCTCGATCCGTTGCTGAAGGTGGTACCGATGTGCGAGACAGCGGCGATCGTGTCTGGTCTGCTATGATCAGCTTTCTAACTTGACTAGGCTCTGTGACCGTGATCCAGTTTTTTTCTTCATTTCTTTTAAATGTGAGAAGGACTAATTGTGGCATTTTTGTGAAACCAAACTGCAGTTCATCATAGGGATTCAGCTTGTACTCAGACAACAGACTGATCCAATTTTTCCAGTAATATAAGTGATGGACAGTGCCTTCATTACTGACACGACATAAGAAGTGAAACCTGCAAAAATAGCCATCGTAGAGAAAACCAAACGGTTTATTCTATGATGAATGTCACATGGCAAAACCTGCATCAGAAAATTGCAGGAAAAGAAAGTAAACATGACATTAAATCAATAAGATTTAGACAGTAAATCAATAAGATTTACTTGATGTGACACGAGTGAATCCTTACCAGGAAATCACTATGTTGAAGTACTAAACAGAAGATTGATCGTCCAACTACGGGTGTCATGCAGGGGCCCCACCTACTCCCACAAGCAGGACAGTCCAAAGGTCGTGACAAATCATATGGACCGAACATCCATGGGACTGGAAATTCTGGTGGGTGCGATAAACCCTGCAATGTATACACATATTGGAATGTAACCATAATTGATAAACCATCCTCACAAAGAAGATGATCTGGATACTTCAAAATATACAGACTGAATTGAGTGGACAGACATTAACATAGACTGTTCTCAGGACTGACCACACACCAAAAGCGGCAGTACTAATAAACAATACAGGGTTCACAAACATAAATCGAGTACTGAACAATAGTACTTACTACAGACAAGCAAAGTTGCACTAATTAAACTCTGCAGACTATTTTTTGCCACTGACCTACGGGATGAACCCCGCATAACTGACTAGGCCATGGACTTCATGAGAGATGTCTGCATGCACCATCACCATCTCGTCAACCTTGGAGAATCTAACAGAGTGGTCTTTCCACTCATAAACATGATGATGAAGACAGGCCGCATCAGATTTGTTGGGAAGCTTTACAAGAACCACACCCTTTGTAATCGAAGGCACAACTAGGAAATTGTTGTGGTCAAGTACAGCCTCGAGAACACGCCTGACAACAATGCTACAGGAAAACACTAGTTCAGGACACGTGGCGACAAGGACACAACAGCTGGATAGTTTAGTAGTAGAACTCATACTCAGGTCTTCCAGTTCACACGGCATGACTTTGAGAACTTCATCTCCACCGCGGACCTGGTTCTAATTCAAACAGAAACCATATTTTATTACTACCTCCGTTTAGAAACATAAGATGATTTTCGATATTATACTCCATATATGACTACATATACGCACAGAAATGAGTGAACAAAGACACTAGAACATGTCTTCAAAGGCATGAGAGCAGAGGGATTATTTGCAATATCCATAACACAAGTTACTGAGGCAAATATACCCTCTTCAAAGGTAGCATTGATGTTCATAAAGTACTCCAGTTGAAAGTAATCTATAAGAAATCAGTGTCAACCTCTCGCATGTTTTGGTCAAAAGAGGAATTTAGAACCGTCATTTGGCACACAAAAATCACATGCAAGATCACCCAGAAAGTTGTACTACTAGTACTAGTACTGTGTGTTAGATGAAAAAACACGATCAAGATCGAGAAAAAGATCGTCAAGAAGAGATATTACCTGGACTTGCTTAATGAGGGATCCCAGAGAGGGGGGCTTGGACAAGGCGATGGCTTTGAGCTTGTCTGCAATAGTCTCGGCGGGGTGCTTGCGCTTCTTTGTACCATGAGCCTCGATGGTTTTGGCCAGAGCCATAGACATCACTTCGGCCGGTGCTCCAGCGTCCATCGAGAAACTGTCAAATGGAAATAAAAGAAAAGAAACCATAATCACAAACCCAAAAGAAGAACAGAGAGGGAGTTATAGTATCAGTCTCGGGGTTGCAAGACCGGGCCTTGGCCAGAATCAACACCATTGATGTGCTCACCTTTCCTTCTTTGGGAGAGAAGAACAATGGCAGAAGCAGTTCGGGGTTTTCTTGAATAAATGAGGAACAAGATGAGGGAGAAGCGAGTCAGGTAGAGAGGAAGCTGAGAGAGAAGAGTGAAATGATGGTTGCTTCGTCCGTCCAACTTACTGCTGGAAAGTAGGGGGTTTTGTGATTTGATGGCTCATTGGGCATTACTGCGGTGCTTCGATTAGGGTAGTATACCATCACTCTACTACGGAGTAATTTAGTGCATGGCTGGTGGACGCTGGCTGTCCCACACATCGGCGAAAGTGAGTAATTTAGTGCATGGCTAGAGGAGGATCCGCACGGTAGAGCATGTCCACTGTTTTTCTGAAGAAAAAATGATTACGGCAAGCGTTTCCACTCTTACGACGGAGGAGTGCGAAACACGACAGCCACTTGAACATACAGAGTGCTCCTACTACTAGGCATGTGCACTGGTTCATACGTCAGTACTACATAACCTTGTTGCTAGTGTAGTAAGATATGACGACAACAAATGATGTTGTGCGCATGTAAACTATATGAACAGTAATGTAGTAACATAGTACCGCTTTTTCGACTGTTCTGTCGAGAATGAACGGTGAGATCAATGTTAACAGAACTAGGTCTACAACGCACGGAGAGTATGGTGCTACAGTACTCCACGAAACATGAACCATATGAAGCACGAATAGTGTTAGGCAGGGTGTATGAAGGGTGCACGGGATGGGAGCAAAAGTTCCATTCTCGACCCACTTTTGGGTGTTTGGCAGAGAGCATGAAGGGTGCATGAGTCCACACTAGTAGGTTAACACAAATACACGAAGAGGAAACAACTATATTGAGATGAGAATGCAACCAAACTCACCCACACGCTTTGTGCTACAGTGACTAATCTGCATCGTCTGAGTTTGATCCAACGGTCATGTTGCGTCGAGACATGGACATGCCCATGCATAGGGCGCCTAAACACCACCGAAGCCCCTCTGTTTCTCGAGGCACATTACGTTGGTGATGCAGGGGGTGAAATGGCTGAAAGGCAATGCAATCTACGGGCAGGCGGAGGGAGCCAGCCGAGGAGCGGGGAATCTTTTGGTTTTCACCATGGTAAAACACTAGTCGACGACTTCTCACATCAGGAAGCAGTGGGTTTTACAGGCGGAGTCATCGTGACTAATTGCTGTGCGCCTGCTCCCGTCAATCAAAAAATTAAAAATCCTGTCGCGCCTGCTCCCGTCAATCAAAAAATTAAAAATCCTGCCGCACCCAAACACCAGAGCAACGCCGCGGTGGATATTTAAATTTACCTGCCGGCAAGTAGATAAAAAAAGGGGTGAAAAAACAAATGTGGCGGCGGCCTAGCTAATCGGTCGAACTGGCCCAACTAGCTAGCCACCGTGCTTCACTGATGTACTCGACGGGAAAGGTGGTCTTCCGTGATTTGATGACTCATTTACTTGCTTCGGCAAAAATGCGCGGTAGGGCGTCCCACGTCAGGAAGAATATATGTGTGCACCACCCGGGAGGACCCCGAAACCGCGCGGTAGGGTGTGCCATGTCTCGGCACGGAGGAAAATGTGCATGTAAAAATATACTTTATCAGACGTAGTACCTATGGTTCGACCTCGGGACCCAGACAGTCAGTCGAAAACACCCCACTAGCCACACAGCTTCATCATGCTAACGTGGCACGAAGGATAGGTGTGGTTAGCTCTGTCTCGACCAGCCACAACGTCTCTTGTTCTAGGCGATTCTTCTATTTTCCAAGCTTTTTTTAGTTGTAATAACACCACGGCAATCTAGCGCCGCTCTTCATGTGTGCCCGTGCAAAGGTTAGACAATGGAGAGAAGAGAGAGATCATAGACCTGGGACCCACCAGTAAGTGAGTCAACGGTCATGCACGTGTTGACGAGGCACTCCCTCTACTCTACTCAACGTAATACTATATAAAATCAAGTTATGGGACAAAGCCAACAACCGTTGTTGTTTCAGGCTATCGACTTACGCTTTGTAGTCCAGGTTGCCAATTCGAATCTCGTCTTTCAGATTTGTTAGTTTTAGGTCCAAATTTGATTAATGACAAGTGGGACCCTCGTGTGTTGTTCCGATATTTCAGTGTAGGATGGTTTTTTTCAACAAACACTTTGCGTGGTTAGACAAGTAACGGCACGAGTTACACGTATTTTGCAAGTTTATGAACAAAAATGACAGCGGCATAGAATATCACATCCACCCCGCAGCTTAGATGCTATGGTGATACGAGTTTTTACACCGTTGGAAGTGAGATCCAATGGCTTGGGAGTAGTCTTTGTAATTATGCGCAATTTCCAAACTCTCCAAAGGTTTTTTTGCAAATAAAACATTCAGGCCTCGTGTGTGCCGTTGCATCTTGGATCCAACGATATTAGGTTCTCCCCATAGCTTAACTACCCGCTACGGTGATATGAGCATCTAGGTCGTATGATCAGTGATCAGATGGCACATGCATAGTACTTGTACTTTCTGCGTAATTCCCAAACTCTCTCAGTCGTATATTGCAAAAACATTCAAACCTCCTACTGTGGGTCATTAGATCTCCGTGAACTCGTATCACCATAGAATCTACGGTGTGGGAGCACCTCATAGTCTCCCGTGCGAGAAAACATAAGGTGCTCTCGCAGCTTGGATGCTACGGTGATACTAGCTTCGAGATCGTTTGATCTGAGATCCAATGGCATCTGAGCAGTCTTTGTGCTTGTAAGCAGTGGCCGAACTCTTTGGGGGCTTTTCTACAAAAAAACCATTCAAACCACCATGGAGGTGTTGGGTCACAAATCCAACGGCTCCAAAGAGCTTGTATCACCAAAGCATCTAAGGTGTGGTAGCACATGATATTCTTACACACATGTGAATATGATGTCCTCCTTCATCTTAAATGCTACGGTGATACGAGCTTCAAGGTCGTTGGATATGGGATCCAAGGGCATATGAGTAGTTTTTGTACAAATTGTGTGCAATTCTCAAACTCATCAAGGTTTCCTATAAAAATACTAAGACATCATGTGGGCTGCTATATCTCAGATCTACAAGCTCCAAGCAACTCGTATCGGCATATAGCATCTAAGGTATGGGGGCACATGATATTCTCCCAGGGAGGAGGGGTGGGGGTGCACAACCAATCGGTGGTTGGGAGGGTGGGGACAAATATAATCTAAACAACCCTAAACATAGCTTCACAATTTTATCTAAGGTCGAGGGGTTGACCCCCGACAATCATAACTCCGCCTAATTAAACACAACATTTGCATGTAGTGTAGTACTAGACTTAATATTCATATTTCAGTTTCATGTTCATTTTAAATATTGAATTGAGGACCATGCATGTCTTATATTTTACTCCCTTCGTTCCTAAATATTAGTCTTTTTAGAGATTTCAAATGGACTGGCACATAAGAATGTATATAGACATATTTTAGAGTGTAGATTCACTCATTTTGCTCCGTATGTAGTCACTTGTTGAAGTCTCTAAAAGACTAATATTTAGGAACAGAAGGAGTATTTTTGAATTCGTGTCATACATGCATGGTTTGGAAAAATAGATGCACTATACTTTTTGGATTGTTGTTGTGTTCGTGTGTGTGTGTGTGTGGTCATATGCTTGATACTTACAAAGTTTTCTCACCTCCGTACTGTTCATCTTTTAAATTTGAATTTGCATTTAAAAACTTACTAGGGATACCATGAAATGTGAAATCCACGTTGAGATCACTATATCACAAACTCACTCTAATTCAGCAACTCGTCATAAATCAATTACCACGTTGAGATTAGTATTTGCAAGGAAAATACGGGCATCGTAATACACATAGATTCGTTCGGCAATCTAAAAGGTTCCTTTCATATTCTCAAATGGTAGGACCCAGTGGCGTACCAGCCAGACCTTGGCTCGTGTTGATCCTAAAAAATAAAAAATAAAAATAAAAAAACGGGCTTGTGTCCTTCTAGTGGCGTGCGTGGTACGCACATTAGGCAACCCCAACCATTCGAGCCTCCGCGTTTCGAGTCGAAATATCTGGCGGTCAGAATTCCAGCCCTAGGAAATTCCCCTCATGTCCCCGGTCCATAATGACTACCGATGAACAACGAAGGGATGCTTTAGTAACTAGACAATGTTACCTACCGTGCCGAGCACGGTTCAATTCCCTCAGTTACCGCTCGCCAAGGTCACCCGTCAACTACATTGCCTAGTACTACTACTACTACTACTACTACTACTACTACTACTACTACTACTACTACTACTACTACTACTACTACTACTACAGCAGGATGAGCACAGAATTGAGCCCGTTTGTTCGTGCCTAGTACTTGAGTTAATATATCAGGAAATGCACTGGTACGGAGGGATTGTCCTTTTACTCTGCATATAACTTGTCTGAGGTCTAACTAAGCAAAATGTTTGACCAAATTGTTTCTTAAGAAATACAACAGGACAGATGTATAGCTTGACAATTTATTGCATGATGCAGGTTATGATATTGTTTCGAATCCTGGATCTTAAATTTCAGAAAATCCAAAAGTGACCATAAATTCTTGAAACTGAGCATGGTCACATGATATGGCACAAATATTACTTCCTAATATTTTTTTCTTCAATTTGAGACAAGCTGCTTATGACAAGTTGCACAAATGAAGAGCCAAGGTATTTTGGAACAAAGACGTGTCACGTTAAGGCGAACGCTTTCACTATTGAAACCGTGGGCGTTTACGTGCTGCCACAAGTCCCGCTTCTCATCGGCAGGTGCCGACCGAGCAAGCGTGTGAGTCGACGGGAGGCATGCGAGCAGACTGCTGCGCCGGCTGACAGGGAGGCGTGCGAGTAGACCGGTGCGTACGCTCACTGGGAGGCGAGCCCTTTGACCAGGCTCCACCACCCCCCTTCATCCCAACTGCTCCCACTTTTAATGTCGCCGGCGCCGCAGTTTAAAATCAATCCCGCACTACCCGGTATCACTACAATCTTCTCTCTTCCTCTTCGATTCTCCTGTCGTCTACCTCCAACCAGCCTGACCTAAACGTACGCCATGCCACATCACGATGGTCTGCCCTTAGTCTTCTAGTTTCCTGAGGAAGACACCCAGCTAGAGTCTCAAGAACATAAGGCGCTTTGGGACGAGCTTGAACTGGCCTTGCGGGAAGACGTCGCGCCTGTCCCCGCTCCCGTTCCGGCTCCCATCACCCTGACAGCGCCAACACCCATCCCGTGGCATTGATGGGCTGGGAGCCGCACATTGTCGCCGAGCTTGATGCCACGGGGTTCCACGAGGTTCCCACCGACTTTCACGCACCCGTGCACCTGCCAGCGCATGCGCCTGCGCATGCACTGACGCGCACGCCCGTGCTGGTGCCCTTGCACCTGCCAGCGCATGCGCCTGCGCATGCACTGACGTGCACGCCCGTGTTGGTGCCCGTGCACATGAATGTCTTCGTCGCGCTGTTGATAGTGCATGTCCCCGCGCGGGTGCCAGTGCCCCCCTCAGCGGCATGGATGGCCGCCGTCGACCGCTTCCTTGCACCAACGCCACTCGCCTCCTCCCGCCAGTTGACTCACTTCGAAGTCCAGAACATTTTGGCCTTCCTTGAAGCTAGGCCAACATCCAGGAGTACGCCAACAATGGCGCAAGGTGCCGCCGTCGCCGTCAGTCAGTGGCCTGACAACACATAGAGCACGGCAGAGGAGCCGCTTCCCACCGCAAGACGCCCCTGCCGCATCCGCATAATCTAAATTTGCCATGAAAAACGTTCGGATTGCCATGCTTAAAATCGGAATGTTTATCATTTCCGTTTATTTTAGATTGATCGTCGTATAATTTAAAGTTAGAGTCAGACTAAGCGAAATATATGGTTTGGTCGATTGAATGTTCTGCTAGAGTCGTATCAAATTAAATATAAAACGTCATCAAGCCACATGTATTCCTTGTCATCCAACGACCTAGACTGCTTCAATGTTGAGCACTCAACATGTTTAGTGTGCAGTTAATTTCATACCAAAAATAGTGCTAATCACATAATAACACGCAAATAATATCCTACTTAATATCTGCATGCACTTAATATACTTCCAAATTAACGTGCATTGCACGTACACACTGACTAGTACTACTAGTACGTGAAACGGGTGCCATAACTTGTGAACGCGTCCAGATATGGTCAACGGCAACATCGCACGATACCTCATGGACGGAGGCAGCAGCCTCAACCTGCTCTATCAGGATACAATGCGCAAAATGGGCATCGATCCATCAAGGATCAAGCCCACCAAAACTACCTTTAAAGGATTTATACCAGGTGTAGAGGCCCGTTGCTCGGGCTCAATCACATTGGAGGTCGTCTTTGGATCTCCGGACAACTTCTGAAGTGAAGAGTTAATCTTCGATATCGTCCCCTTCCACAGCGGCTATCACGCACTGCTCGGACGAACCGCGTTTGCTCGATTCAATGCGGTGCCACACTATGCTTATCTCAAGCTTAAGATGCCCAGACCATGCGAAGTCATAACAGTCAATGGAAACACGGAGCACTCCCTCCGTACCGAGGAACACACCGCGGCCCTGGTAGTGGAAGTACAGAGCGGCCTTTTATGGCACAACTTTAATTCAGCGGCCAAGCTCCCGGACATCGTCAAACGAGTCCGGACTACTCCGCAGCATGATAGTCCGGCTCGTCAGGAGTTAGACTAGCAATTCGACCTCCGTGTCAGGCTTGACCAAGTGGCGGCATACGTACCGCGTGTACATAACTACGCACTAAAAATACCATGGGCAGAGATGGAGGCATAACCAGACTGTGGTCCACAATATGGCTCGACCTTCCCGGGACACACATACTTTTACCTTTCTTTCTATCCTTTTCAGGTTTCTTTTCCACAGGCCCCTCTCGACGGCTTGATAATTGACCCTTTTGAAGGACGGATATACCAAGGTGGCAAGTAGCACAGACGTATGGGGGAATCTCTAGATGTTCTTCTTAATGATCATTCTACCTGTTTTCAGGACCAGTATGCAGCTCCCCCTTGGTTTTGGCATGTTAAATAGCCACTGTTGCTTATCGCACTATTTGTACAAATACGCTTTGACGTATTAATCAAAATTATAATGGAAACAGTTTGCGGCCCAACTTATGTGGCACTATCTTACTACTTCATTTTATTTCGCTATTCATATCAATTGCATCCGTACACTTTGGTATGATGTAGTTCGCCAGGGACTTTATTGCACTCCATATCACGGCAACAAGTCCGAACACTTTTACAGTATAGTTCTGCCCCCGAATTTAGCATTATATGCATCGGCTCCGAATCATGTCTTTGGTCAATAGTTGGGTTGCCCGGCTCCTGTGTTTACTACCTTACATTCCGCTCTATCGGCTAGGGTGGTAAAGGGAGAACTACTGCGATTGTGTCCTGGTTTATCCGGATGAGCACCTTAGTAGAGAAAGCCGAAAACTGACTGTCATGATGCGGCGTGGGCCGGTCAGCTCTTCGGAGGTTAGAAATCTTTTGCGATTTTTCCTGCATTACGCGACGGATCGGCCTTCACCCAATCAGGTGTCTACAACACCCTAGTCTAGACTAACAAATACTAGGGGTTGCACCTACATTTCTATTGTCAAACTCCTATGGCTAAGTGACGGTGATAAAGCCACATAGTCCGATTGCCTGGTTCGTTACACTAAACACCACCTTCAAGGACCAAATTCTTGGATCAAGAGTGTTTAGATTCCATCCCGAACACCCATGTACTACCTACATGGGGGCTGAAGCCGACGACTGGCCAACTCTCAGATTTAATAAAAACGACCGCACAGGAGGAAAACTTTTAAATAATAAACAAGCATTATATTACATAAGGGCTTTGTTTCATCATACAAGACAAGATAACATGAATGTATTCATTCGAAGATAATGTCTTTTGAACACTGCCCCTCTACAATGCAGGACCCCTTGAGGACATCGTCAAAATATCGCTCCGGCGTGCGGTGCTCCTTGCCAGCGGGCGGTCCTTCAGTCGCAAGCTTGACGGCATCCATCTTCGCCCACTACACCTTGACACGGGCGAAGGCCATCCGCGCACCTTCAATGCAGACTGACCGCTTGATGACATCAAGCCGGGGGCAGGCATTGACCACCCGCTTCACGAGTTCGAAGTAGCTGCTGGGTATGACTTCGGCAGGCCATAGCCGGATTATTAAATCCTTCATGGCTAGTTCGGCCACCCTATGCAGTTCGACCAGCTGTTTTAGCTACTTGCTAAAGGGCACCAGATGTTCTGGCACAAGGTATTGTGACCAGAACAGCTTCTCCGTCGAGCTCCCCTCTTCGGCTCGGAATAAATCCGCAGCATCGGCAACACTGCGTGGTAAATCCGCAAACGCTCCTGGAGAACTCCAAATCTGGGTTAGTAAGAGATACCTCTTCTTCACATATTTGCTCTGCATAATGAAGGCCTTACCCGCCGTGATTTTTCTGGCCTATTGGATCTCCTGGAGGGTGCCCTGGGCTTCGACCCGGGCATCTTATGCGCTTTGGCGGGCCTTGGCGAGTTCGGAATCTTGATCCGCAACGTGACGCTCCAGGGACTCATATTTCTTCACGGTGTCCTGGAGCTCCTATTGGACCTCACCGACCCTGGCCTCATGCTTTTCATGGGCGGCTTGTTCCTTTACCACCCTCTCCTCGGCCTCGGCCAGCGCTTTCTTGAGGGCCTCCACCTCGGTCGCCGCCCCTAAAAAATATCATTGCACTATGATCAGCACAAATCATTCATCATTTCCGGATATATACAAGGTCATTGCATACCTTGCTTGTCTTCTAGCTACTTTTTTACATGGTCGAGCTCTTCCTCGGCCCGCTCTAGACTCTGCTTTAGTCTAGAGACCTCAGCAGCATGAGAGGTTGGGGCCAGCAACGACGCATGCTTATTCATGTAGGACATATTTAGTTAGTCTCCTATGAAAGTTACTTGATCCTCAGTCTGGCTTTTCTTTTTGAACACCGGATAGAGTCTCAGGGGCTACTGTCTATACTATGACATTCTTTTTATACGATTGTGTCGCTTACCTCAAAGCCTATTAGAAGGCTTGTGCAGGCTTAGGTCAGTCCGCTCTTTGCAGACTGAATCCTCTCAACCACCGTACCCATGAGGGTATGGTGTTCCTCAAGAATGGAAGCACTTCGCAGCGCTTCCAGTAGAGTATCCGGTGCCTCTAGCTGGATAGAAGGCACCGGTGGAATCGGTGCACCTCCTTCTTTCGAAGGAGGCTGCTTGCCAGATTCCGGAGCCATATAGTGATACGTCTCCGTCGTATCTACTTTTCCAAACACTTTTGCCCTTATTTTGGACCCTAACTTGCATGATTTGAATGGAACTAACCCGGACTGCGCTGTTTTCAGCAGAATTGCCATGGTGTTATTTTTGTGCAGAAATAAAAGTTCTTAGAATGACCTGAAAATCAACAAAGAATTATTTTGGAATATATAAAAAATACTGGAAGGAAGATCCACGTCAGGGGGGGATCCACCTGTCCACGAGGGTGGGGGCGCGCCCTACCCCCTGGGCGCCCCCTGCCTCGTGGGCCTCCTGACGCTCCACCGGCCTAAACCCTGACTCCATATATTCACTTTCGGGGAGAAAAAATAGGGAGAAGGATCCATCGCGTTTTACGATACGGAGCCGCCGCCAAGCCCTAAACTCTATCGACAGGGCTGATCTGGAGTCCTTTCGGGGCTCCGGAGAGGGGAATCCGTCGCCATCGTCATCATCAACCATCCTCCATCACCAATTTCATGATGCTCACCACCGTGCGTGAGTAATTCCATCGTAGGCTTGCTGGACGGTGATGGGTTGGATGAGATTTATCATGTAATCGAGTTAGTTTTGTTAGGGTTTGATCCCTAGTATCCACTATGTTCTGAGATTGATGTTGCTATGACTTTGCTATGCTTAATGCTTGTCACTAGGGCCCGAGTGCCATGATTTCAGATCTGAACCTATTATGTTTTCACTAATATATGAGAGTTCTTGATCCTATCTTGCAAGTCTATAGTCACCTACTATGTGTTATGATCCGGCAATCCCAAAGTGACAATAATCGGGACCACTTCCGGTGATGACCGTAGTATGAGGAGTTCATGTATTCACTATGTGTTAATGCTTTGTTCCGGTACTCTATCAAAAGGAGGCCTTAATATCCCTTAGTTTCCAATAGGACCCCGCTGCCACAGGAGGGTAGGACAAAAGATGTCATGCAAGTTCTTTTCCATAAGCACGTATGACTATATAATACATGTCTACATTACATTGATGAATTGGAGCTAGTTCTGTGTCACCCTAGGTTATGAGTGTTACATGATGAGCCGCATCTGGCATAATTCTCCATCACCGATCCATTGCCTACGAGCTTTCCATATATTGTTCTTCGCTTATTTACTTTTCTGTTGCTATTGTTATCATAACTACAAAACACCAAAAATATTACTTTTGCTACCGTTACCTTTTACCACCATTACCACTACTATCATATTACTTTGCTACTAAACACTTTGCTACAGATATTAAGTTTCCAGGTGTGGTTGAATTGACAACTCGGCTGCTAATATTTGAGAATATTCTTTGGCTCCCCTTGTGTCGAATCAATAAATTTGGGTTGAATACTCTACCCTCAAAGACTGTTGCGATCCCCTATACTTGTGGGTTACCAAGACTATCTTCTGGCGCCATTACCGGGGAGCATAGCTCTATTCTTTGAGTCACTTGGGATTTATATCTGCTAATCATTATGAAGAACTTGAAAGACGCGAAAACAAAAATTTATCCCTCAACTACGAGGGGAGGTAAGGAACTGCCATCTAGCTCTGCACTTGATTCACCTTCTGTTTTGAGTAAGCTTGCGACACCTAAACATGCTTCTGCTATTAATTCTAATATGTCGCATGTTATTGATGATGCTACTTCTGCTATGCATGATACTTATGATGAAACTACTTCTATGCTTGATACTACTGTGCCACTTGGTGAATTTCTTGATGAACAACTTGCTAGGGCTAGAGAGAATGAAATTATTGAAACTGGTAATATTGATGAAAGTGATGATGAAGACTCTCCCCCTAGATATGAATTACCTGTTGTGCCTGTGGGCTATGTTATGGATGAAGAATCTGCTAGAGACTTTCTTGCTTGCAATGATAGGAGTGATCTTAAGAAATTATTAGCTAAGCTGAAACAAAAAACTCTGAATGCTAGAATGAAATATGATCCTGCTTATGCTACTTCACCAATCTTTGTTATTGATGAGGATTATGATTTCTTTGTTGATCCTGAGATAATTACTTTTGTTGAATCGGATCCTTTCTATGGCTATGAATCTGAAACTGTTGTGGCACATCTTACTAAATTAAATGATATAGCTACCCTATTTACTAATGATGAGAAAACTCGCTATTATTATATCCTTAAATTATTTCCGTTCTCATTAAAGGGTATGCTAAGATATGGTTTAATTCTCTTGATCCTGGTTGTGTGCGTAGTCCCCAGGATATGATTTATTACTTCTCTGCTAAATATTTCTGCTCATAAGAAACAAGCTGCTTTAAGGGAAATATATAATTTTGTGCAAATTAAGAAGAGAGTCTCCCACAAGCTTGGGGGAGGCTTCTCCAATTACTTAATGCTTTGCCTGATCATCCTCTCAAGAAAAATGAAATACTTGATATCTTTTATAATGGACTAACCGATGCTTCCAGAGACCACCTGGATAGTTGTGTTGGTTGTGTTTTCACGGAAAGAACACTAGATGAAGCTGAAATTCTATTGAATACTATGTTGACTAATGAAAATAATTGGACACTTCCTGATCCAATTCCTGAACCAACTCCTAAGCCAACTCTGAAGAAAAGGGGTATTCTATTTCTCAGTCCTGAAGATATGCAAGAGGCAAAGAAATCTATGAAGGAAAAAGGTATTAAAGCTGAAGATGTTAAGAATTTACCTCCTATTGAAGAAATACATGGTCTTAATTCATTGCCTTTTGAAGAAACATATGGTCTTGATAACCCGACACAGGTAGTAAAGGTAAATTCTCTCTATAGATATGATAAAGCTGAAATCCCATTTACTAAGTTTGCTAGCCCATGCTTGGATGAGTTTGATGACTTTATGGCTAAACAAGAAAACTTCAATGCTTATTTTGGTAGAGAATTAAAACACAATGCTGATATGCTTGAACACTTGGGTGATTATATGGATAATGTTAAAGGTGAACTTAGACTTATTAGTAAACATGCTTCTATGGTTACCACTCAAGTAGAACAAGTAGTTAAAGCTCAGAATGATTTGCTCAATGAATTAAATAGTAAGAAAAATGATAATGTTGTTAGAGTTATGACTAGAGGTGGTAAAATGACTCAGGAACCTTTGTATCCTGAGGGACATCCTAAGAGAATTGAGCAAGATTCTCAGAGAAATAATATTGATGCACCTAGTCCTTCTAAGAGGAAGAAAATGAAAAATGGTAGGACTTTGCATGCTTCTAGTGAACCTGTTGTAGACACACCTGAGAATCCCAATGATATTTCTATTTCTGATGCTGAAACACAATCTGGTAACGAACATGAACCTAGTAATAATGTTAATGATGATGTTCATATTGATGCTCAACCTAGTAATGATAATGATGTAGAGATTGAACCTGCTGTTGATCTTGATAACCCACAATCAAAGAATCAACGTTATGATAACAGAGACTTTGTTGCTAGGAAGCACAGTAAAGAAAGAGAACCATGGGTTCAGAAACTCATGCATTTTCCTCCTAAACCATCCAAGAAAAAGGATGATGAGGATTTTGAGCACTTTGCTGAAATGATTAGACCTATCTTCTTGCGTATGTGTTTGACTGGTATGCTTAAAATGAATCCTTATGCTAAGTATATGAAAGAAATTGTTACAAATAAAAGAAAGATACCGGAAGCTGAAATTTCCACCATGCTTGCTAATTATACTTTTAAAGGTGGAATACCTAAGAAACTAGGAGATCCCAGAGTACCAACTATACCATGCTCCATTAAAAGAAACTATGTTAAAACTGCTTTATGTGATCTTGGAGCCGGTGTTAGTGTTATGCCACTCTATTTATATCATAGACTTGATTTGAATAAGTTGACACCTACTGAAATATCTTTGCAAATGGCTGATAAATCAACTGCTATACCTGTCGATATTTGTGAGGATGTGCCTGTTGTGGTTGCAAACGTTACTATTTTAACGGACTTTGTTATTCCCGAGGACGATAGTATGTCTATTATTCTTGGAAGACCCTTTTTGAATACTGCAGGGGCTGTTATTGATTGCACCAAAGGCGATGTCACTTTTCATGTTAATGGCAATGAGCATACGGTACACTTTCCGAGGAAACAACCTCAAGTTCATAGTATAAACTCTATTGGAAAATTTTCATCGATTATTTTTGGAGGTTTTGAATTTCCTCTTCCTACTGTCAAGAAGAAATATGATATTCTTATTGTTGGGGATGTGCATATCCCCGTTGAGGTAACCTAGTGTTATTCTAAAATTATCCGGTTCCATGTTATTCAGAATGAGTTTGTTAACACAACCTGATCAACCTTGTTAGTGGATTCCTTTTGATGAGCATGAGATGGATGAATTTAGAAAACACAACTCTCTATACCCTCTTTTTACTTTCTGTTATTTATATTAAATAAAGCAAAAATAGTAATTTCTGTCTGTTTTCTGAATTATCAATGCAATAAAAATACCCCGAAAATAAAAGTTCTCCAAATGCCCTGAAATTTAAATATGATGTTTTCTGGAATATTTGAGAATATCTGGCACTACGAACACAGCAGGGGGAGCAAGCACCTGGCCACGAGGGTGGAGGGCACGCCCCTTACCTCGTGGGCCCACGGTGGCTCCCCTCCACTTATTCTAGCTACCACACACTCCTTCCTCCCACAAACATCACTAACCAGCTCAAACCTGAGTCCAAGCTCATTTTGCTGCCATTTTCGATCTCCTTGCTCAAAGCACCTCTCACAAAACTGCTTTGGGGGATTGTTCCTTGGTATGTGACTCATCCAATGGCC
This sequence comes from Triticum dicoccoides, assembly GCF_002162155.2. Classification (NCBI taxonomy): domain Eukaryota; kingdom Viridiplantae; phylum Streptophyta; class Magnoliopsida; order Poales; family Poaceae; genus Triticum; species Triticum dicoccoides. The sequence goes on from NC_041388.1 coordinate 173,701,319, forward strand.
TAATTAGTTTTTGTTCTAGTGCTTTATTCATTGCATATTTTTGCTGCTTAGGTGACCCTGTTCTTGAGCTTGCATGTCAAAGTTATATGGTCAAAAGTAGTTTTGATACATGATATTGCCTCTAGGCACTTGTAGGAGTAGTTGCTATCAATATTGTTGAGTTTGGTTCACTTTTATTTTGGAGTTACTAAAATTTCAGAAATTTTTCAGAGGAAGAAATATGTTTAGGAAAATGAACCAAGGTGGTCCTTCAAGGAAGCAAGGACCCAGGCTCGCAATACGCAATGCCGACGAAGAACCACCGAGGGAAGCTCAAGTGCGGGCTTGTGAATGGCCTTCAGAGGACTTTATGGATCAAGCGGGAATCAAGGAATAATTTAACGCATATGTGCGTAATGCTGATCTTGAGAGCTTCGAGGCAGATAAGTGCCGCCAGTACCACTATCTCACTGATTCCTTTGTGAGAAGGTTTGAATTTTCATCATCACACAACTCTCAAACTGTCCTGTTTGATCTTTATGAAAATTCTTATACTATGGACTTAGAGGATTTTAACACTACGTTGCAAACTTCCACAATGGGGTAGTCCTAATGAACCTCACAAATCTGAATTTAGAGATTTTCTTGCTAGTATAACTATGGGGGAATCTAGAGACATAACACAAGCTACCATAGGGAGCATCCATTTTCCTGCTATACATTATTTTGCTCTCTTCATAGGTAGGTGCATAAATGGTAAGGATGAAGCATGTCACATGTGTGTCCCTGACCTCAGTGTTCTCAGAAGTGTTGTATTAGGAGTTAGACATTATAATTTGGGAGCCATTGTTGCACGTAGGTTGCATAATAATAGATTTACTGAAGATTTCTTCGGTGGAATTTATGCAACCCGTCTAGCTAATTTTCTTGATATACCCATATGTGGGTATGATATTGAGTTGCCTCCTGTTTATTTAGATTATGAGGCCATGGTTCATCATCGGTTTGTTGAGAGGAACGATCAGTTCCTCCAGTAACGACTAATCTTTGACAGACAACGCACCTATCATGTCGCTCTCCCTGCTCCTGCTTTCTTTGACTCTTAGGCAAAAGGGAGATATGTTATAACCAGGGAGGAGGCGGACGAGTATAAGAGGAGGGCGGAGATGGCCCGTCTCCAAGCGGCAGCTCATGAGGCAATAGCTGCTGCATCTTAGTATGACCCCAGCTACAACTTTGGATATCCGCTAGGCCAGTCGTGGCCATAAACCAACTTACGGAAAAATCCTAAGCTTGGGGGAGTATGTATTTCTCACCGACATTACATTCATGTTCACACACTCATTGCTAGTTGTCGGTGCTCACACTTTTTCATTGTATCATCCATGCTAGTTTATTTTCCTTTTTTATGCTTTCTTCTTGTGTGTTTAATAAAACCTTAAGAAAAACAAAAAATTTAGTTGTAGCTTTTAATTAGTTTAATTTCCATGCTTGTAGTAGTAATTAAAAAGAAAACCCCAAAAGATTTCTCGTTCTTCTTTTGCTAGTTGGGAACTTTCCCGTGTAAATAGTTTTATTTCTTTTCTTTTCTTTGGGGGTCAATAGGAGAAGACCATAATGAAAATGTTAAAGTGGCTCTTATATGCATTATCGTTGATCTGACAAAGAGCCCATATTACCTTGTCTTCTCTCTTGAATTGAATGCTTGCAGATTCCAGCTTAGTCCAATGCACGTGCACTATTATTATTATCCACACTATTCAGTCGTGCAAGTGAAAGGCAATAATGATGATTATATGATGAACTTATTGAGATGAGAAAAGCTCGTATGAACTCGACCTCTCTTGTTTTTGTAAATATGATTAGTTCATCGTTCCTGATTCAGCCTATTACGAATAAACATGTTTGCAATGACAATTAGAGATTATAGTTGCTTATGCCATGCTTAATTATCTAGGAGCTTATAATGGTTTACCTTGCGTGCCAACATGCTATTAAAATGGTTGTGATGTGGTATGATAGGGTGGTATCCTCTTTTGAACGATTCGAGTGGCTTGACTTGGCACATGTTCACGCATGTAGTTGAAACAAAATCAACATAGCCTCTATGATATTTATGTTCATGGTGCATTATATCCTACTCATGCTTGCATTCAGTGTTGATTAATTTTAATGCATGTTCATGACTGTTGTCGCTCTCTAGTTGATCGCTTCCCAGTCTTTTGCTAGCCTTCACCTGTATTAAGCGGGAATACTTCTTGTGCATCCAATTCCATAAACCCCAAAATTATTCCATATGAGTCCACCATACCTACCTATATACGGTATCTACCTGCCGTTCCAAGTAAATTTGTATGTGCTAAACTCTAAAGCCTCAAATAAATATCATGTTTTGTATGCTCGAATAGCTCATGTATCAACTAGGGTTGTCTATATCTTCCATGTTAGGCGGGTTATTCTCAAGAGGAGTGGACTCCGCTCCTCACTCACGAGAAAATGGCTGGTCACCGGGATGCCCAATCCCATGCTTTATGCAAATAAAATCAAAATAACTGCAAACAAAACTCCCCCGGGACTCTTGTTAGTTGGAGGCACTCGTTGTTTTCAGCAAGCCATGGATTGATGCTTGTTGGTGGAGGGGAGTATAAACTTTACCATTCTGTTTGGGAACCGCCTATAATGTGTGTAGCATGGAAGATATCGTCATCTCTTGGTTGTTATGTTGACAATGAAAGTACACCGCTCAAAATATTATTCATATCTATTTCAAAACCGAGCTCTAGCACCTCTACAAATCCATGCTTCCCTCTGCAAAGGGCCTATCCATTTACTTTTATGTTGAGTCATCATCCTCTTATTAAAAAGCAATAGTTGGAGAGCACCGCTGTCATTTGCATCATTACTGTTAGTTTACATTGAGTATGACTTGACTGGATCTCTTTTACCATGAATTACAATGTCTAGTCAGTCCTTGATCTTTAAAGGTGCTCTGCATTTATGTTTTGCGGTCTCAGAAAGGGCTAGCGAGATACCATCTTGTTATGTCATATCATGATTGTTTTGAGAAAGTGTTGTCATCCGAGATTTATTATTATTGCTCGCTAGTTGATTATGTCATTGATATGAGTAAACATGAGACCTAAATGTTATTGTGAATATGGTTAGTTCATAATCTTTGCTAAAAACTTGAATGCTGGCTTTACATATTTACAACAACAAGAGCAAACAGAGTCTGTAAAAAAAATTCTTTATCACTTTCAGTTTATCAACTGAATTGCTTGAGGACAAGCAAAGGTTTAAGCTTGGGGGAGTTGATACGTCTCCGTCGTATCTACTTTTCCAAACACTTTTGCCCTTGTTTTGGACTCTAACTTGCATGATTTGAATGGAACTAACCCGGACTGACTTTGTTTTCAGCAAAATTGCCATGGTGTTATTTTCGTGTAGAAATAAAAGTTCTCAGAATGACCTGAAAATCAACGGAGAATTATTTTGGAATATATAAAAAATACTGGAAGGAAGATCCACGTCAGGGGGGCCTCCACCTGTCCACGAGGGTGGGGGCGCGCCCTACCCCCTGGGCACGCCCCCTGCCTCATGGGCCCCTTGACGCTCCACCGACCTCAACCCTGACTCCATATATTCACTTTCGGGGAGAAAAAACTAGGGAGAAGGATTCATCACGTTTTACGATACGGAGCCGCCGCTAAGCCCTAAACTCTCTCGGGAGGGCTGATCTGGAGTCCGTCCGGGGCTCCGGAGAGGGGAATCCATCGCCATCGTCATCATCAACCATCCTCCATCACCAATTTCATGATGCTCACCGCCGTGCGTGAGTAATTCCATCGTAGGCTTGCTGGACGGTGATGGGTTGGATGAGATTTATCATGTAATCGAGTTAGTTTTGTTAGGGTTTGATCCCTAGTATCCACTATGTTCTGAGATTGATGTTGCTATGACTTTGCTATGCTTAAGGCTTGTCACTAGGGCCTGAGTGCCATGATTTCAGATTTTAACCTATTATGTTTTTATCAATATATGAGATTCTTGATCCTATCTTGCAAGTCTATAGTCACCTCCTATGTGTTATGATCCGGCAACCCCGAAGTGACAATAATCGGGACCACTCCCGGTGATGACCGTAGTTTGAGGAGTTCATGTATTCACTATCTGTTAATGCTTTGTTCCGGTACTCTATTAAAAGGAGGCCTTAATATCCCTTAGTTTCCAATAGGACCCCGCTGCCACGGGAGGGTAGGACAAAAGATGTCATGCAAGTTCTTTTCCATAAGCACGTATGACTATATTCGGAATACATGCCTACATTACATTGATGAATTGGAGCTAGTTCTGTGCCACCCTAGGTTATGACTGTTACATGATGAACCGCATCTGGCATAATTCTCCATCACCGATCCATTGCCTACGAGCTTTCCGTATATTGTTCTTCACTTATTTACTTTTCCGTTGCTATTGTTATCATCACTACAAAACACCAAAAATATTACTTTTGCTACTGTTACCTTTTACCACTGTTACCACTACTATCATATTACTTTGCTACTAAACACTTTGCTGTAGATATTAAGTTTCCAGGTGTGGTTGAATTGACAACTCAACTGCTAATACTTGAGCATATTCTTTGGCTCCCCTTGTGTCGAATCAATAAATTTGGGTTGAATACTCTACCCTCGAAAACTGTTGCGATCCCCTATACTCATGGGTTATCATATAGGTCTCCGGGATTGTATTCGGTTGGGGGCCAAATTGGGTATTGTCCCCATCACCAGTCTCCATGGGGATCTGCTCCCTCATGTGTTCGGCAGCCGAGGTATTATCCTCTGGCGGCACCGTGACAGCCTCCTGTGCCTCCCCCTGAGCCGGAAGGGTCCTTCGGACAACACTTCAGCGTCCTTCGTAGCCTTGGGAGAGGAGGCCGCCGGAAGGGACCCGCTGTCCATCACCTTCGGATCCAGTGAATTTCTCGAAGATGAGGATCGCTCGAGGTCGGAACGGGCCGGACTGCAAGTGCATGATTTAACATGTTAAAATTATGAAGTAAAGAGGCTAGGTGTTTGTGTGCGTCTTTGAGTACTTACGATTTGGCCAGGGGCATATCCCTGGGGCGCCACTCGGAGTTGCTATCAACCTCCCACGCGGAGTTGTCCATGGCAGAGGCCTTCCCCTTCTTGGACGTCTCTACCTCCAGATGCGTGGAGGCCGCCCTTTTCTTCCTTCCCCCCTCAGGGACAGAATTGCTTTTGTCCTCTTCCTCGTCGTCGGTGGCGGGAGGGGAGTGGGTTTCGGCGTCTTCGGATGTCATGTCCGAAGTCCCCTTATGGCGGAGACCACCTCTGGTCCCCTTGGCCTTCTTCTACGACGCTTGATAGGGCGCCGGAACCAGCATTTTCGTTAGAAGTGGGATAGCTGGTTCTTCGGGCAGCGGAGCCGGACACCGAATCCGCTCCACCTTCTTTGTCCAGCCCTGAAAAAACAAATAGAGAAGCTTAGACATCTTCCTTGAGTAAGAAAGTAAAGGATACACCTTGAAATACGGAAAACTTACCACACTAGCGGGATAGGCCAGGTCATGCCCGCGGTCTTCGGTCGTCGCCGGCCACGTCTCGTTGGCCTTTAAGAGCACCTTCCAGATGTCTTCGTGCGTAGTGCCGAAGAACCGTTGCAAGGTTTGGTGCTTGGCCGGATTGAACTCCCACAAGTGGCAAGTCCGGCTTTGGCACGGAAGGATCCGGCGAGCGAGCATCACCTGGATCACGTTGACAAGCTTGATGTTCTTGTCCACCATGCTCCCGATGCGTGTTTGAAGCGCTATCAGCTCGTCCGACGAAGACCAGTCCAAGCCCTTCTCTAGCCAGGAGGTGAGCCGCATCGGGCCGCGGGACTGGAATTCGGGAGCCGCGACCCAGGTGGCGTCGCGAGGCTCTGTGACATAGAACCACTACTGTTGCCACCCTTTGATGGTCTCCATGAAGGTACCTTTGGGCCATGCGACATTGGGCAGCTTGCTCACCATGGCACCTCCGCACTCTGCATGTTGGCCATCCACAACCTTCGGCTTCATGTTGAAGATCTTCAGCCACAATCCGAGGTGGGGTGGGATATGGAGGAAGGCCTCGCACACGATAATAAATGCTGAGATATTGAGGAAGGAGTTGGGGGCCAGATCGTGGAAATCCAGCCCGTAGTAGAACATGAGTCCACGGACTAATGGGTGGAGAGGAAATCCCAACCCGCGGATGAAGTGGGGGATGAACACGACCCTCTCATGGGGCTCTGGGGTGGGGATGGTATGTCCCTTGGCCGAAAGCCGGTGGGCAATTTCCTTGGCTAGGTACCCAGCCTCCCGGAGCCTGGTGATGTCCTTCTCCTTGACGGAGGAAAACATCCACTTGCCTTGCACTCCAGATCCGGACATGGCTGGAGTGCTTTTTGGAGGCAGAAAGGATGGAGGCTTGGGCGCTGGAGCTCGAGAATGGATGGGCAGAGAGGAAGAGGGTGTGGGTGAAAGAGGTGAATCCTATCCCTTTATAAAGGTAGTGAATATCAAGCGCCTCCCAACTCGCCTTAAAACTCGCCTATTCCTCAAGGGTCGTGCAGGCAGCGGGTTGGATTACCCATGCCCGTATTGATGTGAATCCCACAATAAGGGGACACGATCTTTGCTTTGACAAGACGTGCCAATAAAACCGCATCTTGAAACATGGAGCGGGAGGCTAAAAAACGGTTCGAAATAACGACCGGGCTATGACATTATGTCACGCTACAAATGTCGTAAGTGGATTTGTGGCACCCCGATCCGCATGGAGCAGGGGGCCTTCGCACGTCAGCGCAGGATAACACCTGACGCACGACAGGTCAATAATACAGCATTCCAGGTACAAGAATATTCATCAAATACATGTATAGAAGATTACATCGTTGATGAATACAATTATCTGGCATAGCCCTAAGGCTATTTAAATGGCAGCGAAAATCTATTTAGATGGCAGCGGAAGCCTTGGTTTGGCAGCATAACAACTCTGGCTGGGCTCCACAACTCACAGGACTGGCAAGGTTACGGCCTAGTACGACGGGTCAAGTGAACACTTCGGGTATGACCTACAAAACTGGCATGACACGCCAGGTCAGTACATTGAATGTACTTGCAAGACAACCAAATACATAACATCCAAACAAGCAGATGACAAAGTAAGAACCAAGTGCATGCAACAACCTATCTCATATAAATTACTAACCATGGCATGATGAAGATCAACTAAGCATGAACATCATAGCATCTACTAACATCGTAATCACATGGCACATCAAAACATGCTTCTAACATGGCGACAATAAAACATAGCATATCATCTCAATCATGGCATAATCAATCCAAGCATGGCATGGCATCATGAAACTATGCTGAAAGTAAACTACCGATCATATTCAATGCAAACATAACATGTTAACTTTATGCAACCATCTTCTGTTCTGCCATGGTACTTTAAATGCAAATAACCACATATTACTCATGCAATGCAACCAAACTTGTGCACTGAGTCCCTCGGACTCTCTTACCAACGGGTTGCCTTGTAACCAAACGGTGATCTTTCTGGCGATCACAACCATGACCAACACTTGGTCTCAAACAGTGATCTTTCCGGTGATCACAACCATGACCAACACTTGGTCTCCAACACTCACCGAGACCTCGTCTCGTGATCATATCAAAACATCGTCGTGACTTCTCACGACTATCTCATAGTCCAAGTCACCACATTCTTGTTATCACATTAATTTACTTAATTATTTCAGGTTTATCCTCCATTTCTACCAAGACCCGATAGTGTGACCTACTACAAACTGTGTTGCTATCGATAGACTTTATAAACACTCTGCAGAGGTAGCGCACTGTACACACACCACGGAACCCATGGCCTCGTCATCCCATTCGGGTGGACCAACGGCATTCCGATGAAACCGACCTACTGCCGTGACACTCTCCCGGCCACTCCGACTCACTCCCCACTGGGCTAGTCCTGGGTGGCCCCGTGTCTACCAAAGACAACAACGGCCACCGTCGTGGCCAAACATAAACGTCCCACACGGGGACCTGAGCTCAAAACCAAACCCGGGCACACAAGGCTTATGTCCGCCTACCTGATCAGGGTAGCGCGCACCCATAACCTTCCCTCTTTGGAGGCACCGGCGAGAGGCATGACAATAGATCGCATTAAGGCCTTCCCATAAAGGCAAAATGTGGTTGCACTAAAGAAGTTCGGTTTGGTGGCACTATGACTCGATCCCATCGATGACGGAGGAGGTTTGTTATTATTAAGTCATTTTATTAACTTCTCCATCATCATGAACATGTTTAACATGAATGCAACCATGAACATGCAGCATACAAATGCATGGACAAAGTATCGAACTTCTCAAGTGCACAACTATAGCAAGAACATGACAATACCAACTACTAGCATATCAACGGCGCAATACAGTTATGATAGCAATCATAATAGCCACTAAGAACCCAAAGGCACATGACATCCACATAATCATCCAAATATAAGCCCTAGAACTCCAAGCAATATCGATAATAACATTCTAATTTGCATGGGAAAAGATATCATGAAAACATAAGCATGCATGATAATCATAACGGAATAACTGCAGACGAAAACGGTAAGTAGCAACTGTAACTACACATACACGAGGTGCAAGCAAAGTCAACATGCAAGTTTGGGGCTCATGATAAGAGGTTTGCTTGCCTGGGGTTGATAAATACTCCGGGAAGAAGTGTGAAACGATCGCGGAAAGATTTGCCGGAGAACGGTTCTCTCTCAAAGGGGCTGAATTAGAGAAAGGGCAAAATGGGCATTTTAAGAATGTGCAAACATCAAGAAAATAGTCCCATCAAAAAGAGCTCGACGAATAGAGAAAATGAGCGTTGGGATCACCTCATTCGGAGTTACGGGTAAAAAGATACGGACGTTTAAAGCTCAGGGACTAGTCTGCAAAAGTACTTCTACAAACAGGTCCCTGGTAGTTTAAACAGAACGTGTCTTTTCTGAGAATACGTTTTCCAAAGAGGAAAACGTATTTCTGGCCGAAGAAGAGGAAGAATACGCTTTCGGTGATTGAAAGAGCACTTTCCAGGAATACGCTTTCGCGTGGGGAAAGCTGCTTCGCGGCTGGGGCGCGTCCACTTATCCTATGTGGCTAGCGGGGCCATGCCCTACGGTCGCGGACAGGTGGGGGCGCGCGAGAAGGGGGCCTGCCTGGTCTAGCTTCTTCAACCTCACGCTCGGGCACGCGCCTGGCCGAGGGAGGTGGACACCCCGACGGCGATCACCGGCGATTCCGGCCACCGCTAGCGGCGTGCGACCTACCGAAATGCGCATGACGGAGAGGCGCATCTTGGGGTGGTGGTTACTGCCGCCGACAAGCGCCGGACTGGCCGCGGTTGAGCTTGTGGCGGGAAGGAGCTTCGGTCGCAGGTGAAGTGGGGGCTACAGTGGAGAAGAGGAGAGGCTGAGGCCACGGGGAGGCTCACCGGAGCATGGGGGATGCAGTGGTGTTGGAGGAGTGGCGGGGGGCTCGGGGTCACCGGAATCAGGCGAGACCCGAGGCGGCGGCTATGGCGATGGTGGTGGTCAGAGAGGGGCTCCGGGCTCGGGGAGAGGCTCGGGGAGGGATTGCGGACTGCGAGAGAGCTCGGGGCACTATTTATAGCCGCGGGAAGAGCTCGGGAAGGAGGGGAGGAGGTGGCACGCGGCAGGCGACGTGTCTGCGCGCCGACGAGGGGCGCAGCGTCGGCAAGCGCGGCCAAGGCTCACGGGAAGCGGCGGGAAGGCGGTGAGGAGGAAACAGCCGAGCTGCAGAGGCTCACGGAGCAACGCAACGCCAAGGAGGCTCGGGGAGGAAGAAGACAGAGGAGGAAGGCGACGGTGCACACGGGCGCTCACTGCTCGGTCGCTGGCACGGCTCGCCGGAGAAGAAAACAGAGGGGGCAAGAGGTCCAGGGGAAGGCGACGGCGAGGGGGCAACTATTGGGCATTAATGGCGAGGCCAGAGCCGGTCGGAGCAGCGCTGCCGACGAGAACAGTGGCTAGACCACCGTTTTGGGCTGGTTACACTCGTGGTCACCACGGACAAGGCATGCTCCGGAGTTTTTACTGATGCCAGCTCATGTCTACCGCGTAGTCCATCAAAGATAGAGCGTCACTACGGTAAGGAAACGGGCAGAGACAAACTAAGCTGAGTAAACCAAGCTCCACAAGTTTGTTATTGCAAACTTGGCCACACCCTAGAGAGTAAACCAAGCTCCACAAGTTTGTTGTTGCAAACTTGGCCACACCCTAGAGAGTAAACCTGTAACGCCCTCGATGCGGCTATATCTCCCACGTGTCGAAGCACGACTTAGAGGCATAACCGCATTGAAAGCAATCGTAAGTGAGGTAATCTTCACACAACCCATGTAATACATAAGGGAAAGGGATACATGGTTGGCTTACAATCGCCACTTCACACAGTACAAGAATAGCATTACAACATCCAAATACAATCAAGGTCCGACTACGGAACCAAAATAAAAGAAGACTACCCCAAATGCTACACAGATCCCCGATCGACCCCAACTGGGCTCCGCTACTGATCAACTGGAAACGAAACAAGACTACGAACACGATCTTCATCGAGCTCCTCCTTAAGCTCGGTTGCGTCACCTGCTCAGTAACATCGGCACCTGCAAACTGGTTTTGGAAGTATCTGTGAGTCACTGGGACTCAGCAATATCACACCCTTGCGATCAAGACTATTTAAGCTTAAAGGAAGGGAAAAGGTATGAGGTGGAGCTGCAGCAAGCGACTAGCATATATGGTGGCTAACATACGCAAATGAGAGCGAGAAGAGAAGGCGAAGCACGGTCGAGAAACTATGATCAAGAAGTGATCCTAGAACAACTTATGTCAAGCATAACTCCAACACCGTGTTCACTTCCCGGACTCCGCCGAGAAGAGACCATCACAGTTACACACACGATAGATGTATTTTAATTAAGTTAAGTTTCAGGTTATCTACAACCAGACATTAACAAATTCCCATTTGCCCATAACCGCGGGCACGGCTTTCGAAAGTTCAAATCCCTGCAGGGGTGTCCCAACTTAGCCCATCACAAGCTCTCACGGTCAACGAAGGATATTCCTTCTAGCGTGAAGACCCGATCAGACTCGGAATCCCGGTTACAAGACATCCTCGACAATGGTAAAACAAGTCCAGCAAGACCACCCGCTGTGCCAACAAATCCCGATAGGAGCTGCACATATCTCATTCTCAGGGCACACCGGATAAGCTAAGCGTACGGGAGCCAACATAACCCAAGTTGCCAAGGGACGGCCCCACACGATGCTCTGGGTTGGACCAACACTTAGAGAAGCACTGGCCCCGGGGGTTTAAATAAAGATGAACCTTGAGCCGGCCGACTCAAGGGAAAGAAAAGGCTAGGTGGCGAATGGTAAAACCAATGTTGGGACTTGCTGGAGGAGTTTTATTCAAGGTGAACTGTCAAGGGGTTCCCATTATAACCCAACCGCGTAAGGAACGCAAAATCCAGGAACATAACACCGATATGACGGAAACTAGGGCGGCAAGAGTGGAACAAAACACCAGGCATAAGGCCGAGCCTTCCACCCTTTACCAAGTATATAGGTGCATTAATATAAATAAGAGATATTGTGATATCCCAACAAATATCCATGTTCCAACTAGGAACAAACTCCAATCTTCACCTGCAACTAACAACGCTATAAGAGGGGCTGAGCAAAGCGGTAACATAGCCAAACAACGTTTTGCTAGGACAAGGTGGTTAGAGGCTTGGCTTAACAATATGTGAGGCATGATAAAGCAAGTGGTAGGTATCGCAGCATAGGCATAGCAAAAGAGCGAGCAACTAGCAAGCAAAGATAGAAGTGATTTCGAGGGTATGGTCATCTTGCCTGAAATCCCGCAAGGAAGAAGAACGAGTCCATGAAGAAGACAAACGGACATAGTCAAACGGGTCCTCACAAATGCGACGTTAACGGAACCAACCCGAAGAAGCAACACCGAAAGAAGCACACAACATAGTAAACAACCAACACATGAACATGGCATGATATGCGGCATGCGGTATATGATGCATATGCATGATTTGGAAAGGAATGATTGAACCTGGCCTCAACTTGGAAAACCAAGAGTGCCACTGGAAAGCTGAGGTGATTTCGGTTGAAATCGATATAAAGATCACCGGAATCGGATGCACGGTTTGGAAATGGCAAGCAAAACAAATATGACACCGGTCTGCGATAAACAGCAAGTAGCCATCTAAAAGCATCAAGATAAATATGCTACAACACTCAAACATGGCAACAAAATACATGGCAGGGATCCACTCATGATGCTTGACAAAAGATGAACACTGAGCTACGGCTAATTCACACATTAACAGGTTCAAACAATCATGGCAAAAGTGCAAACGATAACAAGTTTCAGACTTAGAGAAATAACAAGTCGGGAATTTATCATCAGGAAGCAAAGTTTAGAGCATGAAAACTACATGCTACAGGAAGATATCATGGCAACTAAATGAATGGCATGAAGCTACTCAAAGCATATAACAAAAGTCCCTTAGTGACCATAAGCCAAAAGGGATCAGAAAATACAATTGCAAGCATGTGAACATAGCAAAAACATTAACAGATTTAGACTTAGTGAAAAACTGGAGCATGGCAAAATAGTTAACAAGTAGGCATGTTTACGAGCTCGATGCACTCACTGCAAAGCATGGCATGATAAACTAAGCATACACCCAACAAGAAGACATGTCATAGAAGCTATACATGGCAAAAACAACAACATAGCATGCACGGATCAACAACAACAAGCTCGGCAAAATTGCTAAACATGTTAACAATCTGCCAAGAACATTTTATAGCAAAAGTAGAGCTCGATTGACTCAAGCTAGGGTGCTCCATAATTGCAAACAAATACATGGATGGATAGAGCACCACAATATTAACAAAACATCCTTACTGATCATCCTCAAAATAGGCACGGATCACTAGGAAACAACATGAACATATGGCATAAAAATAAGGACATGGCAAGGACTTAGTGAAATTCTAAGTCCCTGAAATCAGCATCACCGAGTAAGCTACTTTGCATGCTTGTGCTAGTCACCATAAAGATCACAAAAATACATGGCATACACCCCTGTAAAGATGGCATGGCATATAACAAAACACATGTAGAGCTTAGGATCATAGCATGCACACATTAATCATGGCAAAAATAACAAAATGCCATTTGCTGAAACAGAACTGACAAATTCATCACATAGCCCTCTTCCAACAGCATTTCGGGCATCAAGATGAGCTCAAATGAAAATGATGCAATGAGATGAAATGATGTACTCGTCAAGACGAACATTTTGATATGCTACACGCACGAATCAGAGCTACGATGATGCAGTTATGATGCGATGAAAAGTGCACAAAATTACTGAGATCTGGGGACTTAGTGGAAATATTACCCCGCGGGAAAAGTCAATGGGCGGACGAGGTGGTGCAGGATGAGAGGATCCAGGCGCGGGGCGCGGCGTTTGGATCGCGGGACGGGTGGATCTCGTCCACCCGCCCGGATCTGGCCGGGGCGGTGAACGGAGACGAGCGCCGGCGGGGTGGAGGTGGCACGGCGAGGCGAAGTTCGCCGGCGGCGGGGCAGCGGTGCACGGCAACCGAGGCAGCGAGGCGCGGTGGTCCCGGCGTCGGCGAGCGGCGCGCCGGCGAGAGCAGCAACTCGGGCGGCGGGGCGAAGTGGCGCTGGGCGGCGGAGCACTGCAACCGAGGCGGCAGCGAGCGCGGCCGGGAGCACCACGGTGACGCCGGCATGCACCCACTGCGCGAGCATCTCCGAGCGGGTCTCCGACTAGAAGAGCTTGTCGCCCTTCTTGCCGAGCGCGGCGAGGAGGCCGGCGAGGAAGGCCGCGAGCTCGACGACCTTCTGCTTGATGAGCTCCCACAGGGGGGCGAGAAAGCGCCCCGCGTCGTCGAGGTAGAAGCCGAGGCCGGCGTTGCACAGGGACCGCGTCATGGCTCCGCCACCCCGCAGCAGGAGCTTCCTCAATGCAGGTGCCTCCAAGAAGAAAGCCATGGATCCGCTTCTTTCTTTGCTCAGGGACATCTATTGGGTTTGGTCTTTGGTGTGAGTGTAGCGGCCGGAGCTGGCGCCGGCGCCATGCCCGAGCTAGACCGCGACGCGGCATCCGCTGTTGTCGGCGACGACGACGACGAGAGCGCGGGGGAGGCAGCGAAGACGAGGCGGTCGACGCAGAGGCTCTCCGAGAGGTGACAGACGCGGCAAGATCCTCAATAACGCCAGCTCAAGCTCGTCCACGACCTGCGGCGAGCCGGACGCGACCACGTCCACGGCGGCGAGCCGGGCGCGGCCACGATCACGGCAGCGAGTCGGGCGTGTCCACGGTCGTCGGAAGCCGGTGGTGGGCATGATGAGCAGTGGAAGCTCCGACGTGCTCAAAGTGTTTGACAAAATGTCAAGCCCAATCTGATGGCTGTTAAGTTTTGTTGTTAACGCTGGTAATCATATGCATGTATGCAACCAAACGCCAGGTGAAAATTGCATCTTGATAACAAAATTCCAATACAGTCAACCAATCAACTAGTCATCTACATTTTTAACCCTGTTTTTGCTTACTCAGGCCTGCTCGGTCTAGCTCAGAAGGGCCAGGCCCCGCAGCGAAAGCAACTAAACACGCCCATGGTTACCCTCGGTCTAGCACGCGATGTGCTCCGGGCGCGACGACACTCCCTCTGGTCAGATCCAAACGTTCGGCTTCGAGCTTCGCCTCGCTGACAGCACAAGAGAGCATGACGTGAAAATTTAGAATTTGTCATCCCCTCTTGCTGTGACCTGCTGGGCCCGGGAAATCCCCTCGACCATTTCCCCAAGCTCCTCCCCATCCGCCGCCTCACGCCGCCCGCCGCCCGCCGCCGCTGCCTGCTCGCGCGCGGCAGCCGCCTCCCGGATCGCTACCCCTTCACCGGCCATCGCCGCCAGCGACGACGGCTCCATGACTATGATGACCCCTTCCCCTCTCGAGGTACGTGCCCTATCTCCTCACTCGCCTGATCTCCCCGGCTCCTCTCGCCCCACTGCTCCGTTCCGATCGGGGGTCTCCTCTTTCTCCATGGGTTTACGCGCACCTCCCGGATCTGAACCCTCCCCCTCCGTGCCCCTCTCAGCAGCAGCAGGAGGATGAAGAGATGTTGGTGCCACACCAAGAGCTCTCCGCCGCAGACGCCGCGCAGCCAATGGAAGGTGAGACTGAGAGCCTCGCGATTTACCCCCCAGCGTGCTTGTCCGTCTGTCACGGCGGTGTGATTGCCGGGTGTTTGCATTTCGACCTTTTACTGATCTTGCACGCGTGTTGGTCTCGGTGGTGCTCTTGTTGGCGTTGCTAGTGGTGGCGCAGACGGAGCCTACGAACACGGCGGAGAGCCAAGCACCTGAGGACCCGCAGACTTCCCGGTTCACCTGGACGATAGAGAACTTCACCAGGGTCAGCGGGAAGAAGCACTACTCGGATGTGTTTGTCGTTGGGGGATTTAAATGGTGAGTTTTGGACAACTTGCCATTTTGATTCGCCGTGAAAATGCGTCTAATGTGGGAGATGTTGGACGTTGAAGGTACTGATGGATGTGCTTGTTTTGGACGTAGGCGTGTGCTAATTTTCCCCAAGGGAAATAATGTGGACCATCTCTCGATGTACTTGGATGTTGCAGACTCGGGGAACCTCCCTTACGGATGGAGCCGGTATGCTCAGTTCAGCCTAGCCATTGTAAACCAGATCCATCAGAAGTATACAGCACGCAAAGGTATTGCTTTTCTTGGATTAATGCTGTAATCATATTTTTTAAGCCATCCGTCATGGAAGTTTCAAGGGAATATAACCTTGAAGTCTTGAGCTGACGTGGAACAGGATGAACCCATTGATCAGTTAAAATTCTGTGCATGTACTGCCGCATGTTATCTGTTTGGCTGTGCAACTGAAGCTGTGCACAGTACATGCCTAGGTTATCATGCAATAATGATGCTCGATAACACACAACCGCCTTTTTTCTTTCTTTTGGTGAGATGGAGTACATTCTTGTAGATCAAGATATACAATATTCATAACTGATGTATCACATGCAAAGCAGACATCTTTCTTGTAAAGTTTGATATAAACCTTGTCTAGTCTTTACTTCAATACTTCAATGTCTAAGGATCATTCAACTTTTATACCTGGGAGCTGGATGTTTCTCAGCTGTGCATCTCTTTTTTGTGGGTTCTTGGTCAGTGGTCAACATTGTTAAAGTAATTCAATTATTGTGTGGACTCTAGTTTGACATTGTATTTCTATGGTACTGGTGGCGCTGAAATTGTTATATATATATATATATATATATATATATGTATGTATGTATGTATGTATGTATATATACAGGTAACAGTTTGGGAATTAATTTCATGAAACTTCTTTTAGGTTATCCGTAAATCACAAATCACAACATCTGCAGTTGATCGTTTTCTTTCTTTCGAGAAACTTACTGCGATACTTATTATGGATCGGAGGGAGTAGTTGATAATTTTTATAATGCACACCAGATTATGTTCTATCACGAGGAAAAAATCCTTATATTTCCACTCATATTGTTTTAGTACTTCTCGGTCAGTTATTGTTGCTTGAAGCCTGAACCTTCAATTATTTTTTATCATGCATTTAGTAATGGTATAATGATTATTAGTTTTGTTCCATGTCATCCACTCGGTTGTGCCCTCATGCTTTCAAAGACTCTTTTGGCTTGTTATTTTATGTGGTAGCTAATGAAGTTCGGTAGTAGCGGTGCTTCGGTGATATTGTGAGTTTTTAAATATTTCTGCAAAATTTCTCTGGTTAAGGCTGTATGTTGGTCCCATGTTTGGCAGATACTCAACATCAGTTTAATGCACGTGAGAGTGACTGGGGTTTCACATCTTTTATGCCTCTGAGTGAGTTGTATGACCCAAGTAGGGGCTATCTCGTGAATGATACTGTTGTTGTTGAAGCTGAGGTTGCTGTTCGCAAAATGGTTGACTATTGGACTTATGACTCGAAAAAGGAAACAGGTTATGTTGGTCTCAAGAATCAGGGTGCTACCTGTTATATGAACTCTCTTCTGCAAACCCTGTATCATATACCTTACTTTCGGAAGGTGTGAGACCTTGCTTTGTCGTACCGCACATGCTTTGTTGTGAGTTTGAATTTTGAACTAATTTTGAATCAATTCATTGGTTTTCTTCTTAGGCTGTGTATCACATGCCAACTACTGAGAATGACATGCCATCTGGGAGTATTCCTTTAGCCCTGCAGAGCCTTTTTTACAAGCTCCAGTATAGCGACAATAGTGTAGCTACAAAAGAGTTGACTAAATCTTTCGGGTGGGACACCTATGATTCTTTCATGCAGCATGATGTGCAAGAGCTCAATAGAGTTCTATGCGAGAAACTTGAAGACAAAATGAAGGTGGATGTTATACTAACAATTACCTCTATGCCAATTACTTGTCATTAACTTTGCTTTCTCCCCAGGGAACTGTTGTGGAAGGAACAATTGAACAACTATTTGAAGGCCACCACATTAATTACATCGAGTGCATTAATGTTGACTATAAATCTAACAGAAAAGAGTCCTTTTATGGTAGGACCTATAATTTGAATTGTGTTTGCATTTTATGTGCTATATCCATCTATTATTTAATGGTCACTTATGCTGGCCTTGCAGATCTACAACTTGATGTCAAAGGTTGTCATGATGTTTATGCATCATTTGATAAATATGTCGAAGTGGAGCGTCTAGAGGGTGATAACAAATACCAGGCTGAACAACATGGCTTACAGGTTCCTACAAATCATGGCTTTGAACCTGAATCTTAAGTTGCATTATCTTTGTTGTTAAATATTTTGGAATATTGGTGTGGTACATTGTACATATGAATGGCAGGGTACCTTTGCTTGCTCTATTAATGGTTACTTTCTAATGTTTCTAATGTTGCCTTGTGATCATGAGGTCACGGGTTTGAGTCCTGGAAACACCCTCTTTCAGAAATGTAGGGAAAGGCTGTGTACAAAAGACCAAAGTGGTCGAACCCTTCCCCGGACCCTGCGCAAGCGGGAGCTACGTGCACCGGGCTGCCCTGTTTTTTTGCTTGCATTAGTCAATACACAGAAATGGTTTACTTGATAGTAATTTTGGATAAAAGAGGTGTTAGTGTTGTAGCTGACGTTGTCTACGGAGGTTGTAGGGTGGGATACTCGGAGGACGCGCGTGCCGTCACCGTGTAGGCGCCGTGGTACAGTAGAAGGGTAGTGGGGAAAGATTGGAGAATTAGAGGGGTAGAAGAGAAGCATAGGCAGGAACTAGATATTTCATTTCTTGCCTTCTTACAAGGGGGAAACATCCTTATATTGACCCTTTAGGTACTTCAACACACGCTGGATACTTCTAGACTAGGCTGGGTCCATCTAAGAGACAACTGGACTCTACCCACAAACAGACTCTTCTACTAGGACATATACACCATGGATAATTCTAGACTAGGCTGGGTTATTCTGGGAGATAACTAGACTCCTCCCACAAACAGATACTTCTACCAGGATACACACACCCTGGATACTTCTAGACTAAGCTTGATAGACAACTGGACTCTAAGATGCCACAACAGTTAGGGTATGCTTGGATGGTGGCCAAAACTTACCCTATGAATATTTTTGACATGGCTAGTTCATTTTTCTTGCTAACGCTGGTCAACATATGGGGCAAACAAAAGGTCACCCAAAAATTTGGCTGGCCAAATATTTGGTAGGGCAAGCATTGGATAGAACCAAACATACCCTTAATTCTCTACTACTCAGAGATCCAGGAAAGCTGCATTGATGGAACCGGTCCTTCCTGTTTAATGAAGGAAATTGGTGTAATGGTTATATTTCTCTGATTTTCTGTTTTTGTTTCCTTGGCACCTGAATTGCAGTCAATCTTTTTTGCAGGATGCAAGAAAGGGCGTACTCTTTCTTGATTTCCCTCCTGTTTTGCAACTTCAACTGAAGCGTTTCGAATATGATTACATGCGAGACACAATGGTTAAGGTTGGACTGGTTACCCTTTTACCTTTAATTGACATCTTTTGTAGGATTGACCTTTTTGAGTTTGATTCTACAAAATAATGGTTATCATAACATCATGGTGTGCATTTGGATATGGTATGAAGGACTTTTGTGTATTAGATTGATGAAACATAGAATGTCGTGTCGATACACCTGTTGCACTTACTTTTGGGGCTACTAAACCTATTTGTGCATGAATATATGACTGATTTATTTTGTAATTGCATTGAAATAAGCTTAATGTGCCAGCTTTGCTAGAATCATCGTATGCGCACTTTTTTTTTTCTGGCAGAATCAGGTGGTTTCTCAGGGAAGTAGGCAAATGTTAAACACACCGTTACAGCCGGTGTTTGCTTTATAGAATTTTGGTACAAAGATGATTCTGATGGTTTTCTTAGGTTGACGCTGGTAGCCTAGTACCATGCTGCTTCAATAAGCATTTCAGGGATACTTGGATATCTTTCTGGCTGAAAGTAGTCATTACAGTTCACACCTCATCCTCTTGTCTTGTGTATTAGCCATTTCTAATTGGGATGACTGTAGAAACCAGATTCACTAATTGGTAGTAGAATCCTAGCATGACCTACATGCTGTAACACACTAATACATCCAGCTTGCAGTTCCATGCTTACTTTCTAGATATTCAAATGAGTACTTGTTTTGCTGTACATACTTTTTCTCATGCCAATGCCAATGGGGTCATCTTAACACAAATGTCAAAATATACATGATATAAGGGGATCCAAACATGTAATTGTTATCTTGGGGTGTGTTTGGTTGGTGGCATCAAGTGGAATATAACTGGTCGGTTCCATTGTTGGCACCTATTCCCGCGTTTGGTTGGGCAAGAGCACCGATTCCTCAAAAGGGAATACACCCCTCAGATGCGGAATGCGGTGGTTCCTCCAAATCGGCGGAATGACATGGTCCTTGGTGGATTAGTGTGCTCTCTCTCTCTCTCTCTCTCTCTCTCTCCCTCTCTCTCTCTCTCTCTCTCTCTCTCTCTCTCTCTCTGCGCCGCACCACGGAGCATAGGCGGCGGCGGGGATGGGTAGAGGACTGGTGGCGGGCTAGCACCTACAAGCAGCCCCTCCTCCTGAAATCAACTCCTCCAACGGCGGTAGCCGGGATGGCGCAGACCTGTCTCTCCTTCACCAGGGGCGGGGTGGTGGCAGCCAGGAATGGCTCATCCGAGGTGCTGTGGCGGTACGACGAGACAGCAAGCAGGAAATAGGCGTCCACCTGTGTCCTTTGGATGGCGGGCAGGCAACGGCGCCAAGCAGCAGCAGCATCAGATCGCGTGACGGTTGGCTCGTCTCCCTATCTGTCTTCCGGCGGCGGCGAAAGGGGCAGTAGCCAGCCGGCCGGTGGTGGCCACACCTGGGCAGCAGCAGCATCGGGCAGGGAACGGCTGGGGTGGCAAGCAGCGTAAGTAGCAGAGAGCAAGCAGCGGCGGTGGCAAGCAGCAAAGCTGGATCGAGTGAACTGATTGTTTTTTGTTAGCTTGGCATTGCCCTTCAATGCACGGGCAATTATCTATTGACAGACCAAAGTGGTCCGACCCTTCCCTGGACCCTGCACAAGTGGGAGCTATGTGCACCGGGCTCCCTTTTTTTGGCATTGCTTGATTACTGCTAGATCTGTGTGCTCTATGTTAACATTGATGATTTTTTTTCTGCCACTAGATAATTGCCTGTGCGTTGCAAGGGGGATATAAATATTCTAGTACCTTAGCCGTGATTTACCTGCGCATATAAATGTGATTGTGTAAATAAATGTTTATAAAATCCTGCCCATGATTTACCTACCTAAATAAAAAACACTTATTTGTTAAGAATTTATTGGCTTACCAAAGGAAACTTAATTTTATTTGGCAAGTCAATAAAAGGTGAGACAATTAAGACGGTTTTCAAGGAAAATTGGTGAAAAAAACCAGCGACAGGAGGGAAAAAAATCACAACGGAGAGAGGGAGAGGAGAACGTACGTAAGGTTGGAAGAAGCACTCTGCCTGGCAGGAAAAGGAACGCTATTCTTTTCTAATTTTTGCTGTCATTAGTACTTGTGTGATCTAGATTTTGTGCTTAATTAAGATTTCTTGTCTATTCTTATAATAGTTGCTGTGATGATACAATTTACATAGACATCAGATTATATACAACAACAACAACAACAACAACAAAGCCTTTAGTCCCAAACAAGTTGGGGTAGGCTAGAGGTGAAACCCATAAGATCTCGCAACCAACTCATGGCTCTGGCACATGGATAGCAAGCTTCCACGCACCCCTGTCCATAGCTAGCTCTTTGGTGATACTCCAATCCTTCAGGTCTCTCTTAACGGACTCCTCCCATGTCAAATTCGGTCTACCCCGCCCTTTCTTGACATTCTCCGCACGCTTTAGCCGTCCACTATGCACCGGAGCTTCTGGAGGCCTGCGCTGAATATGCCCAAACCATCTCAGACGATGTTGGACAAGCTTCTCTTCAATTGGTGCTACCCCAACTCTATCTCGTATATCATCATTCCGGACTCGATCCTTCCTCGTGTGGCCACACATCCATCTCAACATACGCATCTCCGCTACACCTAACTGTTGAACATGTCGCCTTTTAGTCGGCCAACACTCAGCGCCATACAACATTGCGGGTCGAACCGCCGTCCTGTAGAACTTGCCTTTTAGCTTTTGTGGCACTCTCTTGTCACAGAGAATGCCAGAAGCTTGGCGCCACTTCATCCATCCGGCTTTGATTCGATGGTTCACATCTTCATCAATACCCCCATCCTCCTGCAGCATTGACCCCAAATACCGAAAGGTGTCCTTCTGAGGTACCACCTGGCCATCAAGGCTAACCTCCTCCTCACACCTAGTAGTACTGAAACCGCACATCATGTACTTGGTTTTAGTTCTACTAAGCCTAAACCCTTTTGATTCCAAGGTTTGTCTCCATAACTCTAACTTCCTATTTACCCCCGTCCGACTATCGTCAACTAGCACCACATCATCCGCAAAGAGCATACACCATGGGATATCTCCTTGTATATCCCTTGTGACCTCTCCATCACCAATGCAAAAAGATAAGGGCTCAAAGCTGACCCCTGATGCAGTCCTATCTTAATCGGGAAGTCATCAGTGTCGACATCACTTGTTCGAACACTTGTCACAACATTATCGTACATGTCCTTGATGAGGGTAATGTACTTTGCTGGGACTTTGTGTTTCTCCAAGGCCCACCACATGACATTCCGCGGTATCTTATCATAGGCCTTCTCCAAGTCAATGAACACCATATGCAAGTCCTTTTGCTCCCTATATCTCTCCATAAGTTGTCGTACCAAGAAAATGGCTTCCATGGTCGACCTCCCAGGCATGAAACCAAACTGATTTTTGGTCACGCTTGTCATTCTTCTTAAGCGGTGCTCAATGACTCTCTCCCATAGCTTCATTGTATGGCTCATCAGCTTAATTCCACGGTAATTAGTACAACTCTGAACATCCCCCTTGTTCTTGAAGATTGGTACTAATATACTCCGTCTCCATTCTTCTGGCATCTTGTTTGCCCGAAAAATGAGGTTGAAAAGCTTGGCTAGCCATACTATCGCTATGTCTCCGAGACCTTTCCACACCTCAATGGGGATACAATCAGGGCCCATCGCCTTGCCTCCTTTCATCCTTTTTAAAGCCTCCTTGACCTCAGACTCCTGGATTCGCCGCACAAAACGCATGCTGGTCTCATCAAAGGAGTCGTCCAGTTCAATGGTAGAACTCTCATTCTCCCCATTGAACAGCTTGTCGAAGTACTCCCGCCATCTATGCTTAATCTCCTCGTCCTTCACCAAGAGTTGGCCTGCTCCGTCCTTGATGCATTTGACTTGGCCAATATCCCTCGTCTTCCTCTCTCGGATCTTGGCCATCTTATAGATGTCCCTTTCACCTTCCTTCGTGCCTAACCGTTGGTAGAGGTCCTCATATGCCCGACCCCTTGCTTCACCAACAGCTCGCTTTGCGGCCTTCTTCGCCATCTTGTACTTCTCTATGTTGTCTGCACTCCTATCCAGGTATAGGCGTTTGAAGCAATCTTTCTTCTCTTTAATCGCCTTCTGGACATCATCATTCCACCACCAGGTATCCTTATCTTCGCTTCTCCTTCCCCTGGACACTCCAAGCTCCTCCGAGGCCACCTTACGAATGCAAGTCGCCATCTTCGTCCACACATTGTTCGCATCTCCTCCTTCCTCCCAAGGGCCCTCCTTAATGACCCTCTCCTTGAACGCTAGAGCTACCTCCCCCTTGAGCTTCCACCACTTCGTTTTAGCGACTTTGGCACGCTTATCCCGCTGGACACGAATCCGAAAGCGGAAGTTAGCAACCACCAGCTTATGCTGGGGTACAACACTCTCTCCAGGTATCACCTTACAGTCTAGGCACGCACGCCTATCTTCTCTTCTCGAGAGGATGAAATCAATCTGGCTAGAGTGTTGGCCACTACTAAAAGTCACCAGATGTGATTCTCTCTTTCTAAAGAGGGTGTTAGCTACAATCATGTTGTAGGCTAGAGCAAAGCTTAAGACATCTTCTCCTTCTTGATTCTTGATGCCATAGCCAAAGCCCCTGTGCGCCCCTTCAAAACCTGTGTTAGATGTACCCACGTCGCCATTGAGGTCTCCTCCTATGAAGAGCTTCTCACCAATCGGTACACTCCTAACCATGTCTTCCAGGCCTTCCCAGAACTCCCTCTTGGTGTTCTCATTGTGGCCTACTTGCGGGGCATACGCGCTGATAACATTGAGAACCAAGTCCTCAACTACCAGCTTGACCAGGATAATCCGGTCCCCACGTCTCTTGACGTCTACCACTCCATACTTGAGGCTCTTGTTGATCAAGATGCCTACGCCATTTCTGTTTGCAGCCGTCCCTGTGTACCACAGCTTGAAGCCGGTATCCTCCACCTCCTTCGCCTTTTGTCCTCTCCATTTGGTTTCTTGGACGCAAACCTCTCCTCACCGCTGCATCAACTAGCTCCCGAAGCTTCCCTGTCAGAGACCCTACGTTCCAGCTACCTAAGCGAATCCTCCTAGGCTCGGCTAGCTTCCTTACCCTTCGCACTCGTCGAGTCAAATGCGAAGACCCTTGCCCATTTTCCACTACATCCGGGCGCCGATGTAGCGCGCCACTAAGGATGCGACGACCCGATCCTCGCTCACTTGCCACCGTATCCGGATCAAGATACAGCGCGCCACCTTGGGGGTGACGGCCCGGCCCTTGCCCATTTTCCACCACACCCGGGTTCCGATGTAGCGCGTCGCTGAGAGGGTTACGCCCCAACGAAAATCTTTTGGGTTTCATCTCCATAAGAGTGGCTGAGTTTTTACGTTGGCTCGCCAAGCCTATCACAACCCTCCTCCTTTACCCGGGCTTGGGACCGGCTATGTTGAGACAACATAGGCGGAGTTAGACATCAGATTATATGTGGATGATAGATCATTGTGAAATTGAAATGTATTTTGCATAATTTGTTGTTAAACATAAAAAAGGCTCTAATTGCTCATATTGTACATATGCATGTGAGAGGTAATCTCAGAATCCATTCCATTCCAACTCTCCAACCAAACGTTGAAATATAACCATTCCATTCCACATTTTATCCCCAAACAAACTCAGGAATGGAACCAACCCATTCTGGTGGAATGGAACCATGACATTCCATTCCACTTCGTTCTCAAACCAAACACACCCTTGAGCACAGCCCATATAGTTAATCATATTTGGAACCATTTAATGTGAGATCCATGCCATCCTATCTTTCATTCTGTATGAAATTGGCGACAAGTTACTTACCCATTTTGTTCTCTTTGTAACCTTTCATTAGGAGTTCTCTCTGATTAACATTTTTTGTTTTTGTTCATTTGATCTCTGTTTGCGTTTTGGTTGCTCAAGTAATTAAAATCATATTGTTTGTTCATTTCTGTTTGTAGAAATGTTTGGAAGGATGCTTATGAGTTGCTAATAAAAATAATGCCTACTGCAGATTAATGACCGTTATGAGTTCCCACTACAACTCGATCTTGATAAGGATGATGGAAAATATCTTACTCCAGATGCAGATAGAAGTATTAGGAACCTTTACACTCTTCACAGGTAATAGGTTTTGTCTGACATTTTGGTACACGTTGTGTTGTTCAGTCATTTATTTGAATGATTTATTATACTAAAGGGAACATCCATGAACAATAATCTTTGATGTATGTAGAAACTATTAATTCCAATAAACAAATCACTATTTTGTGCAGAACAGTTTGAAATGGTACTTTGGAAATTTACCTGTTACTTCTGTAGTTTACTTTCATAGTCACAGTTCCATACGAGTTTAAATGTCACTGCAATAAGTCTCAGATAGATGTGATCTGTATTTTGTTGGTGCTAATGTTGGTCACATGCTTTTATTCAGTGTTCTTGTTCATAGTGGAGGAGTACATGGTGGTCACTACTACGCTTTCATACGGCCTACACTCTCAGACCAGTGGTGAGTTTTATCTTTGGAGTTATCTGTCCTTGCATCTCAGTACTTGTACCTTAGGAAAAGACTATTTTGGGTACTGTTTATTTTTGTTCCTGCTGTTACGCATCACCAAATAGTGTGAAGCAGCACAAGGTTGTGGAGGAGCAACTCCACCTTGCTGCTACAAAGTGTACATCACAAGTGTGGAAGGAACTACTTGAACAAGTTGCACTAGATATCGCTCTAGAGGCGGAAATAGGCCAATGTGGTAGCAGGAGTTCAATCCAAAACCCCTAGAGCACAAGATCTAGTCCAAGATTTTAGATAAGAACACCAAATTCTATTATAGGTAGTGGGGTGCATAGCCTGGTTACAAACTAGAGGTGAAGACCTCTTTTTTTGTTGGGCTTTGGGAAGCCTTCACATCTGACCTACTTATAGCTAGAACACTCTAGAAAACATTACTTAAGATTCAACATTCTACTCGTAGGAATTGACAGACTGAAGAGAAGCAACAGATGCTTTATAGGCTGGAGATAATGCTTCATAGAAATATAGTTTCCAACATCAATGACATCGAACCCATACCTTTTCTCTGGTATCTCTGCCGTTGCTCGAGTAGTTCTCCTCAGCAATTTGCCCATCAGTTCACTCTTCTGTAGCTCCTGACCCTTCAGCCTGATCCCCATCAGAGGAGGTGAAAATTACATCAGCACTATCCTGTTGTTCCGCCAGTGGTTGATCTAGTTGTCCTGAGCTGCTCCTCTTGCTCTGCTGTCCACCTCGGCACACTGGCAGGCGCGTTACCAATTTGAGTCGGTGCACCAACCTGCACATCACCAGTGTAGGACTGTAGGTCGAGGCTTGTGTCACATGAGCCAAATGAGTTAATGTACTACTGCTCTCCCCCTCTTGACCAATTTCACCAACTCGAGGAAGAAAAAAAAAGGATAGACACAGGAGAAATTCAGTCCATTTCATTTGCTCCAGGAACAACTTCAGTACATGACACTCAGTTTAACAGTATGGTCTAACCACCCTTATCATTGATGAATAGGACCCGCTTGGCAGCTCCCTGATCCCGCTCGTCATTTCTTTCTTCTCTATGGGTTTGAGATGGGTATACAGTGTACAGTGTTCGAATTAGCTTCTGTGCACACTTCCTATGGGTATACAGTGTTCGAATTAGTTTCTGTGCACATTTCCTATTTTGGCTGAGTATTCAAATTAGCTTCTGCTCACATTTCGTATTTTGGCTGCATCGGCATCTTGTATTTAGTGCAACTGAAGGATGGCTTCTGACAGAGTTACTTGCATGCAGTCTGCTTGCACCGTAACGTGTTCAACGAGCTGTGACACCAAACCACTTTGTGTTCCTTTGCGTACCATTATGTTTCCTCTCTGATTGCTGTACACCTGAAAGCAGTTCAGCAAATGTTGTGTGTTGATTTTTTCTTTCTTTCTGTTTTTTTCAGGTATAAATTTGATGATGAGCGAGTAACAAAAGAAGATACTAAAAAAGCGCTTGAAGAGCAGTACGGGGGCGAGGAAGAGGTAAGTTTTTTTTTATCAACAGTTCATCCAGTATATGACCTGTTGGTTCTAGGGATTTCGCTCATCTTTTATGTGTAATATGGAACCTTCGTCTCTCTTTTGTCTTCTTTTGGAGGGAACAGTTGCCTCAAGTTAACCCTGGTTTCAATAACACCCCATTTAAGTTCACAAAGTATTCAAATGCCTACATGCTTGTATATATTCGTGAGAGTGACAAGGAGAAAATAATGTGTAATGTTGATGAGAAGGACATTGCTGAGCATTTGAGGGTGAGTCATTATATTCTCCTCTCTTTCTAGTCAGTATGGTGTACTCCTTTTGTAATAGTGAGTCAGTTCAATTGTTCTTTTGCAGATAAGGTTGAAGAAAGAACAACAAGAGAAAGAACACAAGAAAAAGGAAAAAGCTGAAGCTCACCTCTACACCATCATAAAGGTCTTGTTAATTGCTAGTGTCAGTCATACCAGTTAGCTCTACTGGTGCACTCCTTTTAATATTTCTCTATTTGGAATAAATCAACCTTAGGTTGCTCGAGATGAAGATTTGAAGGAGCAGATTGGGAAGAATATATATTTTGATCTGGTGGACCACGAAAAAGTCCGTAATTTTCGTATACAGAAACAATTACCCTTTAATTCATTCAAGGTAATATTTCTAAAGCATAGCTCTATTTTCTACCACAAGGTTTATTTTTTTTTGAGAACATGCAAACCATTGCATGTATGTGCATTAGATAGAAAGAAAAGGTCTTACAACAGTCATGTGGTCTACCACAAGGTTTCATCGCTAAGATTTACACGCGTACTTTTAACATAAGCTCAAGCCCTTGCAAAAACGATCTTTCGGTGAGTGCTCATGATTACGCACTTGTTGTCCACCTTCCGTCTCGTGGTCGGACTCCACTTCTATATGTCGACTACATGATCATCACTAGCGATGACTCTTGAGTACATTGCCTTTGTGAAGGCTCGTCTTAGTGAGCAATTTCTTAGGTCTGATCTCGATCCTCTTGGCTGCTTTCTTGGGATTGAGGTTTCTTCTATCTCTGATGGCTCCTTGATCTCCCAAGAGAAGTATACCCATGAATCCATGATCTTCTTGCTCGTGCTTCTCTTATTGATGAGCGCATTGTTGAGACCCTGATGTAGATGAACGTCCACCTCCGTGCTTCTTACGGTGAGCCTATATCTGAACCGACGCGCTACCGTGATCTTGTTGGGAGTCTTGTCTATCTAGTTGTGACTCATCCCGAGATTTCCTACGCCGTTCACATTACGCGTCAGTTTGTCTCTGCTCCCACTTCGGTCCACTACAATCACCTCCTTCGTGTTCTACGATATCTTTGTGGGACTCTCTCGCCGTCTCTTCTTCCCACGCTCTAGTTCGTTCTGTCTTCAGACCTATTTGGATGCTACTTGGGCTAGTGATCCTTCAGATTGTCTGTCCCTTTTTACTTTGTGTTTTTCTTGGAGTTTCTCTCATTTCCTGGAAGACGAAGAAACATACTGGAGCCTGTTCGAGTTCAGAGGCTGAGTTGTGGTACTCTCTCGCCGTCTCTTATGACTTGGCTACGGTGGTTGCTTGAGGGTTTTGGTGTTTCTATCACCACACCTGCTCCTCTCTTGTTTGACAGTACATGTGCTATCAGTATTGTGTGTGACCCAGTGAAGCATGAGCTCACCAAGCATATTGGTGTTGATGCTTCCTTTGTGCGCATGATCAGGTGATTGCTCTTCAGCATGTGCCTTTCGAGTTATAGTTGGTGGATTTCTTCACGAAGGCACAAACTAGAGCACAACACGCCTTTTTGTCTCTCCAAACATACTGTTGTTGACCCACCATGAGTTTAGGGCGGGGGGTTCCTGTATATGTATATATACTGCCTATGGCCCCATGGGAATACAAGTTGCTATTTCTCTAACATAATCTACATTAATTTAATCAGTTACGTTTTTGGTTCATTTGGATCTCTTTTTTTCTTTTGCCAAATGTGCTGTTTGATAGGAGGAAGTTGCAAAGGAATATGGCATTCCGGTACAGTCTCAGCGCTTCTGGTTGTGGGCTAAGAGGCAAAATCATACATACCGGCCCAATCGTCCGCTGGCCCCTCATGAAGAAGCACAATCAGTGAGTGATAAACTGTTTTGAAAGATTGAACTTGTAACATTTCAATTATTTTGATGGGTGGAAAACTGTTTGTTTGGTGTTATTTGCTCGATATTTCCTTTTTCATTCTTTCTGGTCTCTTGCCGTCATGTCAATGCAAAATTGGTTAATCTGATAGTTCTGTTAGTTGCGAGCACACATAAGTTGCAATTGGATGGTAAGTTGGTAACTTAAATGGAAAGTTGTACCCTTCTTACTGTAAGGGCTGTTTGTGGTCATCTCTCAAGTAAGTATATTGTGGTGCATTGGTGTATTTGGTCTCATAATCCATCAATTCAGTTGAATTGCTAAAATGAGGTGTCAGTGCAGTAAATCACTATGACTTTTTGAGGTATGATTTATTGCTCCTATGTTTGTTGCTCTTTGTATGTTCTTTCATCACAATTCATACCTATACTAGAGCAGTTTGTATGGCCTTCAGGTCTATTTAGGTTGAAGATGGTGGATAATGCCTTGGCCTTTTTACTTTCCGTTCTATTTTATTTGTGTTGTGATTACAATATAGTATCTCATTACTTGTCACGTGCTGCACAGGTGGGGCAACTTAGGGAGGTATCAAACAAGGCACACAATGCTGAGCTGAAGCTATTTCTTGAAGTAGAGCTAGGATTGGTATCGTATAAATCAGTTTCAGTTTATTGTTTCTTTTGTGTACATATTTTGCCTATTTTATCATTAAATTAGAGATGCCTGACCATGTCTTATTGTTACCTGTGTAGGATTTGCGCCCAATTCGTCCTCCCGAGAAGAGCAAGGAAGATATTTTACTTTTCTTCAAGCTTTATAATCCTGAAAAGGAAGAGCTTCGGTATATCTCCTCTCAAGGATCAACTTCTATTTTTGATACAAAAGACTCAGACACTGACATCATTTTGTTATACAGTTTTGTTGGTAGGCTTTTTGTTAAGGCTTTGGGAAAGCCATCTGATATCCTGACAAAACTTAATGAAATGGCTGGATTTTCCCCAAATGAAGAAATCGAACTTTATGAGGTGAGTGCAATATTCAGTTATGTACAACTATGTTTTATTTCTCTTGCTATGTATGCATTCTTGTACTCATTTCGTTGTGGTTAATTGCTAAATTGTACCTTGGATGGAAGTCAATGATCTTGTGGCATACATGCATATACCTATAGTAATTATCTTCCCTATATGAATATTCTGAGCTTTTTGTCATTGTTATGCTGCAGGAAATTAAGTTCGAGCCTAATGTGATGTGTGAACATATTGACAAGAAACTTAGTTTCCGATCTAGTCAGGTTTGGGAAAAAAAACTCGTTTTCAGATACAAATTTCTTTCAGGTCTGTAGTTATAAAAGATAAACATTGGTTCCTCCACTTACTCTTTCTTGTGTTAGCTTGAAGATGGGGACATAATCAGTTTCCAAAAGCCATCTATACCAGGTGGCGATACTCAAGTGCGCTATAAAGATGTTCCTTCTTTCTTGGAGTATGTTCATAATAGGCAGGTATACTCAGATACAAGTGTAGTATTTTCAACTTGACTCATTTGCTTTGCGCCAGTCTACTCTACTGCACCAAGTGTTGTGTTTTCAACTTGACTCATTTGTTTTGCGCCACTTTATTCTACCATTACGTACTTAAGTACTTATAATCTTCTTGTAAATCTGGTATGACGTTCTTCTCTATGTAGCCGTTTACTTAGTTGGGCAAGAGTTGGGTGTTCATGGTAAGCTTGAATCTCCAAGTCGAAGTACCAAAACAGTTTCAGAACAGAGCTTTTAGAGAATCTATAGACCTTAGGGTGTTTTCATGACACTATATCCCTTACAATAATTTCTTAGATTTTTGCTATATTACGATATATCCATTTTCTGTAATAATATGATGGTATATCCATTAGGTGTGCACTTGTACATAAACAGAAGTGCCGTGTGTTCATACCAATATGGGCATGGGCCGCCCAGCCCGACGACCCGGCCTGGGCCTAGGCTGGGTTGAGTTGGGGTTGACACCCAAGCTAGGCTCAGTCCTCAATCTGCAGCCTGAAAGACAATTTGGGCCGGGCACAGGCTCAGATTTTCAGCCCAGAATAAACCCGACCTGGCCTGAACTACCTCAGATCTAGATCCGGCCTAGTCCCCAGCTGCCATATAA
>NC_041388.1:173733397-173743882 GCF_002162155.2 Triticum dicoccoides
ACCAGATCTGGAGTTCTGGACCACCTCTCCCCCAAACTACCGAGCACAATGTTCTCCCTCCCCACACAACCAACCTTGCAGCGGCGTCCCCCTCTGTCACCTTGGCGGTCCTCCTCACCACCTCAACCAGACAAATAGTGGTGGTCGACCTCTTGGCGCTGGGGACACAGGAAAGCCGACGAAGTTGTGCCTCAACCGGAGGGCGGCGGCGGTCGCCATCCTCCCCACCACTCCTGCTAGCCTCACATGCATTGCTGCACAGAGTGCGTTGCCATCCTCCCCACGTGCTCCTACCACTAGCCGATGCTTCCATGAGCAATGGCTTCTCCCATTGGCCTCTGTTGAGTATATGAGCAATTTTCCATTAAGTTTTCCAGAAATGCGGTAGATAAATCATGATTGTTTGGCATGAGAAACAATAAAAATAATGTGGTTATTATATTATTATCTCTCTATGCGCCAGGGGAAATAAACATTGCTGGTGTGCCAGTGTACTAAGTACACAAATAAATATAGGGAAACATGCACTTTATTGATCTCTCATTGGAGAAACAAAATTACAACACCCCTTTACATATGCGCACTCCGTGGCCATCTAGCGCGGCCGAGATGACTTGGGCGATTGTGAAGTTCTGGTTCACGGGGCTTGGAGAGCAACCGATTAATTACGTCCGCGAGTCAAAGTCGCGGACCACCTCCGATTAAGCTGCTACAATGGTGGTCGTCTTCAAGTCTTGTCTTCTCCAAGTGCTCGGTGTAGAGGATGGTGATGATGTGGTGGACTAGAAGGGTGGAGTGGTGCATCCGTCACTCCGACGATGCTTAGCAGTATCCCTCCGGCTTTGTGGATGTTCGATGATGAAGTTGTCTCTAGCTCAAACAGATGGGCGGCCTTCGCCTTATCGGTGCTCGGCCTAGTGGTGCCCGCCTCGTAGGCTTCGGATATGGTGGCTTGCCTTTGCCGTGTCGGTGCCCGGCAAGATATGGATTACTTCATTGGAAAAAGACATGTTGGTGAAGTGGCTTCACCTCGTCTGAGCTTGGTCGATGTTGGGGATGTGTTGATGTAGAAGCTGAAGTAGACTTGAGCCTCGCCGTGTGGCGACGTTGCTTGATGATAGACGACAATGCAAGCTTGACAATGTAGACCTCGGGGCGTTGGAATTAGGCAAGTGACCTCTGCCTAGTGTAGACGGTTGACGTAGAAGAATGGTGGTGTACGGGTGCAGTCGTCCGCGCGGGCGATAAGTCTGTGAATATGACGACATCATGTCGAAGTAGGTGTCTGGCGCGCGCCAATGTAGACGATGTCCTCACTAGATGAAGATTTGACGTAGATGAATGACGCCGTGCCAATGTAGACAATGTCCCCGCCAAATGAGGAGTTGATGTAGAAAGATGTCAATTGGTCAGTGTAGACTGATGGTAGTGTGACGATGTCCATGTCAGGTGCGAAGTAGATGAAGATGGCAACACCATGTCGATATAGTCACCTTCGTCGAGCTGAAGGTTGATGACGACGGCACCGACGCGGTTCCGTGCGATGAGCTAACTAGCTCCCGGGTCGGTGAAGATAGGTGTTGATATGTCGAGCGTCACGGTTGGTGATGGCGTTGGCTCATGTGGCAGCTCGGTCGACGACGACATGGTAAAGTCAATATGCAGGCAACATCTTGTACCTGAAAGTATATATGTGCATGTAGTGGAAGAAACATGGTGTAACGAAGCCACGTTCTAGTGCCATCCCCTTGGTGTACTTCGCTGCCTTGTCCTCTCTCGCTTGGCGCATCGCCTCCGCACTTGTGTTGACATAGAAGTAGCATGTTGGTTTAGATGGGAGAAGGCACTGCCGGTCTGCTCGTGGATGTACGTCTGGGCATGGGTGAGAGAAGGCATGCACCGTTGGTCTGTTCCTGGCGCGCATCCGTTAAGGCGGCCATACATCCGTTATGGACGCATGTGCCTGGAGGCAGCGAATGCTTGTATCCAAGGCGAACGACAGTGGCGCCATACCTGTTATGGATGTATGGCTGCCTTAACGGATGCACGCCAAGGATGTATGGTCACCTTAACGGACGCGCGCAAGGAACAGATCGACGGGCAGGCCGCACACGAGAAGCTCCTCTATCTTCGGCTGTTAGGGCCGCGACGAGGCTGGATCGCTCGCCGGCAGCACCGTCGTATGATACATATTTGGCGATGTAGTCTGAGGGCAGAGCTAGCAGTCTGCTGCACATGGGCCAGCTCTTATAATCCCACCATCGTCTCCGTTGCTATTCCCATCGTTTGCTCGCTGGATGTGTTGAAATGAGAGAGATAGTATGGGAGAAATAGAGAGAGAGGATTAATTAGGCAGGCATTCCATTGAAAAAGATGGACGCTGTGTGTGACTTCATTCTTCTCCTTGTTGAGGTAGATGGTGGTGGAGCCTTGACACCGGCCTCCTCCTCCCGGCGCGTGTGCAGCTACGCTTGTTCACCTGATGGATGCTTGTGCTGCTTCACCGGCTGGATGTACGCCCTAGTCGCTGGCGCGTTGTCCGCGGCCACCTTGGACGCGCGCGGACGCTCGCTCAGTCTTCAATTTGTTGGGGCATGCTCTGTGTCGCTGCTCTCGGCTGTATGTGTACGCCTCCCGGCTGTGTGCGTATGCCCTTCCTTGGATGCATGCTTTTCAATTTGTTGGGGCATGCTCTGTGTCGCTGCTCTCGGCTGTATGTGTACGCCTCCCGGCTGTGTGTTTATGCCCCTCCCTGGATGCATCACTGTCCAGCTAATGGGCTTCGCATCCCTAATCTGCCTAATGAAGAAGGTAAAGAGAACAGCAGAGATATTAATCAATGTGCATGGTTCCTGCATCTGACTCGGCCTTGATGCAAGTCTTGACGTCGCTACCACTGAGGGTCTCATTGACGCCGTGGAGATGGCACCGGGGCTTCTTTTCTGAACGTTTGTTCTTCGGCCGTGTGTGCCATGCCGCAGCCTCCTCTTTGTGTTGTCCCGGCGGTGCCATACAACCATGGATTGGCTTTTGGTTCGGGCACGTGTGCCATGCCGATGTCAGTGCGTCGTCCACGGCTGCTGTGTTCCTTAGCTGCCTCTGTATGCTGCGTGCTCACTGATGGAAAAAGGCACCGTGGGCCTGTTTCAAGCCGCATGCTCGTCGCCGTATGGCGTCATTTGCTGCCCCGTGGCTGCATTGTGTGCGAGTGCACCGAGTGCTAGGGCCTTTTCCGCAGGCTCCTCCCCCCTCTCCTCCCTCCGTGTATCTCTTATCCTCTCCCGCTAATCGTTCTGCTCTAGTATTTATAGGCAGATGGTAGGGCACAGGTGAGACCTCATGGTTGCAGATAAGATAAGTACGTACTTGTGAGGGTCATCGTTATCTCTTCCTGCTTATCCGGCTGGTCATTAAGTTGTGATGCGCATGTACGCAACTAAGCATGCGGTGCACCACAACTCCTGATCGGTCGGGCATGCACGAATACGTGGTCATTTGCCTCTGTACCACTTGGCCATTTGGTATATACGTATATACCAGTACTACTTCACATGTATATCTGGCCATGGTGTGCCATGCATGTATACTGATGTGTAGAAACACCACACATTCACGAATGTGATGGATGCCGTAAACAAGTGTGTTGAACTTGATGCACTTTATTTATTTATTTATTCTTATTTGCACGTAATATGTACAAAATCTTGTTGAACAATGATGAACCATATTAATCACGATCAAAATCTCATCGAACAATGACGAACATATTAAACATAATGATCGAATGAACAGAAGTACTACGCATGGTAGACATTTGATAAAAGTAACATGTCCAGATCAATTGTAGTGCCAATAGTCCAAACATAATCCCTAACAAAAGGGATAAGAACACATACAGTGAAATGGAAGAAGAGTCGTTCATATCAGTAGTTATGTCGTCTTGACGTCGGGGAAGTAGTTGTTGGGGAAGAACTTGGGTGCAGCCACGTTGAAGAAGAATCCAGCAGTCGCGCAAGAGCGCTCCTCGAAAACTTGATCGCCTCTCTCCCGTGCAGGATCACAAGAGTTGTGGTTTCAGAGGCCTGCACTTCACGGTGCACGCCATGAAACGGAGTGAGAAAGTCGCAGGCGCAAGGTTTTGGAACTACTCCCTCCGTTTCCAAATATAAGACCTTTTAGATATTCCAATGTGGACTACATACGGATGTATACAGTCGTATTTTAGAGTATAGATTCACTCATTTTGCTCCGTATTTAGTCCATATTGGAATACCTAAAAGGTCTTATATGTAGGAACGGAGGGAGTAGGAGGCATAGGTGTGGTGTCAAATGGCTGCATCTACATTAGAGGAGCGAGCTCTTGTAGAAAAAAGTGAAATGGCTCCACCAGGGAGACAAAGAAAACAAAAACTGATCCACTACAGGGAGAGGAACAGTCCATGTTAGTTTGGATTTCCACTAGTAAAAAAACATTTCAACTTATTTCCTACATGACAAAAATAAGGCAGCACGTACATGTGGCATAGGTCCTAGTGTGGCTTAGCTTAATCACGAAACGCGACGCGTGTGCGAGGCCAGGCGGGCGGCAGAGGAGAGCGCGTGTGTGCCCTCTTCTGAAGCTCTTTTTTTTTGAACACAGTACAGACGCAAGCGCTCATATACACGCGCATACACTCACCCCTATGAACGCACGCACGCACACCCTACCCCTATGAGCACCTCCGAAATACTGAGCCGGCATATCATCTTGAAATTTACGAAGTCACGGTAGGCACCTCGTCGTCGACAGGTACGTCTCCTCCCACTGAATGCGCATCGCCGGAAATCCTGAAATAAATCCAGGAATAAATGCGAGCACCAGGATTTGAACCCTGGTGGGCTGGGGATACCAGTCCCTCTAACCATCCAACCACGGGTTGGTTCGCCTCTTCTGAAGCTCTTAGTGGTGTGTGAAGGAACCAACCTTATATGTTGGTCCAACACATGCTGCACAACCGGGGTGGGACTAAACTTTCCACATTGTCATGCATGAATGGGCCATGTGGGCTTCTCGGATTTCCTAGGAATATTGGAAATAGTAAAATGGGCTAAAAGCCCAATAATTCCAACAGCCTCTTCTCGCTGCGGTGTCCTCCCATTGTCAGTTGCTCCCCTGCGCGGCGGTTCGTCTCGCTGGCCATGGTCTGCTGGCTGCTATATCAAGTTGATCCAGAAGAGATTGCCGATTGTACTAGGCCACCATGGTGTATTGCTGGATGTGTATGGCCCTATGGTGTATGGTACTTGTATGTTTGGAGCTCAAATTGATCTGTACAACTTGTATCCGTGTCGTTGTTTGATGTTCATTTTTTTTGGCCAATTTCAGAGATTATTTTCATAGTATGTACCACCTGGAATTTTTTCTACTGTCCAAGTAGAGCTCTTGGGCTTTTGGACTGGGTCTTGGGTTTCAGGCTTTTGCTTGGGCGGGGCTTGGGCTTGTACTTACAATATCTGGGCTTTGGGCGCCCAGACTTGGTTGTTGAGGGTCAACTTCTGCAAGCCTGGCCTGAAACCCGACCCGGCCCAAAGAATGCCCAGGTTTAGTTGATACCTTATGTTAGTTAGATCGCAGACATGCAATACATAACTTCTTTTTTCTGTTTGCAGCTAAACTTGTTCACTGCTCTTCTTTTTTCCCAGGGTCTTGTTTACTATTACTGAGATAAATATTTGTTTTGAGTACCATAGGTTGTGCACTTCCGGTGTCTGGAGAAACCAAAGGAGGAGGGATTTTGTTTGGAATTGTGAGGGGTCACAAATCATTCCCTATTTTGTACTTACATATGTCTTTTTAGTCAACTCGAAAAGATATAATAGTTTTCTTCACTTAGGTCGAAGCTTCATACTTATGATGATGTTGTTGAGAGAGTTGCACGCCAACTTGGATTGAATGATCCATCAAAAGTTCGGCTTACGTCTCACAATTGCTATTCTCAGCAACCTAAACCACAGCCCATCAGATATCGTGGAGTAGAGCATCTATTGGATATGCTTGTCCATTATAATCAGGTTTAGCTTCATCTTTCTTTTGTTTATTCAGGAAGGCCAGTTTATTATTTAAAAGATGTAACATGACCCGATTTCATACTAATTTTCTGCCTACCTTCCTTTCAGACTTCTGACATACTGTATTATGAAGTCTTGGACATTCCACTGCCAGAATTGCAGTGTTTAAAAACACTTAAAGTTGCATTTCACCATGCAACGAAAGATGAGGTTTGTTTGGCTGCCTGAGTGCTTGGTACATGTTCTTATCTCCATCTTCAGTTGCCGCATCATTAATGCAAATGATCTGCCAGGTTGTAATTCACAGCATCAGGCTTTCGAAAAATAGCACCATCAGTGATGTGATCACTGACTTGAAGACCAAGGTTAGCACTCATCTACCATTTCAGATTATTCAGTCCTTTTTTTCTTCTGTTCGGAGCTGAAGCTAGAATTGGATAGCCTGACTAGATGCAAATGTAACCCATGGCTGGTATCTATTGAGTAGCTACTATAACCCTTTATCTCGTGGTTGTATGCTCAACAGGTTGAACTATCCAATCCTGATGCTGAGCTCCGCTTGCTTGAAGTTTTCTACCACAAGATTTATAAGGTCCGTGCATGTTTATTTGCAAATGGAGATGGTGCACTTTATACACAGTGCTTCTGTACATCCGGGCATACTCTTTCGACGTTCTTTTGGCATCACTGAATAAAATAATCTTACCTCTATCTGCAGATATTTCCACCTCATGAGAAGATAGAGAACATAAATGATCAGTACTGGACACTACGTGCTGAGGAGGTTCGTGGCATTATCTCTGTTTTGTTTGATGATGTTGACCTGTTGACATACTAGTTATGTTGCACACGTTTTTTTTATGTCATTTGTCTTGCACTACATTGTTTCTACTGAAACAGATTCCAGAGGAGGAGAAGAATCTCACTGCACAGGATCGGTTGATTCACGTCTATCATTTCATGAAAGATCCTAATCAGAACCAGGTACCACACTTTCCATATTTCTACCTTAAAAGATATTAGTCTATGGTGTGTTGCATGGAGTAGCTACCGATATGCTGGACCAATATAAGCTGAGATCGTTATCATGGCCAACAGCAGATTCAGAATTTTGGAGATCCCTTTTTGCTGGTCATCCGTGAAGGTGAGACTGCTGCAGAGGTAATGGACCGTGTGCAGAAAAAACTCCGAGTTCCCAATGAAGAATTCGCCAAGGTAATCCATACTTACATATCCTAATAATCTGTTTGGAATGAACTATTCTGCCTGCATGTATTGCTTTGGTATAGATAGAGGAGGTTTGTTGGATTTAGTATGTCTGTTGCTCCAGTTCTGCATACCCAAAATTTCCAGACGTTTCTGGTATTTCCAACCCATGTCTGTTGAGGATATGAGCGTGGAGTTGAAGTGTCAAAAACTCAAAATACTTACCTACACCCCCAATCAAGATCCTTAATGGTATTTAAATTGAAATAAGTTACTTGTCAGAAAATGTTTGTGTACATCTGTTATCCAGACAATAATCTTCTACGTGTCTTGTACAAAAGTAGGAATACGCCTTTCTCCACTTTACCGTGTGCGATCCATTTCTATCCCTACTATGTTCTCAGGTGGTTATCTTCTGTTGATTTGTGTGTATGGAAGCTGAAGGTATGATGGTTGGAGATGGGGGTTGGTGGTCAGAACACAAGAGTGTAACGAGGTCCCCCTCGGACGTACGTCAGGGCTCATTCCTGTCCAAAGAGGCACTGAACTATTGGGGCATTTTTTGGTTTATTTATTGGTCGATGCGAAGTTACATACGAGGTCCTTTATTTACAGGACCAGCTATGTACTGGTAAACAGACGACCACTTCTTTCCTACTATTATGTTATTATCTCACCAATTAATACATTGGACACTTAGCCGAACTAATCAGCCGAACCGACTAAATGCGGGCCATGACTATGACTCTTCAACCACTTCCTTGCCCCATTTTACGGATCATTTATTCATATTTATCTATAATTCTTGGCTTGGGCACTTGGAGAGGGACATTTAAACATATAGACTAGGAACCGGGGAAGGAGAATAAAATACTCAGAAATACGACCACCTAATTTGCACCGATATGGATGCACGTATCGGTGTAGGGCCAATTCGGATATGGGAATACAGTATTTCTGAAAAGCACCCTATGTTAGGGCACATTCCTGTCCAAAGAGGCACATTCCTGTCCAAAGAGGCTCTGAACTATTGGGGCATTTTTTTGGTTTATTTATTGGTCGATGCAAGTTACATACTAGGTCCTTCATTTACAGGGCCAGCTATGTACAAGTAAACAGACTACCACTTCTTTCCTACTATTATATTATTATCTCACCAATTAGCCGAACCGACTAAATGCGGGCCATGACTATTCAACCACTTCCTTGCGCCCCATTTTATGGATTATTTAGGCCAACTCCAACGCACGACCCCAAACGGACGTCCGTTGGGCGGCGTTGGCCGTTTTCATGGATGCGCTGGCCGTGCGCCCAACGCGCGTACACATCTGATCCGCCACGGCCGGCTAGTGCCCGTATGTATACATTTTTTGGTCCTATTTCTTTTATTTCATCAACGGCATTTTGATACATTGGAGTACATTCACCAATTCTCGACTAGAATAGCAAGACCAAAGAAAACAAGAACTACAATTAGACATTTTAAAAGATATCCAACTTTCATAACTCTCCCACAAGTTGGATTAGTATCTTCTCGATATCTTCATTGTTGATCTGCAGCTTCTTGATCTTGCATACTTTCTTCTTCGATTCTAAAGAAGTAGACATTGCTTCACATCTAGTCTCATCTCTAGCCTCTATCCTCACAACGAGTGCACGAACATCTATCAAATTTCGTCCTATCAATAGATCGATGTATTCTTCTTCCAATGCCAAAACTTGCATCCATCCTACACACAAATTTGAGTATAAGCAAAGAGCTATCCAAAATGCGCCGAACCCGGGAGCACAACCGATGAACAAGCACGTACCCCATCGTTTTTGCACTTGATGAACACCCATCCGGGATGTTCCGGCGTTGTAGATACGCAATGAACGACCTGCCCTGCCGTGGGCAGTCGTCGCACTTTATGAGCGGCAAGGGTGAGCCGACGAGTTGCTGGGCCAGCATCGACCCTGGACGACGGCCGGACGTGTCGTTGCCGGTGAACTGCCAACGGGATAGATCCCAGCGGCTAGAGGCGGAGTCAATACCTGCATGCGGTGTGGAGGCGTTGTCATGCGGTCCGGTACCCAATACATGGCAAGGCGCAGCCTCTCGTGTCCGGATGCGCTCAAATCCGACGGCCGGGCTGGATAGCAAGGTGGTCGAGAAAATGGCAGCGGCTATGGCGGGGGGCGGCTGGAGGCGGGAGGGGAACAGAAAAAGGGCCGTCTGTATCGCTGACGGGCGGGCCAGGGGAGGACAAGGGCACGCATCCCGCTCGTCCGCGTGTGTTCGTTTTGATGCAAACGCGGCCCAAATTTGGGTGGGGAACGGGTCAAAAGCGGACGTTTGTCCGTTTGCTCCCGCGCGTTGGGCCGCGTTTTTTGTCCGTTTACCCCCAAACGGTCGCGGCCGGACCAATTGGGGTTGTGCATTGGAGTTGGCCTTGGTCATACTTATCTCTAATTCATTTGAACATATAGACTAGGAACGGGGAAGGAGAATAAAATACTTAGAAATACAACCGCCTAATTTGCACAGATATGGATACATGTATCAATATAGGGCCAATTCAGATATGGGAATACGGTATTTCTAAGTACCAATACGGGGATACGTTTGACTATTTCAAAAAGTAATGGTAAATGTGGGACTCCAGCCCACCACCT
Organism: Triticum dicoccoides; assembly: GCF_002162155.2. Classification (NCBI taxonomy): domain Eukaryota; kingdom Viridiplantae; phylum Streptophyta; class Magnoliopsida; order Poales; family Poaceae; genus Triticum; species Triticum dicoccoides. The sequence goes on from NC_041388.1 coordinate 173,743,307, forward strand.
GCTGGAGCTGCTTGGTGCCTGCTCCAGTGCACTGCCGCCAGGAGGTAGCTGCCGCTAACAGAGAGGGAGAGGGAGAAAGAGAGAGCTGAGCTGGCTTGCTCTCAGCGAGCTGCTGCAGGTTCCCTGAGCCAACCGCTGTGTCGCCGCCGGCTGCTGCATCTGGTGACGCTGCATGGCCACGCAGTCTAGGTTGGGACCTGGGAGAAAGATTCGAATCGGGTCGGGATGGCTAGCTTATGCTGCCCTTAATGGGCTGGTCGGTTGGAGGTATCCACATGTATCGTGCAAGTATCCTGCAAGTATTGAGAATTAAAAATTGTTTTAATGCTATATCAGGGGATACTCAGCCGATACTTATCCAACATGTATAGGGGACGTATCGGTTTCAGATATGTACCGATATGGGTGCGATGCTCCAGTCACGTATCAGTGTTTTTGAGATAACCACTGGATGATCAGCTTTTGAACAAAAAAATTACGACTTGGTCCATGGGTTAAGTTTCTAAGCCGGACCCGGTCATTCCTTTTTTTTTTGAACCGGGCATAACCCCTTTCCATTATAAGCATAAGGGACAT
>NC_041388.1:173744141-173774388 GCF_002162155.2 Triticum dicoccoides
ATCCAACATGTATAGGGGACGTATCGGTTTCAGATATGTACCGATATGGGTGCGATGCTCCAGTCACGTATCAGTGTTTTTGAGATAACCACTGGATGATCAGCTTTTGAACAAAAAAATTACGACTTGGTCCATGGGTTAAGTTTCTAAGCCGGACCCGGTCATTCCTTTTTTTTTTTGAACCGGGCATAACCCCTTTCCATTATAAGCATAAGGGACATAAAACCATCCGTCCACCGACCAAGTTTAAAGGAAACAAAGAAAGGGGAAAGTGAGTTCAACGCATCGCCAGGAAACCCACTGGAAGTGCCCTTCATCGAAACACTTGATATGGGGTGAAAACCCGATGACACCTAACAATAAACTATCCAAAAGGCAGGGAAAGTTCAAATGAGTCTAGGAGAAGCTCACAAGCAAGCATAGGCTACCAAGGACCCGGTCATTCCTGCCAGGGTTATGCATCCCCGCATCTTCCTCCCATCGTGATTGTGCATGGTTCTAGTGAATATAATATTTTCCTCTGCCAACATGCATTTTTGACCCCGATGATTCTTATTGATCAGTGGAAGGTTGCATTCATATCCATGAATCGTCCAGAATACCTCCAGGATATTGATGCTGTGTCTGCACGCTTTCAGGCAAGTAGTTATTTTTAGCATGTAGTCTAAATATGTTCACGTGATGAGGTTTTTCTTCTGATCTTACAGAGGAGAGATGTCTATGGAGCTTGGGAACAATACCTTGGTTTGGAGCATACTGACACAACACCCAAAAGGTCTTACGCAGCTAATCAGGTAGGCAGTGCTGGCTTATTATGCAATACTTAAGAAAAAAGAGTTTTGATGTGTTCTCAAATTTTGTCGGTGAAACATGCATATTTAAACAAAACCAGATTTAGTAAAGATCTAGGCTTATATGCAGTAAATGGTGTTTTTCAGTCTATTCCATTTTGCTATTTTTTCTGAAGTGTTATTGTATTTCGTGTTACACAAGCATCAACGTCAAGGTTACGTTATGTCAAAAACCCCGTCAACGTTACAATTTTAATTAGTATGAAAGCACCTCTTTCTGGTCTAGTATATTCCTTTACCAGTTCGGGCTGGTGGTTGCCACAGTACAGGTCTTGGGTAGGGAGTCACATATAAATGGCCAGTTCCCATCCATTGTGATATTTTAAACATGTACCTTCAGACCTTAGAAAGTTTTTATTGTCTTGACTTCTTACTCCAGCAAACATCTGGCTCTCACCCATAGTTATCCTCAAGGGAAAATAGTTTTCTTGAAGCTGCCTTTATTATTTACTTTTGCAAGAGACCTTAATTGATGGAAAAGTTTCTGATAGCATAAGACTAACCTAGTGCACGCATATTACATGAGCTGAAGCACACACTTCAAATTTATTTGTAGAAATAACTTCTGTATTTTAAAAAAGAAATTATGTAACGTCAATATTCAAGGGAGCATGCAGACAAATGCTTTAGCTGGGGGTGATTTTGTCCATGCGTAGAGTTTACACGACTAATTTGTGTGTTATTAGAAGCTAAGGTGACCTACTATGTTGTAAATTCACATGAACTATTGTGCCGACTTGCCCCGTCCTTTAACTGTCCTTTGCTTGGTGACTGCAGAATCGACACACATATGAGAAGCCTGTGAAGATTTACAATTGAGAAACCTTCCATCTGGGCTGCAAGCCTCGGGACAAAGGCCTCATCCGAGAAAGTATGCTAAAGAGGCCAAGTGACCTCAACAGAAGGGAAATGCTGTCAAATATATGGTTATTTGTGTGCCAAGGCCTATATTACTTGCTACTTGTTGACAGTCGGTGCTGTGGTTGGCAGAAGGATATATTCTTTGAGGCTTTCCCTCTTGCCTGCTCCCTGACAACGAAGCAAGCATGCTGATTTCGTTGTCCTGAGTGTGATAGACCCCACTAGGATAGATGTTGCTTCTTTTGTGCAGAGCAGAGCTGGTACATAAGAAAATGATTTTGGTAGGGGCATGTATACATGGTTATAGCCGAGACTGATTGCTTTATTTGCTGCTCCGGCATTGGAACAATGGGGTAGATTGTATAATGGGTTTGTGGCTGGTTCCAGTTTTTGGTGTCCATTGTGAATGTAGGCAGTAACTTCAGCAGAAAGTAGTCTCATGAGTTTCAGCACAGCCGTGTTCTTGGCATTGATTTGATTCTACCTAGGAGATACTGATGATAGTTCTATAGACGCACTAGTTTTCTCCCGCCTTGTAGAATGAGAACCAAGTAATTATTTTGACTCGATAGCTTTATTCTAAATCCTTTTTGAACTTAAAAGGTCTCTGTTCAATAGTAGGTCAATTCTGACAAACTAAGGTATAATTTCAGTCTTGTGGAGATAATTTGAATATGAGAAATGCTGAAAGTCCATTCTTCTGTTTTTTTTAATTGTCACCGGGGAAAAGACTCCCCACCAGAATATATTTCAAGAAAAAGTTATGGAACAAATGTAGGTAAGACGGGAGGAGATTATTTGCTGGGTAGGCGACCGATTCTTACCGTCTATAGGGTGAGCCTGGAGATTATCTGCGTGAGGGGGTTTGGTGAAGAGGCGCGTGTAGTGGCTTCGGGTCTGATCTAGGTTTTTGTGGGCCTGTGGTGGAGGGGTCGTTGCTGCGTGCTTTGCAAGGTTGAGATGTGACATTGTGTTTTTTTTAGAAGATTTGACGTTGTGCTTGTGTGTCGTAGAGGTGGTTGGCAGGATGGCCTCACGGATCGACCATGACTACGCTAGTGGCTTTGCTCAACACCGTATTTCCTCTTGGGGGCGTCGTGGAGTTGGACTCGGTCAGAGGGACTCATGCATCATGAAGGTGGTCGGCGACGGCTAGCATGACTTCTTCGTGGGAGCGGGAGCAGAAGAAGCATTGTCCATATGCGAGGTGTGTTAGACAAGTTATGTTGACCAATCTTGAGGGACCAAAGCGACACATGTTTGTTGAAAGTGCTATCAAGCACTTAAGATAATTTTGGTGTTGATGACACACATGTTGTTGGACTAACACAATTCACAAGTATATCTCAAGTATTAGGTCCATGGTTGATGGTTGATGGATGATCGTCGTCCCCCTAGAAGTTAAGGAGCGAGTTGTGGATCCTCGAAGGCTTAGGGTAGTCTTTCGGCCTATTTGTTTTCCTTGATGGGGATCTTGCATTATTAAGGGGGGCTAGTAGTGAGGTGACAAGTTAAGCTCATTCACATTTCAACCATCCACTCATATGATCACACATATATCATAGCCACCAAATAAAGAGACATCAAAATAACCAAGCTGAAAAAGGTGCACCACCGAACTGTTTGGTCCAGGTGTCCGACAGTTCAAATTAGCCATGCCAACACGGTGGTTGCCACTTGATCGACCAGATTGTCCCGTGCTCCGGACTAGACTGATCGATGGGGCATCCAACCGCCCGGTCCACTGAGTGGACTATCTGGCTGCTTGCTCACAGAACTGTGTTCTCTCCTAGACAGACCGGACTGTTCGGTCCCTTGGACCAGATTGTCCGACATGTCAAATTCCTCTCCCTTGTTCTAGACAAACCCTATATTCAGTTCTACTACATGACTGTTTCATCTAGGGCTACATGATTTGGCAGACTGTCCGGTAGTGCATTCTTGGGCTGTAACGGTTGGATTTGAAGCTCCACCGTATATACTCCAACTCAGTTAGTAATAGGGCTACCCTCTAAGCATACTTCGTCCATAGCCGCCACATTTTCTTCACCTACTCTCCCAAGCCCTATTTCCTTTGATTCTTGGAGAGATTCAAAGGGAAACCACCAATCAAAAGCAAGATCCACTCATTCCCCACGCTTTGACTAGTCACCTTGTGTTTGAGCTTGATTTGGATCCTTGGCACTTGTCTTGTTACTCTTGGAGGTTGGAGACTCCTAGGAGGTAGGAGTTCTTCGGTGAGGGTGACTCCTAGGAGGTAGGAATTCTTCATCTAGTAGTAACAATAACAATGCTAAAACCAATATTGTTGCTTCTAGTAGCTCTCTTGATTCCACTAAAGATTCTCTTAGCCAAGTTACATTTGAGCAAGAAAATAGTTTATTGAAGGGAATTGTAGAGAAAGGTGTTTACAAGAGTCTTGCCAGGAGTAAGCAATTTTAGGAAATTGTACGCAAGCAAGGAAGACACCGGAAGAATCAAGGTATTGGTTTTGAACGAAAGTTCAATGCCAATGGAGTTGAATGGGAAGAAGATCAATATCCCAAGACGAAGTTTGTTCTTCAACAAGAGAAGTATGACCCAACTTCCTTTAAGGGAACACAAGCTCAAGATGATCTTCCACCACAAGACCACAAGCTAAAAGGCAAGGACAAGCTTCAAGAAGAGTTTGACTCATTTGAAGAAGCACCTCAAGCCATGGTCAAGTGGGTTCCCAAGACTTCATCAAGCTCTACATCAAGTTCAACCACAACTCCAAGAATTCCCATCAAGTTGATGTGGGTCCCAAAGAAGAAGAACTAGAGTGTTCTTGAGGGTGACTCCGCCTACAAACTTCACTCACATTCTGTTTGGCAAGGACTTGTGCAAACAACTTCAACATCTTGCACTAGTTCGTGGAGTTACAAACCCTCTTGTTGGTAAGACAAGGACAAGATATTCAATGCATTCATGGACATCATCATATGTGTATTCCACTCTATGTCTATGGATATCCTTGTGGGACTAATCCATGTAGTTACTGAAAGTTCCCAAATCCAAAGGATTGCTCCCAACTCTTGATGATCCTCATCAATATTGAGCATCCACATCTTCAACATCTACATGAAGTCACCATCGACAAAACCCAAGGTTAGTTCATCCCTCTTTAGGGGATATCACATCTAGGGGGAGCTTTGCTCTAAGACTTGTGCTTAAACAATGAGTATGACCTATGATCAAATGTTTTTATCTGGCTCCTAAGTCAATATACTCATATATAGATGACCTAGTCATCGCTCGTTGCTTGATAGTTGCTAGAATTGGTTGTGCATGTTTGGCACATATTTCATTTGCTACCTTATTGTGTGAGCATGTTGGCATGCATGTTTTCTTCATTCGAGGACATCCATTTGTTGTTTTGCTTGTGTTTGTTTTTCTCGCCAAGTGGATGTACAAGATGCCTAAGCACCTTCTCTAGCTATTTATTCTTTCTTGTCTCAAATTCTATTCTTGCTACATTACGAAAATTAAACAAGTCTTTTTCAGACCCTCTGGGTGAGGTGCACTCGGAGCCACCGATCTGGCAAGGACTGAACTCCAAAACCTTCTGAATGATTTTGGTTGGACCAACTCACTGTCATTCGGTCGTACTGAAACTATTTAGACTGATCTGAGTTTTCCTTCTTGGTGTCATCGAGTTGAACCCTTTCGAAGTCACTGATGTTATATACTGCCAGCAGTTACACATATCGATGCCACCGAGTTGTTTCAGTCGGAGCCACCGACAGCTGATGGGTATATATATCCAGCGAGACCGTACAGTTGAGATTTCTTGACTCGTTTCGACCTTGCGCCCCACAGCTGCCTTCGCCAAGTCTCTGGACATTCGCCTTTGCATCTAGCACGCCCACGCCGCCGGATTCTGTCACCATCAACGGGAATCTCTCCCTCCATTGCCGTCGTAGAGGATTTGTGCCAAGTTAGGGTAAAATCCGATCCCCTCATGCTTCAATTTCTGATTCAATGCACTACGGTTTGCGCCATGATTCATGCCATAGTTTGCAATATCCATTCCTCATCAAACTCCTTAGATTAGATTCGAGTAAAAGTTTTAGGTTTAAGTTTCTGCAGAATGCATCTCGGACCGACTGGTTTGAAATTTTCTGAGTCACCGATTTGGCCTTGGCCATTGCACTAGTAAGTCTCGCTACCACCGAGTTGTACTAATCGGTGAGGCCGAAAGTAAGTTTCTATGAAACCTTAGCATATCAAAGACACCGAGCCACATATTGGTCTGACTTAAACCGTGTGCCAAGTTATTATTTATTTCCTTATATCATGATAAATGTTTATTATTCATGCTAGAATTGTATTAACTGGAAACATAATACATGTGTGAATACATAGACAAACAGAGTGTCACTAGTATGCCTCTACTAGACTAGCTCGTTAATCAAAGATGGTTATGTTTCCTAACCATGGACAAAGAGTTGTTATTTAATTAACAGGATCATATCATTAGGTGAATGATCTGATTGACATGACCCATTCCATTAGCTTAGCACCCGATCGTTTAGTATGTTGCTATTGCTTTCTTCATGACTTATACATGTTCCTATGACTATGAGATTATGCAACTCCCGTTTGCCGGAGGAACACTTTGTGTGCTACCAAACGTCACAACATAACTGGATGATTATAAAGGTGCTCTACAAGTGTCTCCAAAGGTACATGTTGGGTTGGCGTATTTCGAGATTAGGATTTGTCACTCCGATTGTCGGAGAGGTATCTCTGGGCCCTCTCGGTAATGCACATCACATAAGCCTTGCAAGCATTGCAACTAATGAGTTAGTTGTGAGATGATGCATTACGGAACGAGTAAAGAGACTTGCCGGTAACGAGATTGAACTAGGTATTGAGATACCGACAATCGAATCTCGGACAAGTAACATACCGATGACAAAGGGAACACCGTATGTTGTTATGCGGTCTGACCGATAAAAGATCTTCATAGAATATGTAGGAGCCAATATGAGCATCAAGGTTCCGCTATTGGTTATTGACCGGAGACATGTCTCGGTCATGTCTACATTGTTCTCGAACCCGTAGGGTCCGCACGCTTAAGGTTTTGATGACAATTATATTATGAGTTTATGCATTTTGATGTACCGAAGTTTGTTCGGAGTCCCGGATGTGATCACGGACATGACGAGGAGTCTCGAAATGGTCGAGACATAAAGATTGATATATTGGAAGCCTATATTTGGATATCGGAAGTGTTCCGGGTGAAATCGGGATTTTACCGGAGTACCGGAAGGTTACCGGAACCCCCGGGAGGTATGTGGGCCTTAGTGGGCCTTAGTGGAAGAGAGGAGAGGTGGCCAGGGCTGGGCCGCGCGCCCCTCCCCCCTAGTCCGAATAGGACAAGGAGGGGGGGCCGGCGCCCCTCTTCCTTCTCTCTCTCCTCTTCCCCCACTCCCGAATCCTATTCCAACTAGGAAAGGGGGGGGGGGGAATCCTACTCCCGGAGGGAGTAGGACTCCTCCTGGTGCGCCCTCTCCTGGCCGGCCGCACCCCCCCTTTGATCCTTTATATACGGAGGCAGGGAGCACCCCCAGACACACAAGTTGATCCACGTGATCATATTCTTAGCCGTGTGCGGTGCCACCTTCCACCATAGTCCTCGATAATATTGTAGCGGTGCTTAGGCGAAGCCCTGCGACGGTAGAACATCAAGATCGTCACCACGCCGTCGTGCTGATGGAACTCTTCCCCGACACTTTGCTGGATCGGAGTCCGGGGATCGTCATCGAGCTGAACGTGTGCTAGAACTCGGAGGTGCCGTAGTTTCGGTGCTTGATCGGTCGGGCCGTGCAGACGTACGACTACATCAACCACGTTGTGCTAACGCTTCCGTTTTCTATCTACAAGGGTACGTAGATCACACTCTCCCCTCTCGTTGCTATGCATCACTATGATCTTGCGTGTGCGTAGGAATTTTTTTGAAATTACTACGTTCCCCAACAGTGGCATCCGAGCCTAGGTTTTATATGTTGATGTTATATGCACGAGTAGAACACAAGTGAGTTGTGGGCGATATAAGTCATACTGCTTACCAGCATGTCATACTTTGGTTCGGCGGTATTGTTGGACGAAGCGGCCCGGACCGACATTACGCGTACGCTTACGCGAGACCGGTTCTCCCGACGTGCTTTGCACAAAGGTGGCTAGCGGGTTACAGTTTCTCCAACTTTAGTTGAACCGAGTGTGGCTACGCTCGGTCCTTGCGAAGGTTAAAACAGCACCAACTTGACAAACTATCGTTGTGGTTTTGATGCGTAGGTAAGATTGGTTCTTGCTTAAGCCCGTAGCAGCCACGTAAAACATGCAACAACAAAGTAGAGGATGTCTAACTTGTTTTTACAGGGCATGTTGTGATGTGATATGGTCAAGACATGATGCTAAACTTTATTGTATGAGATGATCATGTTTTGTAACCGGGTTATCGGCAACTGGCAGGAGCCATATGGTTGTCGCTTTATTGTATGCAATGCAATCGCGCTGTAATGCTTTACTTTATCACTAAGCGGTAGCGATAGTTGTGAAAGCATAAGATTGGCGAGACGACAACGATGCTACGATGGTGATCAAGGTGTCGCGCCGGTGACGATGGTGATCACGATGGTGCTTCAAAGATGGAGATCACAAGCACAAGATGATGATGGCCATATCATATCACTTATATTGATTGCATGTGATGTTTATCTTTTATGCATCTTATCTTGCTTTGATTGACGGTAGCATTATAAGATGATCTCTCACTAATTATCAAGAAGTGTTCTCCCTGAGTATGCACCATTGCGAAAGTTCTTCGTGCTGAGACACCACGTGATGATCGGGTGTGATAGGCTCTACGTTTAAATACAACGGGTGCAAAACAGTTGCACACGCGGAATACTCATGTTATACTTGACGAGCCAAGCATATACAGATATGGCCTCGGAACACGGAGACCGAAAGGTCGAGCGTGAATCATATAGTAGATATGATCAACATAGTGATGTTCACCAATGAAACTACTCCATCTCACGTGATGATCGGACATGGTTTAGTTGATTTGGATCACGTGATCACTTAGAGGATTAGAGGGATGTCTATCTAAGTGGGAGTTCTTAAGTAATATGATTAATTGAACTTAAATTTATCATGAACTTAGTCCTGGTAGTATTTTGCAAATCATGTTGTAGATCAATAGCTCGCATTGTTGCTTCCCTGTGTTTATTTTGATATGTTCCTAGAGAAAATTGTGTTGAAAGATGTTAGTAGCAATGATGCGGATTGGATCCGTGATCTGAGGTTTATCCTCATTGCTGCATAGAAGAATTATGTCCTTGATGCATCGCTAGGTGACAGACCTATTGCAGGAGCAGATGTAGACGTTATGAACGTTTGGCTAGCTCAATATGATGACTACTTAATAGTTTAGTGCACCATACTTAAGGGCTTAGAATCGGGACTTCAAAAGACGTTTTGAACGTCATGGACCATATGAGATGTTCCAGGAGTTGAAGTTAATATTTCAAGCAAATACCCGAGTTGAGAGATATGAAGTCTCCAACAAGTTCTATAGCCAAAAGATGGAGGAGAATCGCTCAACTAGTGAGCATGTGCTCAGATTGTCTGGGTACTACAATCGCTTGAATCAAGTGGGAGTTAATCTTCCAGATAAGATAGTGATTGACAGAATTCTCTAGTCACCATCACCAAGTTAGTAGAACTTCGTGATGAACTATAGTATGCAAGGGATGACGAAAACGACTCCCGAGCTTTTCATGATGATGAAATCGATGAAGGTAGAAATCAAGAAAGAGCATCAAGTGTTGATGGTAGACAAGACCACTAGTTTCAATAAAAGGGCAAAGGGAAGAAGGGGAACTTCAAGAAGAATAGCAAGCAAGTTGCTGCTCAAGTGAAGAAGCCCAAGTCTGGTCCTAAGCCTGAGACTAAGTGCTTCTACTGCAAAGGGACTGGTCACTGGAAGCGGAACTGCCCCAAGTATTTGGCGGATAAGAAGGATGGCAAAGTGAACAAAGGTATATTTGATATACAGATTATTAATGTGTATTTTACTAGTGTTCGTAGCAACCCCTCGGTATTTGATACTGGTTCAGTTGCTAAGAGTAGAAACTCGAAATGGGAGTTGCAGAATGAACAGAAACTAGTTAAGGGTGAAGTGATGATGTGTGTTGGAAGTAGTTCAAAGATTGATATGATCATCATCGCACACTCCCTATACTTTCGGGATTAGTGTTGAACCTAAATAAGTGTTATTTGGTGTTTGCGTTGAGCATGAATATGATTTGATCATGTTTATTGCAATACGGTTATTCATTTAAGTTAGAGAATAATTGTTGTTCTGTTTACATGAATAAAACCTTATATGGTTACACACCCAATGAAAATGGTTCATTGGATCTTGATCATGGTGATACACATATTCATAATATTGAAGACAAAAGATGCAAAGTTAATAATGATAGTGCAACTTATTTGTGGCACTGCCGTTTAGGTCATATTGGTGTAAAGTGCATGAAGAAACTCCATGCTGATGGGATTTTGGAATCACTTGATTATGAATCACTTGATGCTTGCGAACCATGCCTTATGGGCAAGATGACCAAGACTCCGTTCTCCGGAACAATGGAGCGAGCAACTGACCTATTGGAAATAATACATACTGATGTATGTGATCCGATGAGTGTTGAGGCTCGCGGCAGGTATCGTTATTTTCTGACCTTCACAGATGATTTGAGAAGATATGGGTATATTTACTTGATGAAACACAAGTCTGAAACATTTGAAAAGTTCAAAGAATTTCAGAGTGAAGTGGAGAATCATCGTAACAAAAATAAAAAGTTTCTACGATATGATCGCAGAAGTAAAATATTTGAGTTACGAGTTTGGCCTTCAGTTAAAAACAATGTGAAATAGTTTCACTACTCACGTCAACTGGAACACCACAGCATAATGGTGTGTCCGAACGTCATAACCGTACTTTATTAGATATGGTGCGAACTATGATGTCTCTTACCAATCTACCACTATCGTTCTGGGGTTATGCATTAGAGACAGCTGCATTCACGTTAAATAGGGCACCATCTAAATCCGTTGAGACGACATCGTATGAACTATGGTTTGACAAGAAACCTAAGCTGTCGTTCCTTAAAGTTTGAGGTTGCGATGCTTATGTAAAAAAAACTTCAACCTGATAAGCTCGAACCCAAATCGGAGAAATGTGTCTTCATAGGATATCCAAAGGAAACTATTGGATACACCTTCTATCACAGATCCGAAGGCAAGACTTTTGTTGCTAAATTCGGAAACTTTCTGGAGGAGTTTCTCTCGAAAGAAGTGAGTGGGAGGAAAGTAGAACTTGATGAGGTAACTGTACCTTCTCCCTTATTGGAAAGTAGTTCATCACAGAAATCTGTTCTTGTGACTACTACACTAATTAGTGAGGAAGCTAATGATGATGATCATGTAACTTCAGATCAAGTTACTACCGAATCTCGTAGGTAAACCAGAGTGAGATCCGCACCAGAGTGGTACGGTAATCCTGTTCTGGAAGTCATGTTACTAGACCATGACGAACTTGCGAACTATGAGGAATCGATGATGAGCCCAGATTCCGCGAAATGGTTTGAGGCCATGAAATCTGAGATATGATCCGTGTATGAGAACAAAGTATGGACTTTGATGGATTTGCCCGATGATCGGCAAGCCATAGAAAGTAAATGGATCTTCAAGAGGAAGACGGACACTGATAGTAGTATTACTATCTACAAAGCTAGACTTGTCGAAAAAGGTTTTTTACGATGAAATTTTCTCACTCGTAGCGATGCTTAAGTCTGTCCAAATCATGTTAGCAATTGCCGCATTTTTATGAAATCTGGCAAATGGATAAACAAAACTACATTCCTTGATGGATTTAAAGAAGAGTTGTATATGATGCAATCAGAAGGTTTTGTCAATCCTAAAGGTGCTAACAAAATATGCAAGCTCCAGCGATCCATCTATGGACTGGTGCAAGCATCTCGGAGTTGGAATATACGTTTTGATAAGTTGATCAAAGCATATAGTTTTATACAGACTTGCGGTGAAGCCTGTATTTACAAGAAAGTGAGTGGGAGCACTACAGCATTTCTGATAAGTATATGTGAATGACATATTGTTGATCAGAAATAATGTAGAATTATTCTGCAAAGCATAAAGGAGTGTTTTGAAAGAAGTTTTTCAAAGAAAGACCTCGGTGAAGCTGCTTACATATTGAGCATCAAGATCTATAGAGATAGATCAAGACGCTTGATAAGTTTTTTAAATGAGTACATACCTTGACAAGATTTTGAAGTAGTTCAAAATGGAACAGTCAAAGAAAGAATTCTTGCCTATGTTACAAGGTGTGAAGTTGAGTAAGACTCAAAGCCCGACCACGGCAGAAAATAGAATGAGAATGAAAATCATTCCCTATGCCTTAGCCATAGGTTCTATAAAGTATGCCATGCTGTGTACCAGACCTATTGTATACCCTACACTAATTTTGGCAAGGGAGTACAATAGTGATCTAGGAGTAGATCACTGGACAGCGGTCAAAATTATCCTTGGTGGAATAAGGATATGTTTCTCGATGATGGAGGTGACAAAAGGTTCGTCGTAAAAGGGTTACGTCGATACAAGTTTTGGCACTGATCCGGATGACTCTTAGTCTTCATCTGGATACATATTGAAAGTGGGAGCAATTAGCTAAAGTAGCTCCGTGCAGAGCATTGTAGACATAGAAAATTGCAAAATACTATCTGAATATGGCAGACCCGTTGACTAAACTTCTCTCACAGGCAAAACATGATCACACCTTAGTACTCTTTGGGTGTTAATCACATAGCAATGTGAACTAGATTACTGACTCTAGTAAACCCTTTGGGTGTTGGTCACATATCGATGTGAACTATGGGTGTTAACCACATAAAGATGTGAATTATTGATGTTAGATCACATGGCGATGTGAACTAGATTATTGACTCTAGTGCAAGTGGGAGACTGAAGGAAATATGCCCTAGAGGCAATAATAAAGTTATTATTTATTTCCTTATATCATGATAAATGTTTATTATTCATGCTAGAATTGTATTAACCGGAAACATAATACATGTGTAAATACATAGACAAACAGAGTGTCACTAGTATGCCTCTACTAGACTAGCTCGTTAATCAAAGATGGTTATGTTTCCTAACCATGGATAAAGAGTTGTTATTTAATTAACGGGATCACATCATTAGGTGAATGATCTGATTGACATGACCCATTCCATTAGCTTAGCACCCGATCGTTTAGTATGTCGCTATTGCTTTCTTCATGACTTATACATGTTCCTATGACTATGAAATTATGCAACTCCTGTTTGCCGCAGGAACACTTTGTGTGCTACCAAACATCACAACGTAACTGGGTGATTATAAAGGTGCTCTACAGGTGTCTCCAAAGGTACATGTTGGGTTGGCGTATTTCGAGATTAGGATTTGTCACTCGATTGTCGGAGAGGTATCTCTAGGCCCTCTCGGTAATGCACATCACATAAGCCTTGCAAGCATTGCAACTAATGAGTTAGTTGTGAGATGATGCATTACGGAACGAGTAAAGAGACTTGCCGGTAACGAGATTGAACTAGGTATTGAGATACCGACGATCGAATCTCGGGCAAGTAACATACCGATGACAAAGGGAACAACGTATGTTGTTATGCGGTCTGACCGATAAAAGATCTTCGTAGAATATGTAGGAGCCAATATGAGCATCAAGGTTCCGCTATTGGTTATTGACCGGAGACATGTCTCGGTCATGTCTACATTGTTCTCGAACCCATAGGGTCTGCACGCTTAAGGTTTTGATGACAGTTATATTATGAGTTTATGCATTTTGATGTACCGAAGTTTGTTCGGAGTCCCGGATGTGATCACGGACATGACGAGGAGTCTCGAAGTGGTCGAGACATAAAGATTGATATATTGGAAGCCTATATTTGGATATCGGAAGTGTTCGGGGTGAAATCGGGATTTTACCGGAGTACCGGGAGGTTACCGAAACCCCCCGGGAGGTATGTGGGCCTTAGTGGGCCTTAGTGGAAGAGAGGAGAGGTGGCCAGGGCTGGGCCGCGCGCCCCTCCCCCCTAGTCCGAATAGGACAAGGAGAGGGGGCCAGCGCCCCCCTTCCTTCTCTCTCTCCTCTTTCCCCCCTCCTGAATCCTATTCCAACTAGGAAAGGGGGGAATCCTACTCCCAGAGGGAGTAGGACTCCTCCTGGCGCGCCCTCTCCTGGACGCCCGCACGCCCCCCTTTGATCCTTTATATACGGAGGCAGGGAGCACCCCTAGACACACAAGTTGATCCACGTGATCATATTCTTAGCCGTGTGCGGTGCCACCTTCCGCCATAGTCCTCGATAATATTGTAGCAGTGCTTAGGCGAAGCCCTGCGACGGTAGAACGTCAAGATCGTCACCACGCCGTCATGCTGACAGAACTCTTCCTCGACACTTTGCTGGATCGGAGTCCGGGGATCATCATCGAGCTGAACGTGTGCTAGAACTCGGAGGTGCCGTAGTTTCGGTGCTTGATCGGTCGGGCCGTGAAGACGTACGACTACATCAACCACGTTGTGCTAACTCTTCCGTTGTTGATCTACAAGGGTACGTAGATCACACTCTCCCCTCTCGTTGCTATGCATCACTATGATCTTGTGTGTGCGTAAGAATTTTTTTGAAATTACTACGTTCCCCAACAAATCCACCTCCTGCCAAGCAACAAAAGCTTATGGCAGATGCAATGAGAACAACCAGTCCCTCCAAGCCTAAGGTTCCTCCCACCAAGCCCAAGGGAACCACACGGAGTGTTTCTGCAAGTGAGAAGAACAAGGCCCCAGTGCCTGAAGCTGCTGCTGACGATGAGCCGCTAGTGCTCAGAAAGCTTAGGCCCAAGATGCTAGACCATGACAATGCTCATCCTATTGTAGACACGAGGACTACCGTTTTTGCCCCAGCTGCTACTTCATCAGTTCCACCGCCAGTGTCTACTCCACCATCCCAGCAGACATCAGCCAAAGCTTTTGCAGATGCACTTCTCTCCATGCCATCGATGCACACCGGAGCTGCCAGCCAAAGATCTTCACCTCTAGGAGCTGCCGGAGAACGTGCCTAGAGTGACGCATAGCTCTATACCTATTAGAGCTTTTTGGTACTTGTTGCCAAAGGGTGACAATTTGTTAGATCATTAGACTTCGAGAGAGAGAGAGAGAGTGTCTTGCTGTTGCTCGTTTGATTTCCCTTGAGTTATTGCTACTATTTGGTTTGTGCTACTTTTCTCGTTATGTTTGCGAGATACTATGTCGGATGTTCTTGTGCTTGATCATACGATGCTTCATGCTATGCACACTGCTTATCAATACCATTATCTATGCATGATCATTCACTTGTGCTTTTGGTGATGCGTGCTTATTAGTCCAATCATATCATTTGTGCGCTCGCTCCACCAAGTTGTATGTGACATGGAAGAGTGACCCATGATCCTAATTGATTGTGCATTTGCATTCAAACGCAAATTTGTAATAATGCACAAATTTAGGGGAGCTCTTGCTTATCACATACTTCTCAAAGCGACGATGTATTTATTCATTTAATCATTTTTCGAAACTTTGATCTATATGTTGTCATCAATTACCAAAAAGGGGGAGATTGAAAGTGCAACTAATTCTAGGGTGGTTTTGGTAATTAATAACAACACATATCTCATTGAACTACTATCCATTCAAGTTAAAGATTTCAAGAAGTTCAATGATTGGCATGGCAAGGACTAGTGAATGTGGACCCCTCAAAATGCTAAGGACATGGATTGGCCAAAGCTCAAGACTCTACATTTTTGTTAAGTGATCCAAGATCACATTGAGTCCATAGGAAAGCCAATGCTATTAAAAGGGGATAAGGTTTTGATGATGATCTGGTTGCTCAAGTGCTTAGTGATATTGATCCAAAACCCTCAACCACTTTATCTAACCAAATATGTCCAAACCCTATAAGCCAACTCGGCCCCACTGAATTCTACCTATCCGGACCCACCTTGTTCATCTGGACACTGCCACAGCCAAACCCTAACAAATTGGATCCACTGATATGGATCTCGGTCTCACCGAGATGGCCTTGCCAACTCTCTGTCATCTGTTGCAATTATTTTGGTCTTACCGAGTTTTGCAATCGGTGCCACCGAGATGGCTTGCCAACCTTCTGTTGCCTTATTGCTTCACATCGGTCTTACCGAGATGATGCAGTCGGTCCCACCAAAGCGAGGTTTGCCCTACCATTGCACATCAGTCGCTCTGAGATGTTCCATTCGGTCCCACGAGACCTCCAACGTTCACATCTTTTACATATGTCGGCGCCACCGAGAATTCTGATCGGTGTCACTGAGTTGGGTCAAATGTGTGTAACAGTTGGATTTCGAGTGGAGTCTATATATACCCCTCCACCCACTCTTACTTAGTAAGAGAGCCATCAGAACGTTACTACACTTCCACCATTCATTTTCTGAGAGAGAGAGAACTACCTGCTCATGTGTTGAGATCAAGAAATTCCAATCCTACCATTTGAACTTTATTTCTAGCCTTCTCCAAATTGCTTTCCACTCAAATCCTTCTTCCACCATGGCCAAATTTGAGAGTACTTCATTATCTACACACCATCTATTACCTTTTGGAGAGTGGTCTCTCTAGATTGGTTAGGTGTCACTTGGGAGCCTCCGACATGATGTGGAGTTGAACCAAGAAGTTTGTAAGGGCAAGGAGATCGCCTACTTCATGGATTCGCACAGCCGTTACCCTCTGTGGGTTGAAGTCTTCATCAACGTGGACATATGATAGCACCACCTATCAGAACCACGCCAAAATCATCATGTCTCCATTGCGCTTGCTTTTTCCAAACCCCTCCTTTACTTACATGTGCAATGCTTTACTTTCTGCTACTACATTCTTTTGCATGTGTAGGTGATACATGACTTGCTAGAATTGCTAAAATTTGCCTACAACTAAAATTGGGAAAAGGTTAGGTTTTATTTGGTCAAGTAGTCTGTCGGTGCAACACACATTCATGTTTGCTACCCGAACTCATGCACATGCGTGCTGGCGATCATGCATCCAGTACTAATGCATGACACAAAAATAAGTGAGTGAAACTGCTCTTTGTGAGATCAAGGAGAGCATTAAGAAGATTAGGCTGGAAGGAGAACACCTCAGGGAGACCTCCCTTGCCGGGCAGGCGAGCCTGGCCGGGTCGAGGCTCCACCTGAGGAACAAGACCAGTTCGTCCCGGCAAGGTTTTCAGGGCCGCCAAGACCAGAACCTGCCAGGCTCCTTGCCGCTAGGCCTTCCCCAAGATGCCACCGCTCCACCTCATCATACCCAAGTCATTAATTAGTGTGATGTCAAGCTATCAAGCAACTAGGTGGATCCTGTCAGGCACGTGACAGCATGGTGAGGAAGAGATTAGCTTTATGGACACCCATCTAGGAGGCGTGTCATGCTAATAAGGAGAAGATGGATAAGCGGTGCGGTAGGCTTGCCAGGCTTCAACCTCAGCACGACACCTAGTAGTGCATTTAATGCACTTTGTCCTAACTGCTAGAGTTAGGTATGTGTAACACCCCGCTAATTAAGCTACAGTAACCTCACCCTAATGTGCCATGTCATCGTGTTTTATTAAGCCAAATTGCCACGTTATAAAATTCGAAGTCAAATTCAAAATTCAAATAACAAGTCAAATTATTTTTCTTCAAACTATAAAACCAAAAGGTTCGAATTTTAGTATAAATTCCCTTGATCGTTCGTCATGTTGAAACCAACATCATTTGGCTCTCCTATTAATCCCTAGTAAAATATAAAGTGATCCAACTGCAACAGATATAACCATTACAAAATAAACAAATCTTTATGAGTTTCCAATTGACTCAAAACCTTAGGTGCCACTCCAAAATATTGTGCTTAAATTTTGGGCCAAATCCCAAGTTTAACTAAATTCTTTTGCTATAGCAATTAAATAGAAAACAACAGAAAAGAAAAAAATAAATAAAATGAAAATGAAAATAAAACAAAGGAAAGCCTTCCCCCTAGGCCTTGTGTCACAGCCCTAGAATATTGTTTGTAAATAGTTGCATCTTCATCCAGGCATCATATTTAAATTTCTAAAACATGAATTGAGGATTGTTGAAGCCTCAAAACTTTAATTAAAAGCAGGGCAAAAGAACCCTGGAAATTGCATTCAGTGTTTCCAAAATGGCCTTAATAATGTTGGTTATATTTGGCAAAGGTTTTTGCACCAAACCAAAAATAATGAGCATTTTGAGGAATATTTTGGGCACTGAATTTAAATCATTATTTTATTTGCATTTGGAATTATATTCATAACTTGTATAGAATATATTTCCAAATACCCTGAAACATTTTATGTGCTTTTAGAAAAGTCCATCAAGCAACATAAAAATATTCAGAGGAGTTACTGGCATTGTTTGAATTATTTTAAAATTCAAACAGTGGCAAAACAAATTTAACAAAATAAAACAGAACAGAAATAAAAGAGAGAGAGAGAAGGAAGTTACCTGGCGCCACTTACCTGGCCCAGCACGGCCCAGCCCATCTCCACTTCCCCCCCTGTCGTCTTCCTCTGCCAGTAGGCAGAGGCGAGGTGTGGCGCACGCCCGAGAGGCCTCGGCCACCTCCTGCTTCCCCTGGCCACCTCCTGCTTCCTCTCGTCGCCCTGGACCCCGTCCGCGACGCCACGCACCCTCCCAGGCCTCGCACTCTCCCCGTGCCTTCTCCCCCCCTTCTCTGGCTCCCTCTCTCTTCCACCGAGCGGAGCCCCGTCGCCACCGACGCCGTTCGCCGCGGCCACAACCACCGCCTCGCCTCCCCAACGCCTCCCAAAGCTCCGCCGGTCCTCCCTCTTCCTCCTCACCAAGACGGAAGGCGCCGGAAGCCCTGGATGGGGCCAGCTTCGCCGTTCCCCTCCTCGGCCACCGCGGATCGCCGCCGTCAAATCCGTCCCCGTCCGACCTCCCTCAAGCTCGCCGTCCACCTCTACAGGGTCTATGTGAGCTCTCCGTCCGTTTCCCCCTCTCTGTTTCGTCGTTCGCGCGCCGTAGCTAGGTTATCCACCAAGACCGAAACCCCATCGCCGCCGGCCATGGTGCCGCCGTGGCCAGGGCCACCGCAGCCCGCGCCTGAGCACGTCACCGTGCTCGGTGAACCCCCAGGAGCACGTAGCCCTCCTCGTTTTCTCCTCTAGTGCGCCATAGCTTCGCCACCGTTCGTGCCCGAACTCCGGCCACCGCGGAAGTGCTCGCCGCCGTCGTCTCCGGCCACC
This sequence comes from Triticum dicoccoides, assembly GCF_002162155.2. Taxonomy (NCBI): domain Eukaryota; kingdom Viridiplantae; phylum Streptophyta; class Magnoliopsida; order Poales; family Poaceae; genus Triticum; species Triticum dicoccoides. The sequence continues at coordinate 173,763,285 of NC_041388.1, forward strand.
CCGCGGCCCCTCGTGCAGCCAGCTAGGTGCGGCCGTGTACGGGCTACCTTCTGGTGGCCTTCGCGCGTCCAGCCGCCGCCCGTAGCGCAACCCCGGTGAACTTCCGCCGCGTTTCGGGTCGCCGCCGGCCGAACTCCGGTGGCCAGTGACGTGGCGCTGTCATTAGCCACTAATGACGCACTAACCAACCCCCTAGGCCACTGACTGTGGGCCCCACCCCTGGTCAAACCCCAGTCAGCGCTGGGTTTGACCGGGATTAGGTCCTGTGTCACTGACGTGTGGCCCCCACACGTCAGGTTTGACCGGACCAGCCCAGTTGACTCTGCTGACGTCACAGTGACGTGGTGCTGACGCCATAAATCATTTTCTGGAATTATTTTAATTCTAAATATTCAGGAAATTCCAGAAAATGCCTAAAACTTCTAAAATTCATAGAAATTCAACCGTAACTCCAAATTAAATAATTTATATATGAAAAATTATCAGAAAAATTCAAGGAATCCATCTGTACCATTTTCATGCATGTTAGAACAACTTATAGCTGCTATTTGCACAAATCAATTAAATGGCATTTGAATAATCACATATGGAGTTTAAATTTGAATCTTGTATTCAAACCAACTTCATTTAATCTGTTGCTAGATGCATTAGCCCAAAACACATTCATATTGCCATGTCATAGCATGCATCATATTGTGCATTGCATTGATCGTGTTTCTTCTGTGTTTGCCGGTGTTGTTCTCCCTCGGTAGACGTTGTACCGACGATGTGATCGTTGACACTGATGAAGACTCAAAGTTATCTTCAGAAGTGCCAGGCAAGCAAAACCCCCTTGTTCATTCCAATACAAGCCCACTCTCTCGCTCCTGCTCTCTTTTACTGCATTAGGACAACAACGATTCATCTGTTACTTGTTGCGGTAGTTGAACCCCTTTATCCTTTGCATGACCTGTCATTGCCACAGTAAATAGATGAAACCCACTAGCATGAGTAGGAGTTGTTTGAGACCTGTTGTGCCTACTCGTTCTTGCTTGTTTGTCATGCCTGCTACTGCTTAGAGTTGTGTCAGGTCTGATTCATCGGGAATGGATCAGAGGTGTGTGAACATGTCCTACCATTGAGAGCTAAGTGTGTGAACACGATTTGGTAAAGGTAGCGGTGAGAGGCCATGTAGGAGTACATGGTGGGTTGTCTCATTGAAGCCGTCCTTAGGAACTGAGTTCTGTGTTTGTGATCCATGACTCAGCTACTACCATACATTGGGCCCTGAAATATGACCCCGCTCGACTTCTTAATCACCCTTGTCCTCTGTCCAGGAGTTGCAAGTAGTTTCTGGTGTTTGTAGTATGCTGGAGGCCGTGGATAGCGCTGACCGTAGGGGTGGGCTGTGATGTGGTAGGCACGTGGCCGGGTATACCGGGCGCCCGTTTGGTGTCACGGAACCCTGTTCACATCGTTTGGGGCTGTGAGCGAAACTCCGGCCGGATCTCCTCATGGATGGAACCCGAATAGGCGATAAACCTGGACTAGAGACTTGAGTGTTTAGGTAGGTCGTGGTCTACACCCACGTCGGCTTTCGCTTGAAGTCTGCCGAGCACATGTCGTGTGCAGACGCTAAGTGGTGGAAACATGTATGAAGAAGTACACCCCTGCAGGGTTAACATCATCTATTCGGATAGCCGTGTCCGCGGTAAAGGACTTCTGGGTTGCTTATATCAGTTCATAGACAAGTGAAAGTGGATACTTTAAAATGCGCAAGATAAGCGTGAGTGCTATGGATGGCGTTCTCGTAGGGAGACGGGAGCGGATCCATAGTGGTGTATTGATATGGTGAATATGTGGACTCGTGTGCGGCACCTCAAAAGAGTTACTTGCAGTCGTAGTTTAGGATAGCCACCGAGTCAAAGCTGGCTTGCTGTAGTTAAACCCCACCATCCCCTTTGTTGATAATGATGCATATGTAGTTAGTTCTGATGTAAGTCTTGCTGGGTACATTTGTACTCACGTTTGCCTATTTTATGTTTTGCAGAGAGACTTCGGTCTCACTAGTAGTTTCGCGTGGACTTCGACGTTTAGCTTGTTACCTCAACTACGATCTTGTGCCCCCGGCAGGATTTGGTAGATAGTCAGGCTTCTCAGCCTTTTTCATTTATAGATGTCTGTACTCAGACATGATAGCTTCCGCTTGTGTTTTGATTTGTATGCTCTGAATGTTGGGTCGTGAGACCCCTGTTTGTAATATCTCGCTCCTCGGAGCCTATTGAATAAATACTTGAGTCGTAGAGTCATGTTGTGATGCCATGTTGTATTTGCACATATCGAGCATATTGTGTGTATGTTATTGAAATGCTTGGTATGTGTGGGATCTGACCATCTAGTTGTTTATCTTTAGTAGCCTCTCTTACCGGGAAATGTCTCCTAGTGTTTCCACCGAGCCATGGTAGCTTGCTACTGCTCCGGAACACTTAGGCTGGCCGGCATGTGTCCTTCTTCGTTCCTGTGTCTGTCCCTTCGGGGAAATGTCACGCGATGAATACCGGAGTCCTGTTAGCCTGCTACAGCCCGGTTCACCGGAGTCCTGCTAGCCCAGTGCTACAGCCTGGATTCACTCGCTGATGACCGACACGTTCGATGCTGGGTCATGGATGCCTGTCCCTGTAAGTCTGTGCCACTTTGGGTTTACGACTAGCCATGTCAGCCCGGGCTCCTTATCATATGGATGCTAGCGACACTATCATATACGTGTGCCAAAAGGCGCAAACGGTCCCGGGCTAAGGTAAGGCGACACCCGTGGGAATACCATGCGTGAGGCCGCAAAGTGATATGAGGTGTTACATGCTAGATCGATGTGGCATTGAGTCGGGGTCCTGACAGCGTTGGTATCAGAGCTTGACTGCCTGTAGGATTACCAAGCCTAACTGGTCGAAGTTGAGTCTAGAAATTCTTTAGTTATATGAGGGAATTGATTGTGGGATGGAACGTAAGGCTCTTTTTACTCCTTATACCTCATGGCCTTCTGATCTGAGTCATCTTATCTTTCCTACGGGGATTAAGAGCTAGGCTATCTCTTCTTTCTATCAGGATCACGCGTTACTAATCCGTAGACTTATAAGATTGTTGGATTTAAGCTTGAGTTCAGTTTCTACTACTTTCGTATGTTAATTGTTGATCTCGAAACCTTGATATTGTGCTTCTGAGTGGTTATGCCACCATTTTTGTGAATGTCTCAAATCTCTTCTGAGCATTTACAGTCGTTATGCTATCCAAGTCATTCCAGGTTTCTAAATAGTCTGATGCATTTGCAAAATCCTTTCCCTCTGGTTTCGATGCTCCTTTATGCCAGCTCAATCACACTAATTGTTGAGTTGAGGTATTCTACTGCCTCGACCTTTATGTTGGAATAATTATTATGACCCTAGGTGTCTCAGGGGATCATCTAGTGGTCTAGCCATGATTTGTGTCCTAGTGTGATGATTCTGGCCTTTATTCCCGAAAGCATTCTGTGATGCTACTTAGGAGTAGGTATTCTATTCCTGGGTTTTGAACCCGAGATTCATCCTACTTACATCATGTTGATAGTGTTGCTAGTTCCTTTAGGATAATAGTAACCTTTGCGATAGTCCTCGAGGTTCATGGTACATCCTTCTTCCAATTACCATGAATCATTCTTGGCAGAAGTTCTTCTGAACCAAAAGATGACAACAAGAGTGCTCTCGATGAGTTCTCCATTATATATTGTGACCCTGCCAGTTCTACTTTTCTGCATGGGTTATTTGGAAGAAACTTGTTGAACTTGGTTCGACATACTAATCTATGCATCCACAACTCAGAAAGTTATATGTTCCTTTGAGTTGTCCCTCTTTAGCTGTCTACTGACCTTCATCTATCAATTGATAGTCAAGAGTATGCGTGCAATCGTTCATCGATACCTATTACTCTTGTGGTCCGTCAAGCCATTCTGTCCTGAATGACTTGGAGAAACAAACTCCAGTACCTCATCCATATCTAGGATTGGGTCAAAGTAGTTGTATTCCGCAGATCAAATGCCAGCCCAGCTTTTGATTCTGTTCTACCCTGAAGTATTACCATCTTTATATCGGGATTGTTATAGGAATTGCACACCATCCTATGAACTCTTGACACAGTGATACTTCTCACCATCATTAGTCATTCCTCGGTCTTCGTGTTGATGCAACCGGAATGTCGACAAGTGAGTCGTGATGTGTGAAATCAATACTGCTAGCAACTCCGTTGTTTGGTAGTTAAAGGACAATAATTTCATTCTTAGCATGTTGGTTAGTGAATCATCATTCTAAGATTGATCGTGCTACCTAGTCCATTCTCCTGGTTCACTCCTCGATCGATGAGTTAGGATTATTTCAAATCCTTGCCCTATTGATCATATCGTCTTGCCCTGAAAAGCAGGATTGTCCTCGATCTTAGTAACATATCGGTGGTTCGTGATTTTCCGAATATCTTCTCGGAAGTATTACCAGGTTGTCCCCTGACTGTTATGTTGAGCTCGTGATCAAGTTGGTATCTTGTGAACCACCTTCTCTCCAAGAATCGGTGTTAGATATCCCTGAGCTAGTTGGTTAAGCTAGACAACAACTTGGAGAGTTGGAAGATAAAAGCTTGCCTGACTTAGTTTGTTCCAAAGGGATATCCTTGTGTAGTGTGTGTTGAAGAAAGATGATATCTTCATCGATTGGTCCCTGTGATCAGTTAATGAACCTATCATTTTTATCCAACCTTTGGTTGGAGTATGGGCTATCATCCAATCAGACCAGAACCAACGATATTCGTAATGTTGTCTTACTCGTGGTTGATCCCTCGAGCATACACCATTATATCTTTTGGGTCTGACCAATGCTATCACTTGTTCACTTAACTATGGAATTCCTTTTAAAAGGAAACCCAGATGAATTGTTGTTGTGCCCATTGACAACATCCTTGTCTTCCCCATAATTTTGTTGAACATTAAGCTAGTGTTGGAAACTTTTGAAAGCATTTGTTCATGCTAGCTCATGAAGCATATGTTCGGATGTAAGAAGTGACTTCCTCTAGTTCATGTGCATTTGATGCAAGTTGCCGCCGTGGACTCGAGAAAGTCAATGTTGCTTCCTCTGGAATCATCGCAAGTTAGTCATGCACACGTGCGAAGTATTCTGTGGTCTGGAGACTTGCAACCTTCATTCCATATGTGTATCCTAGCACACCAAGCCACTGACTGATTTGTTCAAGGAGAAGGAGTATCTTCATAAGAGCTAATCCGGACTTATGAAAGAACTTCGATATCCTCGCTGATGGTTCCCAACCAGAACTCGGTAGTGTTTTATTGTAAGACTACCATGTGGGCATGCTTGTCTGGGACAACGTGTTCACATGTTTGTAGTAGAACCAGATCATGTTTTGGAGCTTGCTATCGTAGTTCATTCCCCGAGAATCTCGCAACGTCATCTCGTCGATTCGTGTTGCAAACTTCTGTTTTTTTCCTGGACTCGATGAGTCTGGAATATCCTGACACCAACCAGATCTGAATCTCAGGCAGATATGATGGTTGGAATATTTCCCAAGAATTATAATATTGGTCGCGCGATAACCGGTAAAGTGGATGTCGTGGCCAACACACCCAGCCGGAAGACCTGTTATTATAATATCTTGATTGATGAAGTTGGCCACCCCCCCCATAGGGATTTCGTACGATTTACTCCCTAGTTGCCCCTATGGATTTCTGAGATCCCGAAGTCCGACCTTTTTACTTGATGTTCTAGATATCAAACCATATCTATGAATGGGTTACACTAGCACATCAAGGAGAACATTAGAAGCGGAGTGCTAAATGTCTCTCGGTCGATCATCCAGATTTTATTTCCTTGGCCCCGCCAAGGGTGAAATCTGAGAAGGTGTTATCTTCCTTGCATCTGCATCCTCCATCACCCTTCATCATGGTAGTAAGTTGTGTTACCGGACCCTTGACACGGATGTTGGTAAAACCTTGATGATTATGGAATTGCTCAAGTTCTTGAGAGCACGCGCAAGTGCTAGGTTTGATCGTCGGCATTAACTGTATAGCGCTCTCAGTTTCCTCGGTTATGCTATAACCATTCCAATAGTGGAATAACTCTCTATTGTTGAGCCTCTCCCCAGTTACCAGAATCATTCCCAGCATTTGCATTTTGTTCCTAGCTTGCACCGCCAATGTGCCATTCTACCATGGGTCTCTTCCATTTCCAGTGGCAAGCAAATTCATCCATTACGTTGTCTTCCACAAGGTAATCCACATCATCCAAGTCCGAGTATGCCATTCTACCGACCCCCTCCAAACGATCGCTCGAGAATTGCCTTAGGCTGGTTTAAAGAGTTTCAATGATCTCTGAATCAAAGGTAATTCTTCTTGCCACTTAAGGGGATATATCTACGAGTCACCATCCCTAAGATGCCTCGTTGTGGTATCATGGCAACTCAACTCCTCGCTACGTTGAAAATCGATTACCACCTTCTTAAGCGTGAAATTGTTGTCTACCTAGTGGACCTTCGTCATCTGCTTCACTCCATTCCTATGGATGTGTGCTTCACCTCTCAGCTCGAGAGATGTTGCTATGTCTCATTCCGTGAGTTAATCCTGAGTTGTTCGACCTTCGAGAAGAACCATCCTTTTAGGGTCTTTCCTTTCCTCTCGTTGTCATGTTAGTTGGAGTTCTCAGAGCAAGACTTCGAGACAATAATGGTGAACGAATCAACGTTCAATTGGAGTGCAACTGGATCGTGAAGATTATACTAGTTTGCGTTTCCCCTTCACCTTACCCTACACTTGAATCTCGGGTCGAGATTCTTGTTTAGTGGGGGTGAGTTGTCACAGCCCTAGAATATTGTTTGTAAATAGTTGCATCTTCATCCAGGCATCATATTTAAATTTCTGAAACATGAATTGAGGATTGTTGAAGCCTCAAAACTTTAATTAAAAGCAGGGCAAAAGAACCCTGGAAATTGCATTCAGTGTTTCCAAAATGGCCTTAATAATGTTGGTTATATTTGGCAAAGGTTTTTGCACAAAACCAAAAATAATGAGCATTTTGAGGAATATTTTGGGCACTGAATTTAAATCATTATTTTATTTGCATTTGGAATTATATTTATAACTTGTATAGAATATATTTCCAAATACCCTGAAACATTTTATGTGCTTTTGGAAAAGTCCATCAAGCAACATAAAAATATTCAGAGGAGTTACTGGCATTGTTTGAATTATTTTAAAATTCAAACAGTGGCAAAACAAATTTAACAAAATAAAACAGAATAGAAATAAAAGAGAGAGAGAGATAAGGAAGTTACCTGGCGCCACTTACCTGGCCCAGCACGGCCCAGCCCATCTCCACTTCCCCCCCTGTCGTCTTCCTCTGCCAGTAGGTAGAGGCGAGGTGTGGCGCGCGCCCGAGAGGCCTCGGCCACCTCCTGCTTCCCCTGGCCACCTCCTGCTTCCTCTCGTCGCCCTGGACCCCGTCCGCGACGCCACGCACCCTCCTAGGCCTCGCACTCTCCCCGTGCCTTCTCCCCCCCCCTTCTCTGGCTCCCTCTCTCTTCCACCGAGCGGAGCCCCGTCGCCACCGACGCCGTTCGCCGCGGCCACAACCACCGCCTCGCCTCCCCGACGCCTCCCAAAGCTCCGCCGGTCCTCCCTCTTCCTCCTCACCAAGACGGAAGGCGCCGGAAGCCCTGGATGGGGCCAGCTTCGCCGTTCCCCTCCTCGGCCAACGCAGATCGCCGCCGTCAAATCCGTCCCCGTCCGGCCTCCCTCAAGCTCGCCGTCCACCTCTACAGGGTCTACGTGAGCTCTCCGTCCGTTTCCCCCTCTCTGTTTCGTCGTTCGCGCGCCGTAGCTAGGTTATCCACCAAGACCGAAACCCCATCGCCGTCGGCCATGGCGCCGCTGTGGCCAGGGCCACCGCAGCCCGCGCCTGAGCACGTCACCGTGCTCGGTGAACCCCCAGGAGCACGTAGCCCTCCTCGTTTTCTCCTCTATTGCGCCGTAGCTTCGCCACCGTTCGCGCCCGAACTCCGGCCACCGCGGAAGTGCTCGCCGCCGTCGTCTCCGGCCACCCTGCGGCCCCTCGTGCAGCCAGCTAGGTGCGGCCGTGTACGGGCTACCTTCTGGTGGCCTTCGCGCGTCCAGCCGCCGCCCGTAGCGCAACCCCGGTGAACTTCCGCCGCGTTTCGGGTCGCCGCCGGCCGAACTCCGGTGGCCAGTGACGTGGCGCTGTCATTAGCCACTAATGACGCACTAACCAACCCCCTAGGCCACTGACTGTGGGCCCCACCCCTGGTCAAACCCCAGTCAGCGCTGGGTTTGACCGGGATTAGGTCCTGTGTCACTGACGTGTGGCCCCCACACGTCAGGTTTGACCGGACCAGCCCAGTTGACTCTGCTGACGTCACAGTGACGTGGTGCTGACGCCATAAATCATTTTCTGGAATTATTTTAATTCTAAATATTCAGGAAATTCCAGAAAATGCCTAAAACTTCTAAAATTCATAGAAATTCAACCGTAACTCCAAATTAAATAATTTATATATGAAAAATTATCAGAAAAATTCAAGGAATCCATCTGTACCATTTTCATGCATGTTAGAACAACTTATAGCTGCTGTTTGCACAAATCAATTAAATGGCATTTGAATAATCACATATGGAGTTTAAATTTGAATCTTGTATTCAAACCAACTTCATTTAATCTGTTGCTAGATGCATTAGCCCAAAACACATTCATATTGCCATGTCATAGCATGCATCATATTGTGCATTGCATTGATCGTGTTTCTTCTGTGTTTGCCGGTGTTGTTCTGCCTCGGTAGACGTTGTACCGACGATGTGATCGTTGACACTGATGAAGACTCAATGTTATCTTCAGAAGTGCCAGGCAAGCAAAACCCCCTTGTTCATTCCGATACAAACCCACTCTCTCGCTCCTGCTCTCTTTTACTGCATTAGGACAACAACGATTCATCTGTTACTTGTTGCGGTAGTTGAACCCCTTTATCCTTTGCATGACCTGTCATTGCCACAGTAAATAGATGAAACCCACTAGCATGAGTAGGAGTTGTTTGAGCCCTGTTGTGCCTACTCGTTCTTGCTTGTTTGTCATGCCTGCTACTGCTTAGAGTTGTGTCAGGTCTGATTCATCGGGAATGGATCAGAGGTGTGTGACCATGTCCTACCATTGAGAGCTAAGTGTGTGAACACGATTTGGTAAAGGTAGCGGTGAGAGGCCATGTAGGAGTACATGGTGGGTTGTCTCATTGAAGCCGTCCTTAGGAACTGAGTTCTGTGTTTGTGATCCATGACTCAGCTACTACCATACATTGGGCCCTGAAATATGACCCCGCTCGACTTCTTAATCACCCTTGTCCTCTGTCCAGGAGTTGCAAGTAGTTTCTGGTGTTTGTAGTATGCTGGAGGCCGTGGACAGCGCTGACCGTAGGGGTGGGCTGTGATGCGGTAGGCACATGGCCGGGTATACCGGGCGCCCGTTTGGTGTCACAGAACCCTGTTCACATCGTTTGGGGCTGTGAGCGAAACTCCGGCCGGATCTCCTCATGGATGGAACCCGAATAGGCGATAAACCTGGACTAGAGACTTGAGTGTTTAGGTAGGTCGTGGTCTACACCCACGTCGGCTTTCGCTTGAAGTCTGCCGAGCACATGTCGTGTGCAGACGCTAAGTGGTGGAAACATGTATGAAGAAGTACACCCCTGCAGGGTTAACATCATCTATTCGGATAGCCGTGTCCGCGATAAAGGACTTCTGGGTTGCTTATATCAGTTCATAGACAAGTGAAAGTGGATACTTTAAAATGCGCAAGATAAGCGTGAGTGCTATGGATGGCGTTCTCGTAGGGAGACGGGAGCGGATCCATAGTGGTGTATTGCTATGGTGAATATGTGGACTCGTGTGCGGCACCTCAAAAGAGTTACTTGCAGTCGTAGTTTAGGATAGCCACCGAGTCAAAGCTGGCTTGCTGCAGTTAAACCCCACCATCCCCTTTGTTGATAATGATGCATATGTAGTTAGTTCTGATGTAAGTCTTGCTGGGTACATTTGTACTCACGTTTGCCTATTTTATGTTTTGCAGAGAGACTTCGGTCTCACTAGTAGTTTCGCGTGGACTTTGACGTTTAGCTTGTTACCTCAGCTACGATCTTGTGCCCCCTGCAGGATTTGGTAGATAGTCAGGCTTCTCAGCCTTTTTCATTTATAGATGTCTGTACTCAGACATGATAGCTTCCGCTTGTGTTTTGATTTGTATGCTCTGAATGTTGGGTCGTGAGACCCCTGTTTGTAATATCTCGCTCCTCGGAGCCTATTGAATAAATACTTGAGTCGTAGAGTCATGTTGTGATGCCATGTTGTATTTGCACATATCGAGCATATTGTGTGTATGTTATTGAAATGCTTGGTATGTGTGGGATCTGACCATCTAGTTGTTTATCTTTAGTAGCCTCTCTTACCGGGAAATGTCTCCTAGTGTTTCCACCGAGCCATGGTAGCTTGCTACTGCTCCGGAACACTTAGGCTGGCCGGCATGTGTCCTTCTTCGTTCCTGTGTCTGTCCCTTCGGGGAAATGTCACGCGATGAATACCGGAGTCCTGTTAGCCTGCTACAGCCCGGTTCACGGAGTCCTGCTAACCCAGTGCTACAGCCTGGATTCACTCGCTGATGACCGACACGTTCGATGCTGGGTCATGGATGCCTGTCCCTGTAAGTCTGTGCCACTTTGGGTTTACGACTAGCCATGTCAGCCCGGGCTCCTTATCATATGGATGCTAGCGACACTGTCATATACGTGTGCCAAAAGGCGCAAACTGTCCCGGGCTAAGGTAAGGCGACACCCGTGGGAATACCGTGCGCGATGCCGCAAAGTGATATGAGGTGTTACATGCTAGATCGATGTGGCATTGAGTCGGGGTCCTGACACCTTGGCCCAACTAGCCACCAGGCCGGCCCAACTAGCCCCATGGACACAGAACGATCGTCCAGGCCACCGATGGCCACGCGCCAGGCATCCTGCGACCCCCTCGACGGATAAGGGCCTCCCCTCAGCGCCT
>NC_041388.1:173774535-173775927 GCF_002162155.2 Triticum dicoccoides
CCTCCCCCTCTGCTCCCTACCCCGAGCTCGACCGAGAGAGCCGGAGTGCGCCGGCTTGAACTGGCAGCCACCGTGCTTCCCGCGACACAGGTGGATGTCCAGGAGCCCCGGCAGGGTCTTCTTCATCGACTACACCAACAGATCGAAGTCGGGGGTCACTGGTGACGCCGCTCACTTCCATCCCGTCACCGACATCCGCCCCGTCGATCTCCTCATCCTCGGTTGTCCCCGGCCCCGTCGACCCTCCGCGACCTCCAAGTGAGCATCCGTTCCACCCCCTGCCTTTCGCCTCTGCTCGCGCCGTCACGTCCCTACCCTCGCACCCCGGGCCACTATCTGGCCACGCCCGCCTGCCGCTGACCGCGTGTCCCCAAGGCCGTGTTCCCGCACACACCACCCCGTTCGCGCCTAGGCTATGCCACCGGCGCACGCGCATTCCCGCCTACAAGATGCCGCAGCCGCTCGCTATCGCTGCACGACTGCTGCTTATCGATGCTCTGCATTGCCACCCGCCGCCTAGCGCCGCCGCGCCTCCCGCCCTTGGCTCCACACATCGCCCCCTCGCTGTGCTGCCCTGCTCCGGCCGGCCGGCTCACCGCGCCTGCTGGCCGTAGCCGGGTCCGCCCCTCCCCGCGCGCCCCTGGGCGTGCGCCCGCGTGGGCTGCACCCAGCACCCGGCGCCCCCACTACTAGGAAAAGGGCTAAAGATAGGATTGACACTAATGGCGCACCAGAGAAGTGGTGCGCCACTACTATATACTAATGGCGCACCAGACAAAAGGTCCGCCACTAGTAACAATTTTTTTCCATTTTTTCAAACATACTAATGGCGCATCCGGGCAAAGTGCGCCATTAGTAGTTAGAACTACTAATGGCGCACCGGCGACAAAGTGCGCCAGTAATTTGTTTTTTTTACTTTTTGGCAAAACTACTAATGGCGCACCGTTGCACAGTGCTCCATTACTAGTTTAAACTAGTAATGGCGCACTGTGCAACAGTGCGCCATTAGTATATTTTTTTTACTTTTTTGCAAAACTACTAATGGCGCACTGCATTAGAAAATCGCGTGTCCTCTGGATTTATCGCATGTGAAATACCATGTGTGCATGAACAATTGCATCATTTATCGGGACAAGCACGCGGAGTCTACCATATGTCCGGTGTGCGGCGTCACTCGATACAAGAAGAGGAAGAAAGCTCCTCGAAAATCGGTGTGGTACTTTCCGATCACTCCTCGTCTGCAGCGGTATTTCGCGGACCCTAAGGTAGCAAAGCTCCTGCGTTGGCACGCGGATAGGGAGGAGAAGAAGCGGGAAGATGACGGAAATGATCCGGAGATAAATAAAAAAGACAAGATGCTGAGTCACCCTAAGGATGCGAGCCAGTGGCAAG
>NC_041388.1:173775967-173776499 GCF_002162155.2 Triticum dicoccoides
GCCAACGGGCACCCCCCGCACCCTCCCCCACTCCACCGCCGCCGCCGATGATATTTTCAAGTAACAAATTTGAACATATTTTTTAAAAAATTATTACTGTTTTTATAAAAAATATTACTGTTATGATTTAAACAAGTTTGAACATATTTAAACACAAATAAATATCAAACAACATTTAAAATGCAAAAAAATAATATTGCGGAGCCTGGGAATCAAACCCAGGACCTCCTGGTGTGTGTGCCGCATGCTGACCAGTCGGGCTAGTGGGCGGGTTCTAATGTGGATTGGGTTAGGTGCAATATAACCTGTGCTCGAACTGTAATAAAAAACATTCTAATGGCGCACCGCTGCGGGGTGCGCCATTGCTATCTAAAAAAAGATCTCTAATGGCGCACCGAGGAGTGGTGCGCCATTAGTAAGCTATCCTCCCTCTCCCTCGCTAGATCCCCTTCGACCCTCTCTCCCTCGCCACCAGATCCACCCGCGCGCTGCCCCGACCCATGACGCCGCCGCCCCGACCCTCACCGGACTC
>NC_041388.1:173776645-173830466 GCF_002162155.2 Triticum dicoccoides
CCCGCCGCCTCGACCCTCGCGCTAGGGTTCCTCGCCCCGCCGCCCACTCCTCTCCTCCACCTCGGACGAGCGAGCGCCTCTTCTGACCCCTGCAGCAGCCGGCGACCTCGGCCCCGATGCACGCGCCCACCCCGCCGGCCCTGCCGTCCTCCGCCTCCGGTCTCCCCAGCAGCAGCCGGCGAACCAAGGACATTGCCGTGACCATCGTCGCCACCTCCCACCATCTCTCCCTGCGCGTGGCCGGCGGCTGCTCTCCTTCGACGCGCTGCCCGTGGTGAGCCCCTCTTCCTTACTCACCTCCATGTTCCTTGTTCATCTCTCTGTTCCCTGTTCCTCTCTTGTCCATGCTGCTATTTACATGGATCAATGGATGTTGGATAGATGGATGTGTGTTGATGTTAGGTAGTAGATGGTTTGCTTGATGGTTGGTTGAATTGTGCTAGTTGCTTGCTAGATGGATGGACAAATGGTGCGAGTATGTAGACATCTTTTGCTACTGTGAAGGGTCAGTGCTAGTGTAAAGGGTAGTAGTAATTCGTTCCCTTTTGCTTCTGCCTGGTGCTAATTTGCTGCTGTTAGCTTTGTGTGGCTTCTTATTATTCTCTAAATCGTTCTTCAAAGCAGGCTTTGCATCGCTTTAGGTAGTTTTCTCCATGTTTTATCAAGTGACATGTTAACAGCTTGCTAGTTTAGGATACATAATTAATGCCTTTAAATGGTGCACTCTGTAAATGCCTTTAAATATAACCTTGCTAGTTTAGGATACATAATTGCAGAGAAATAATCACATCAATGCCTTTAAATGGTGCACTCTGTAAGAAATTAATAACCTAGCATCACAATTCAGAAATACTCATGCTACTCATGTAGGTGCCGCATGAGTTTTTTTTGTTTTGTTACTGCTAGGTAGGTTGATAAGGAGAACTGCATATTTGACAGGCACAATGTCCTGTTTTTTTAGTAGGAGCACATTTTACATACAGTTTGGAGTACTAGCTCAGATACTGGTTCAGATTTTGATGTGCTTGCTTGTTACTGTAAGTGAGTTTATAATTGCACCCACTTGCTCGTCCTCATATTTTCTGTAGCCATGCAATTTATAATTGCACCCACTTGCAGCAACTAGCTGGAGTAGATTATGGCAAGTGAAAGCAACAAATTCTCTACAATTCGAAAGCTCAATATCCTTGCAGTAGGAAGAGCTTGCTTTAACTGAATTTGGACTTGGTGCACTAGCTTGGCAATTTTGCTTGCTTGCACCGCTTGAGTAGTTCTCCATCTAATGTAGTCAATAGATGTTGTCAAGTGATTGTGTCATGGTTTTGGTTCTATTTTTAAAAAGGAAAGCCACTTGTTCAGGCTTCAAGAAAATATTTTCTCAGAATATTACTGCTAAGCCCAAGCTTGTTAATCAGCATGTACATTTCTGTCATATATTGCTAATGTCTTCTCAGATGTGTGCTTGCTATTGTCACCTATCTTTTTTTCTTCTACATGATATGGAACCTTATGATACTGCACCAATAGCCTTTATGCATCCAAGTTATCAAACTATGTGAACTAGAAACAGAAATAGAGAGAATTGATCATTACTTTTCTGAACTGTCGCAGAAGCCTCAGTAGTTCTTTCAAGTTCGTACATTGAAAGGCTTGTTTCACAATTTCTGAATTACTTGTGATGCCTCTGAATTACTTGTGATGCCTGTTATCATGCATGTTTTATGATATGTTGTAAGGGTACTAATTGGTCTCTTCTGCTGCTTATCAGAGATGGCGGGAAGCAGCCACCGCCGCTCTGCGACACCGCAATACGAGTTGGATGCTTCTGAGTTCTTCACTATCATACTTGGGACTTCAGTATCATCCATGACGCAGGTATACAAAACGAGAGATCTCCCCTTCACCCATCTCATTATGATATCTGTTGTTTGCTACAGCACTCATTGTCCCAAACTATAGAGGCTGCCTGACAGTTTTATGAACATGCTGATGGGTGAAAATCCGCCAAATAATGTGAAGCTGCGACAGGCCGACAATGGGTTTCGCAGGCTGTGGGATGTGGAGTTGGTGATCAAGGAGGGCCACATGTACTTGTCTCATGGGTGGGAGAAGTTCTACCGTGCCTACGACCTGCGGCTCGGGTACTTCCTTCTCTTCAGGTACGACGACGACGCCACCATGCTCATCGTGAAGGTGTTCAACGCGACTATGTGTCGCATGCGCTACGCTGAAGATTATGATGCCGGTATGTTCTGCCTCTTCTTATTCCTCTACATTTGGCTTTGTCTCACATTGATTGTTAACGGTCATTGTTGCATTTAGACAGGTAATGGGAGCAGCAGCAGCGACAATGGCTACAACCAAAGCAGCAGCGACTATGGCTGTAGCGAAAGCAGCAGCGATTCTGGCTGTAGCGAAAGCAGCAGCGATTCTGGCAGCAGCATAGACAACAAGAAGGATGATCCGGACTGGAGTGCGGGAGAAGAGGAGTAGAGTGGGGATGAGGAGCTGCAGGATGACGATGGGCATCAGGCTGAGGATGACCTAGCGCTGGTGGTGGCTGACCAAGGGCAAGAGATGGTGGTGGCTGACCATGGGCAAGAGATGGTGGTGGCTGACCATGGGCAAGAGATGGAGGTGGCTGAGGATGACCTAGCGATGGTCGTGCCTGAAGGTGGCCTCGCGATGGTGGTGGTGCCTGACAATGACCATGCACCGGTGGTGGCGCCAGCGATCCCACAGCTGGGCGACATGACCACGCCAATTGAGGTAGAAGACTACATCCCACTGCCTCCACCGCCTCCACCGCCTCGCCGCTCTTGGCGCATCAGGCTGAGGAAGGAGAAGGAGAAGAACAATGCATGAGAACTGAACTTTGTCAGGTATGTCAGATCTCCAAAATGATATATATATATACTTAGTTACCTATGTTATCTCTAATATGCTTACTTTCCTATAGGTTAGCTTCATTTTACCTAAGTTGGCTCTAATATGCTAACTTAGAGCTTATATGCTTAGTTTCCTATAGGTTAGCTCCAAAATAACTTATGTTAGCACAAAATGATCAAGTTTACATGATAAGCTTATAGTCTTTTTCTTATTCTTCTTCTTTTCCAAAATGACATAGGTTAGCTTCATTTTACCTAAGTTGGCTCTAATATACTAACTTAGAGCTTATATGCTTAGTTTCCTATAGGTTAGCTCCAAAATAACTTATGTTAGCACAAAATGATCAAGTTTACATAATAAGCTTATAGTCTTCTTCTTATTCTTCTTCTTTTCCAAAATTCTTCTTATTCTTCTTCTAGTGTTCTTCTTCTTCTAGTATTCTTCTAGTCTTCTTCTTTTTCTTCTTCTAACTTCTTGTTTATCATTTTGCAGATTTGATTTAATTCACGGAAGCTTGCATGGATTGAGTGCTTCTTTTCCATTTGTGTTTTTATTTTGTATCAATGTGAAACTTTTGTGAATTGATGGATAACGGTGTTGGATGAACAATGTGAAACTTTTGTAATATGTAACGATGGAACTATGTGTTGGCTATGTATGTATATATGATGGAACTTGTGTGTTGGCTATGATTGTTATATGGATGCTTGTTGTATATATATGTGTTGGATATCTCATAGGTGAAATAGTGACCTGAGATTAAGAAAAAAAAATTAGAAAAATTGTTACTAATGGCGCACTACCATGTGGTGCGCCATTAGTATAGCAGACACTAGTGGCGCACCGTGAGCAAAACTAATGGCGCACTGCCTGTTTACTGGATGGTGCGCCATTAGTATACCAGATACTAATGGCGCACCAGTGGTGCGCCATTAGTAAAAATTACTAGTGGCGTGCTACTAATGGCGCACCGGTGATGCGCCATTAGTAGGCAAAACCGATGCGCCATTAGTAGGCCTTTTCCTAGTAGTGCCCCTATGGCCCCTGGGTCTATGACCAGTGGGCCTAGCCCTTGAGAACGTTAAAAAAATAATATAAAAAGGTAAAATAAATAATAATTGAATTAATTAATTAAGTGAATTAATCCTGTTAATTAACATGTTAACTACTTAATTAGTCTAACTAATCCTGTTAGTTATCTAGGCAGTCAATGATAGGGGGCCCCAGGTCCCCCTGGTCCCACATGTCAGCCAGTGTACATTTTTGTGTACACTGTGCTAGGTACATATAGCAATTTGACATTTAATTTTTGAATTAAAATAAATTAGAAAATGAATTAAAACTTTAATATTTAATATAAAATAATCTATAACTCGGATGAAAATACTTTGTACATGAAAGTTGCTCAGAACGACGAGACGAATCTGAATACGCAGTCCGTTCATCCGCCACACGTCCCTAGCATAGAGAACATGCAACAATCCACCTCCGGTTCGTCTGTTCGAAAACGTCAAACACCAGGAATACTTTCCCGGAAGTTTTCCCCCCTTCGCCTATAGCACGCACTACCACGTTAGGGAACACCTAGCACCGCTAAATGTCATGTCATGCATCTTAATGCATCTGTTTGCATTGTATCCATTGTTTCTTCCCCCTCTTCTCTCCGATAGACTACGAGACTGACGCCGCTGTTGCCCCGATCGACTACGGTGTTGATGACCCCTCCTTGTCTGCCGAGCTTCCAGGCAAGCAAACCCCCCTTGATCAACCAGATATCGCCCACTCTCTTCTCTCTTATTCTTGCATTAGGTTTGCTACTGTTGTTGATTCGACAACTCCTATTCTGTTGCATAGCCTATCATTGTTGCTACTATTGTTACCTTTACCTGCAATCCTAAATGCTTAATATAGGATGCTAGTATTCCACTAGTGGCCCTACATTCTTGTCCGTCTGCCATGCTATACTATCGGTCCATGATCACTCGGGAGGTGATAACGGGTATATACATGCATTCATATTATACAGGTTACATGACGTGACTAAAGTTGGGTCAGCTCATAGAGTACCCGATAGTGATTTACGATGTGGGGGGCTGAAGGGGCAGGTAGTGATGGGCCTAGGTTCCTGAAGGCCCACCGACTGTTACTTTATGGCGGAGCGACAGGGCACGTTGTGACCACCTAGGAGACCGGTGGGCCTGATCCCTGGCCGACGACCGCGTATACTTCAAAAAACACGCTTAACAAGATCTGGGTATTTGATCTGAGTCTGGCTACGAGCCTATACGCACTAACCAATTATGGGGGAACAATTATGGGCTCTTGGTGTCGTGGTATCAGCCGAAGCTCTTCAAGACGTTAGTGACTGAGTGGGTGCGCCAGATTGGACCGGAACACCCGCACTTGTATTAAGGGGGCTAGATCTACTTCCGGCCGCGTTCGCAATGTGCAGGTGTGCAACCGGCGGGCCCAAGACCCCTGCACGCATAGGATTTAGACCGGCGTGCTGACCTCTTTAAAGAGTCTAGGTGGGGCTGCGATGTGTTGATCTTCCGAGGCCGGGCATGACCCTGAAAAGTGTGTCTGGCCAGAGTAGTCAAGCGTGTTGGGCAATGTGGTGTACCCCTACAGGGAAGTTTATCTATTCAAATAGCCGCGTCCCTCGGTAAAAGGATGACCCGGAGTTGTACTTCGACCGTATGACAACTAGAACCGGATACTTAATAAAAGACACCCCTTACAAGTTCTAGATACAACCCGGTGATCGCTCTTCCATAGGGCGATGAGTGGAGCATCACTGGGTAGGATTATGCTATACGTTGTTACTTGGTGAACTTACCAGTTACTCTCTTCTACATGCTTCAAGATGGAGGTTTCTAGAAGCGTAGTCTTCGATAGGACTAGCTACCCCCTCTTATTCTGGTATTCTGCAGTTCAGTCCACATATACTACCCATTTCATTGATACCGATGCATATGTAGTGTAGATCCTTGCTTGCGAGTACTTTGGATGAGTACTCACGATTGCTTTGCTCCTCCTTTCCCCCCTTTTCCTTTCTTCTTGGATGCCGCAACCAGATGCTGGAGCCCCGGAGCCAGACGCCACCATCGACGACTACCCCTACTACACCGGAGGTGCCTACTACTATGTTCAGGCCGCCGACGACTAGGAGTAGTTTAGGAGGATCCCACGTAGGAGGCCTGCGCCTCTTTCGATCTGTATCCCAGTTTGTGCTAGCCATCTTATTCCACATTGTTTAACTTATGTCTGTACTCAGATATTGTTGCTTCCGCTGACTCATTTATGTTCGAGCACTTGTATTCGAGCCCTCGAGGCCCCCGGCTTGTAATATGATTCTTATATGACTTTATTTGTGTTTAGAGTTGTGTTGTGATATCTTCCCGCGAGTCCCTGATCTTGATCGTACACGTTTGCATGTATGATTAGTGTACGATTGAATCAGGGGCGTCACAAGTTGGTATCAGATCTGACTGCCTATAGGAACCCTCCTTCCACACTCCTTGGACGAAGTAGTCTAGACATTGCAAAACTTTTACTAACATGGTTGTGTGCCTTACGGGTTCATGTCACCATTTGGGTGATATTAGGATATTTTATTCCTCGACCTATACTCTAGGACTCTGATCTCTCTTCTATTCAGGTTAAATGATTTTACTAATTTGACTAGGTTCTCGTAACTACTTTCTCCTTGAGAGCCCCTTATTACAGATGACCACCTGCTGCACCAGGAGATTCCGAAGATACTCTATGCTGTTCTCTTGAGACTTTGTGCCATCGTTTTAGCAATTCCCTTCCATCGATAAACCCCTATGGATAACCACGTACACTTGTCATTCTTACAATCATTCCCCGCTGATCTTGTTATTAGATACCCTAAAATTGTCTCTATTTCTCCGAGAATACTTTGTGCTACTGCCTTGCAGATCTTTGCCGTATGAATACCCCTACGAATAATTCCTCACGTTTATCGAGGATTTGTTCATTTCTAGTTGTTTGTGTCTTTCACAAAGTTCTTTGAAAAACTATTTGATCTTTTGAAAATCCCCAGCAGCCTATTGATCCTGAATTCCTTGCCTTCCCGCATTATGGTTAATTCCATATTTCTAGTAATCTCCGTTGACATGCTTTGTCACTACCATTTTGAGTCTCTTGATTCAATATATTATGAATGCTCACAATCCTCAATCAGATCCTAGAATTCAGCCTTTCCGGCTTAGACGTCATTTTAAACATGGGCTGGATCTTGACAAATCAAATTGCCATTCATTGTACCCCTAAGCCTACCCAACTTATCCATCCTTAAACCAGAGCGTTTTCTTCTGACCCCTTAAATTTGGAAATTTTAATTCCTTTGCCTTTGAGCTTTGAATTAGTCGGTTGTTTCTATAATCCGATGCCTTTGCATTCCTTCTTCCTATGAATGAGTAATGATACTCGCACCAGCCCCGTTGTGGACTGCCAGACCCATTGCTGGGTTATATCCGACAGTGTCCTTCACATCCAAAATTCTTGTGAGTTCTTTCCCTGATACATAATGCCTTTGGTAAATTGTATCCTCAACTTTTTTCAACCATGCTATGCTTTTGAGCTTGTGTTATTTACTCCTGAAGTTCGTGGTATATGTTTCTAAGATGCCCCTATGGGTTGAACCTATGCCTTCTTTAATCTGCGTGAACCCGAAGTTTATGCGGGTTATATCTACAGGTGTTTGGTCGGATAAATTTTCAACTCTACAACTTCTTCGAAGACGGGAAGTGAATGAAAGGTTAGCCAGTGAAGAAAGGGAGTCGACCTTGAACTTTGTGTTCATGCCCATGGACACGATGCAGATCTTATCATGGAAGCTTCTCGTAAAAATAAATACCCCCTTGTTATAAGTTCATCTAGTATCTATGGTTTGATCATTTGCATATGTGGTTCCGGCCATATTGGTATTGATTCTTTTTCTCGAACAAGTTAAAGTACATGTCTTCTGCAGATCAATACACCTATCCAACCTTTATTCTGTCCTACTTTCGAGTATTACCCTTTGGCAACTCGATAATATCACAGAACCTTGTTTCTTATTACGAGTCTTCTCCAAGAATTGCATTCTCACCGATTTGATTTTTTTTCACGGGCTCAGAGTTATTAAATACTCAAAGACACCGATAAGTGAATCGAGTCTGCACTGCAATTAAACAACTCTTGGTAACCTTCATTACTTACGAGTTTGAACTCGATCATGTCATTTCTAGCCTGCTTGGCTATATCATTATCATGCCGAACTGCGCTACTTGGTCCTTAATCCCGGAGCAAAACTTTCGATGATGAGCTAAGCTTACGTCAATTTCCTTTCTTATCGTTCCACCTCGAACAACAAGCTTGATTCCGAGTTGGTGTCGTATCCGTGGATCCCATAATCTTTTGCTGCATCAGTCCTTTTGCTTGATGCAGTCGCTCTTCGATTGCTTCTTCGTGGAGCCTCTCGACAAAAATTGCCCTGATCATCATCAACATCTTGACTCCTTCTAGGATATCAATTGAATTGATGATGATAAGTATCATCCTTGTCCCTTGGTAATTTGAGTTACCATTGACAACATCCTTATCTTCCTTTCATCACAAACTTGTTCATGTTATGGATGCACCTTGCTATCCAGCTTGCATTATGTTCTACCTTGATGTATTACTGTCTTTATTGCCAAGGATGTTGTGAGGATTGTTCCACCTCTCAAGAATTCTTGGTATAGTGATACTTCTCACCATCACCATTCTTTCTTGGTCCCCGTGTTAATTCTAATCGGGATACCAACAAGTGAATGGTGCTTTTTGGATTCTGTACTTCTAGCAACCCTATGGCTATGAAGTTAACAATCGACAATTTGTTCTTAGACTATTAGTTATTGAAACATCATTCTAACATTGATCATGCTATGTAAGCCCATATCTCAGGTGCACCTTTCAACCAATGTTTAATTTTATATGTTTTTCTTGACATACATCATTATATCATTTTTGATCTAACAAATGTTATCACCTTGTTCACATAATTGTGGAAATCCATCTTTTGGAAATCTCGATGAATTGTCGCTGAGTTCATCAGCCACCTCCTCATCCTCTCCTTGGTTTAATGATGATCTCATGATTCGAAACTTGCTTCCATAGTTCATTTCCTGAGAATCTTGCAACGCCATCTCGTCAACTTGTGTTGCACCCCTTTCTTCTCAGGCATCTTGAGTCTGAGGTATCCTGACACCAATCAGATCTGAATCTTGGTCAGATATGATGGCCGGAACATATTTCCAAGAGTTATAACATTGGTCTTTGGCCCGATTGTTGGGGAACTTAGTATTTAATTTTTTTCCTACAATCACGCAAGATCTATCTAGGATATGCATAGCAACGAGAGGGGAGAGTGTGTCTACGTATCCCGTGTAGACCGAAAGTGGAAGCGTTTAGTAACGCGGTTGATGTAGTCGAACGTCTTCGCGATCCAACCAATCAAGTACCGAACGCACGGCACCTCCGCGATCTGCACATGTTCAGCTCGGTGATGTCCCTCGTACTCTTGATCCAACTGAGGCAGAGGGTGAGTTCCATCAGCACGACGGCGTCTTGATGGTGATGATGAAGTTGCTGATGCAGGGCTTCGCCTAAGCACTACGACAATATGACCGAGGTGGAAAACTGTGGAGGGGGCACCGCACACGGCTAAAGGTCAACTTGTGTGTCTATGGGGTGCCCCCCTCCCCCGTATATAAAGGAGGGGGGGAGGAGGAGGGCCGACCTCAAGGGGCGCGCCCAAGGGGGGGGGGATTCCTACTCCTAGTAGGAGTAGGTTTCCCCCTTTCCTATTCCAAGTAGGAGAAGAAGGAAGGAGAGGGAGAGGGAGACGGAAAGAGGGGGCGTCGCCCCCACCTATTCCAATTCGGACCAGCCCATGGGGGGCGCACAGCCTCCCCTTGTGGCCCTTCTCTCCTTTCCACTAAATCCCAATAAGGCCCAATACTTTCCCCGGTGAATTCCCATAACTCCCCGGTTCTCCGAAAATACTCGAATCACTCGGAACCTTTCCGATGTCCGAATATAGCCTTCCAATATATGAATCTTTACCTATCGACCATTTTGAGACTCCTTGTCATGTACGTGATGTCATCTGGGACTTTGAACAAACTTCGGTCATCAAATCACATAACTCATAATACAAATCGTCATCGAACGTTAAGCGTGCGAACCCTACGGGTTCGAGAACTATGTAGACATGACCGAGACACATCTCCGGTCAATAACCAATAGCAGAACCTGGATGCTCATATTGGCTCCTACATATTCTACGATGATCTTTATCGGTCAAACCGCATAACAACATAGGTCGTTCCCTTTGTCATCGGTATGTTACATGCCTGAGATTCGATCGTCGGTATCATCATACCTAGTTCAATCTCGTCACGGGCAAGTCTCTTTACTCGTTCCGTAATGCATCATCGCACAACTAACTCATTAGTTACATTGCTTGCAAGGCTTATAGTGATGTGCATTATCGAGAGGGCCCAGAGATACCTCTCCGGAACACGGAGTGACAAATCCTAATCTCGATCTATGCCAACTCAACAAACACCATCGGAGACACCTGTAGAGCATCTTTATAATCACCCAGTTACGTTGTGACGTTTGATAGCACACAAGGTGTTCCTCCGGTATTCGGGAGTTGCATAATCTCATAGTCATAGCAACATGTATAAGTCATGACGAAAGCAATAGAAATAAACTAAACAATCATAGTGCTAAGCTAACGGATGGATCTTGTCCATCACATCATTCTCTAATGATGTGATCCCGTTCATCAAATGACAACACATGTCCATGGCTAGGAAACTTAACCATCTTTGATTAACGAGCTAGTCAAGTAGAGGCATACTTGGGACACTCTGTTTGTCTGTGTATTCACACATGTACTAAGTTTCCGGTTAATACAATTCTAGCATGAATAATAAACATTTATCATGATATAAGGAAATATAAATAACAACTTTATTATTG
Organism: Triticum dicoccoides; assembly: GCF_002162155.2. Classification (NCBI taxonomy): domain Eukaryota; kingdom Viridiplantae; phylum Streptophyta; class Magnoliopsida; order Poales; family Poaceae; genus Triticum; species Triticum dicoccoides. The sequence goes on from NC_041388.1 coordinate 173,787,578, forward strand.
CCTCTAGGGCATATTTCCTTCACTGATAAGGTGATGTCATGGCTAGCACACTTGGCCGGAGGACCTATTGTTATGCTTCATCCTTTTTAACAAGGTTAACCATTCTTCCATGAGGGAATTATATGACTTATTTTATAAGTTGTTCCTGATGGATCCTTTGTGTATCCAAAGTCTGACCTTTGCTTGAAGACCATGCCAATGCTATCTCGAAGCATGTATGTGGTACTCCGATCTTCAATGAGATCATTTGAAGCACAATGCTAAATTTTCTTTATCAATTGTCCAAACACCATTGTATGGGTAACATCATGAGTTTCCTCGTCCCTTTCCCTACTTGGTTATCTTCTTGTAGTCCTGCCATGATTATCCCGCTCTGCTTGCTCTTGGGAAGGAGATACACCTAAAACTTGTGTACACACATTTTCCTTTCCATTGTTCTATTTAATATGATAATCACATTTTCCTTCCCATGGTTTTGTTTAACCTTTCTTATGATCTATATGATATAAGCAGTAATAATTCCCTACTTATGTAAGCACCTTGGTGTACAACTCTATTAGTAAGACCCTATTACTACTGATGATGACATTCTGGTAACCACCGATGGACAAGAACTTTGCCTATCGGTCCGCCTCGTTTCAACAAGCAGGAAAATGGTTCTCTTCGTCCCTCACCCTTGGTACCAACGTAGTTGCGAACATAACTGACATGCTATCCTCTGACATGCTTTGCTATCATGAACGTACAAGATGTCACCGCTCCTCCAACTCTTAACCCACACGGTGGGCCCATAACCCACAGTTCCACAGGATCGAAACCTGACTGTTCCGTACGTCCCTGTTTCCAAAAGTTATTCCTCACACACTGACCTAATATGCAATTTAGGAGCCACCTTTCTAGTGATCTACTCTAGTATCAAACACAATAATTGTTTCATTGTTCGGAAACCCCTCTCACCTTCCGATTAGGCATCGAACGGTTGCCTGCCCATTCGAAACCTCTCATGGTACCTTCTGAATTTTCTCTCGATATTTCTTAAGTTTCAATTCAAGAGTTACTTTCCGGCACCTTCCCTGATGTTATCTACCAGATAAGCAACCTTGTAGATGTCCGTTCTCCTGAAGCTGCCCCTTATCCTTTTCGTAAGCACGATGGAATTCACGAACAAAGGATGACGACTTCATCCTAATGGCCTAAAGCAGAGAAATGAAGACATCAATATAATGGATCGACCTCTTCAGGAAGAGCAACCAGGACTGAGAAGATCCGTTAGAATTTTGTAATCGGAACTTTTCCCCTTACTCAACCTCTTAAAATCTCGGGATGATATTTCTTGTAGTGGAGGAGATTTGTAACACCCCGATAATTAAGCTACAATAACCTCACCCAAATGTGCCATGTCATCGTGTTTTATTAAGCCAAATTGCCACGTTATGAAATTCGGAGTCAAATTCAAAATTCAAATAACAAGTTAAATTATTTTTCTTCAAACTATAAAACCAAAATGTTCAAATTTTTGTATAAATTCCCTTGATCGTTTGTCATGTTGAAACCAACATCATTTGGCTCTCCGATTAATCTCTAGTAAAATATAAAGTGGTCCAACTGCAACATATATAACCATTACAAAATAAACAAATCTTTATGAGTTTTCAATTGACTCAAAACCTTAGGTGCCACTCCAAAATATCGTGCTTGAATTTTGGGCCAAATACTGAGTTTAACTAAATTCTTTTGCTATAGCAATTAAATAGAAAACAACAGAAAAAATAACTAAAAATAAAATGAAAATAAAACAAAGGAAAGCCTTCCCCCTAGGCCTTGGCCCAAGTGGCCACCAGGCCGGCCCACCTAACCTCCCTCATCCCCTTCCTGTTCACCTCACCCCCTTCGGCATAGAACGATTGTCCAGGCCACCGATGGCCACGCGCCAAGCATCCCGTGACCCCCTTGACGGATATGTTGGGGAACACAATATTTCAAAATTTTCCTAGAATCACGCAAGTTCTATCTTGGAGATGCATAGCAATGAGAGGGGAGAGTGTGTCTACGTACCCTCATAGACCCAAAGCGGAAGCGTTTAGTAATGCGGTTGATGGAGTCAAACGTCTTCACGATGCAACCGATCAAGTACCGAACACACGACACCTACGCGATCTGCACATGTTCATCTCGGTGACGTCCCTCGTACTCTTGATCCAGCCGAGGCCGAGGGTGAGTTCCGTCAGCACGACGGCGTGTTGACGGTGATGATGAAGTTACCAACGTAGGGCTTCGCCCACTAGGCCCTTAAGGCCCAATAACTTCCTGGAGGGGGCTCCGGTAATCCCTGGTACTCCGAAACATATCCGAAACGACCTGAACCATTCCGGTGTCCAAATGTAACCTTCCAATATATGAATCTTTATGTATCGTCTATTTCGATACTCCTCGTCATGTACGTGATCTCATCCGGGACTCCGAACAACCTTCGGTACATCAAATCACATAACTCATAATACATATCATCATCAAACGTTAAGCGTGCGGACCTACAGGTTCGAGAACTATGTAAACATGACCGAGACACATCTCCGGTCAATAACCAATAGCGGAACCTGGATGCTCATAGTGGTTCCTACATATTCTACGAAGATCTTTATCGGTCAAACCGCATAACAACATACGTTGTTCCCTTTGTCATGGTATGTTACTTGCCCGAGATTCGATCGTCGGTATCATCATACCTAGTTCAATCTCGTTACCAGCAAGTCTCTTTACTCATTCTCTAATGCATCATCCCGCAACTAATTCATTAGTCACATTGCTTGCAAGGCTTATAGTGATGTGCATTACCGAGAGGGCCCAGAGGTACCTCTCTGATACACGGAGTGACAAATCCTAATCTTGATCTATGCCAACTCAACAAACACCATCGGAGACACCTGTAGAGCACCTTTATAATCACCCAGTTACGTTGTGACGTTTGATAGCACACAAGGTGTTCCTTCGGTATTCGGGAGTTGCATAATCTCATAGTCATAGAAACATGTATAAGTCCTGAAGAAAGCAATAGCAATAAACTAAACGATCATAGTGCTAAGCTAACGGATGGGTCTAGTCCATCACATCATTCTCTAATGATGTGACCCCGTTCATCAAATGACAACATATGTCCATGGCTAGGTAACTTAACCATCTTTGATTAACGAGCTAGTCAAGTAGAGGCATACTAGGGACACTCTGTTTGTCTATGTATTCACACCTGTACTAAGTTTCTGGTTAATACAATTCTAGCATGAATAATAAACATTTATCATGATATAAGGAAATATAAATAACAACTTTATTATTGCTCTAGGGCATATTTCCTTCAGTCTCCCAGTTGCACTAGAGTCAATAATCTAGATTACACAGTAATGATTCTAACACCCATAAAGTCTTGGTGCTGATCATGTTTTTCTTGTGAGAGAGGCTTAGTCAATGGGTCTGCAACGTTCTGATCCATATGTATCTTGCAAATCTCTATGTCTCCCTCATTGACTTGATCGCGGATGGAATTGAAGCATCTCTTGATGTGCTTGGTTCTCTTGTGAAATCTGGATTCCTTTGCCAAGGCAATTGCACCAGTATTGTCACAAAAGATTTTCATTGGACCCAATGCACTAGGAATTACATCTAGATCGGATATGAACTCCTTCATTTGCTGCTTCAGAAGCAACTATGTATTCTGCTTCACACGTAGATCCTGCCACGACGCTCTGCTTAGAACTGCACCAACTGACAGCTCCACCACTTAATAAAAATACGTATCCGGTTTGTAACTTAGAGTCATCTGGTCAGTGTCAAAGCTTGCATCGACGTATCCATTTACGACGAGCTCTTTGTCACCTCCATAAACGAGAAACATATCCTTAGTCCTTTTCAGGTATTTCAGGATGTTCTTGACCGCTGTCTAGTGATCCACTCCTGGATTACTTTGGTACCTCCTTGCTGAACTAATAGCAAGGCACACATCAGGTCTGGTACACAACATTGCATACATGATAGAACCTATGGCTGAAGCATAGGGAATGACTTTCATTTTCTCTCTATCTTCTGCAGTGGTCGGGCATTGAGTCTGACTTAACTTCACACCTTGTAACACCGGCAAGAACCCTTTCTTTGCTTGATACATTTTGAACTTCTTCAAAACTTTATCAAGGTATGTGCTTTGTGAAAGTCCAATTAAGCATCTTGATCTATATCTATAGATCATGATACCCAATATATAAGTAGCTTCACCATGGTCTTTCATTGAAAAATTCTTATTTAAGTATCCTTTTATGCTATTCAGAAATTCAGTATCATTTCCGATTAACAATATGTCATCCACATATAATATCAGAAATGTTATAGAGCTCCCACTCACTTTCTTGTAAATACAGGCTTCTCCAAAAGTCTATATAAAACCACATGCTTTGATCACACTATCAAAGCGTATTTTCCAACTCTGAGATGCTTGCACCAGTCCATAATTGGATCGCTGGAGCTTGCACACTCTGTTAGCACATTTTGGATCGACAAAACCTTCTGGTTGCATCATATACATCTCTTCTTTAAGATATCCATTAAGGAATGCAATTTTTGACATCCATTTGCAAAATTTAATAATCATAAAATGGAGCAATTGCTAACATGATTCGGATGGACTTAAGCATCGCTACGGGTGAGAAGGTCTCATCGTAGTCAACTCCTTGAACTTGTCAAAAACCTTTCACAACAAGTCGAGCTTTGTAGACAGTAACATTACCGTCAACGTCAGTCTTCTTCTTGAAGATCCATTTATTCTCTATGGCTTGCTGATCATCGGGCAAGTCAACCAAAGTTAACACTTTGTTCTCATACATGGATCCCATCTCAGACTTCATGGCTTCAAGCCATTTTGCAGAATCTGGGGTCATCATCGCTTCCTCATAGTTCGTAGGTTCGTCATGGTCAAGTAACATGACCTCCAGAACAGGATTACCGTACCACTCTGGTGCGGATCTTGCTCTGGTTGACCTACGAGGCTCGGTAGTAACTTGATCAGAAGTTTCATGATCAACATCGTTAACTTCCTCACTAATTGGTGTAGAAATCACTGGAACTGATTTCTGTGATGGACTACTTTCCAATAAGGGAGAAGGTACAATTACCTCATCAAGTTCTACTTTCCTCCCACTCACTTCTTTCAAGAGAAACTCCTTCTCTAGAAAGGGTCCATTCTTAGCAACGAATATCTTGCCTTTGGATCTGTGATAGAAGGTGTACCCAATAGTTTCCTTTGGGTATCCTATGAAGACACATTTCTCTGATTTGGGTTCGAGCTTATCAGGTTGAAGCTTTTTCACATAAGCATCGCAGCCCAAAACTTTAAGAAACGACAACTTGGGTTTCTTGCCAAACGACAGTTCATATGATGTCGTCTCAATGGATTTCGATGGTGCCCTATTTAACGTGAATGCAGCCGTCTCTAAAGCATAACCTCAAAATGATAGCGGTAAATCAGTAAGAGACATCATAGATCACACCATATCTAGTAAAGTGTGGTTACGACGTTCGGACACACCGTTACGCTGTGGTGTTCCAGGTGGTGTGAGTTGCGAAACTATTCCGCATTGTTTCATATGAAAACCAAACTCATAACTCAAATATTCACCTCCACGATCAGATCATAGAAACTTAATTTTCTTGTTACGATGATTTTCCACTTCACTCTGAAATTGTTTGAACTTTTCAAATATTTCAGACTTATGTTTCATCAAGTAGACATACCCATATCTGTTCAAATCATCTGTGAAGGTCAAAAAATAACGATACCTGCCACGAGCATCAACACTCATCGGACCGCATACATCAGTATGTATTATTTCCAATAAGTCTGTTGCTCGTTCCATTGTTCCGGAGAACGGAGTCTTAGTCATCTTGCGCATGAGGCATGGTTCGCAAGCATCAAGTGATTCATAATCAAGTGATTCCAAAAGCCCATCAGGATGGAGTTTCTTCATGCGCTTTACACCAATATGACTTAAATGGCAGTGCCACAAATAAGTTGCACTATCATTATTAAACTTATATTTTTTGGCTTCAATACTATGAATACGTGTATCACTACTATCAAGATTCAATACAAATAGACCACTCAACAAGGGTGCATGACCATAAAAGATATTACTCATATAAATAGAACAACCATTATTCTCTGATTTGAATGAATAACCCTCTCACATCAAACAAGATCCAGATATAATGTTCATGCTTAACGCTGGCACCAAATAACAATTATTCAGGTCTAATACTAATCCCGAAGGTAGATGTAGAGGTAGCGTGCCGACCACGATCACATCGACTTTGGAACCATTTCCCACGCGCATCGTCACCTCGTCCTTAGCCAATCTTCGCTTAGTCCGTAGCCCCTGTTTCGAGTTGCAAATATGAGCAACAGAACCAGTATCAAATACCCAGGCGCTACTGTGAGCATTAGTAAGGTACACATCAATAACATGTATATCAAATATACCTTTCACTTTGCCATCCTTCATATCCGCCAAATACTTGGGGCAGTTCCACTTCCAGTGACCAGTCCCTTTGCAGTAGAAGCACTCAGTCTCAGGCTTAGGTCCAAACTTGGGCTTCTTCACTTGAGCAACAACTTGCTTGTTGTTCTTCTTGAAGTTCCCCTTCTTCCCTTTGCCCCTTTTCTTGAAACTAGTGGTCTTGTTAACCATCAACACTTGATGCTCCTTCTTGATTTCTACCTCCGCAGCTTTTAGCATCACGAAGAGCTCAGGAATTGTCTTATCCATCCCTTGCATATTATAGTTCATCACGAAGCTTTTGTAGCTTGGTGGCATGTGACAGCCTGATTTTTGGCCCTTTCTTTTTCATTTGCTTTTTGAGGTTTTTGCTTGAGTTTCCTTTTTCCGTGGCTATGTGGTCTGGAAACTGAAGAAGATGCCCTCTTCTATGCTTCCAGAGTGGCTTGTCATACCCAAATTCTTCCCTAGACCCTGCCATTTTCATCCTAGCCCAAATCCCGATATTCTTTTTATTGGCAATGTTCCTTTTCTATTAAAGGAATAACTCAAATTGCCCTAGGTTGTGAAGCAACCTTTATTTCCGTCACTCCTAAAATTCCCAAATAATTCTCATAAATTGCTTGGGTCATATCTTTCTCAAATATGGCAAAATATTTCATTTGTCATGTTTATCATTGAGGGAGTCCTGGATTAGGGGGTGTTTGGATAGCCGGACTATACCTTCAGCCGGACTCCTGGAATATGAAGATACAAGATTGAAGACTCCGTCCCGTGTACGGAAGGGACTTTCCTTGGCGTGGAAGGCAAGCTTGGCGATACGGATATGAAGATCTCCTACCATTGTAACCGACTTTGTGTAACCCTAACCCTCTCCTGTATCTATATAAACCGGAGGGTTTTAGTCCGTAGGACAACGTACACATCAACAACCATACCATAGGCTAGCTTCTAGGGTTTAGCCTCCTCGATCTCGTGGTAGATCTACTCTTGTACTACCCACATTATCAATATTAATCAAGCAGGACGTAGGGTTTTACCTCCATCGAGAGGGCCCGAACCTGGGTAAAACTTTGTGTCCCTCGTCTCCTATTACCATCCGGCCTAGACGCACAGTTCGGGACCCCCTACCCGAGATCCGCCGGTTTTGACACTGACATTGGTGCTTTCATTGAGAGTTCCTCTGTGTCGTCGCCATCAGGCTTGATGGCTCCTACGATCATCAATAGCGATGCAGTCTAGGGTGAGACCTTCCTCCCCGGACAGATCTTCGTCTTTGGCGGCTTCGCACCGCGGGCCAATTCGCTTGGCCGTCTGGAGCAGATCGAAAGCTACGCCCCCGGCCATCAGGTCAGATTTGGAAGTTTAAACTACACGGCTAACATCCGCGGGGACTTGATCTTCGACGGATTCGAGCCACTGCCGGGCACGCCGCACTGTCACGACGAGCATGATTTAGCTATGCCACCGGACAGTGCCCTGGAGACCGCACCCGCGTCAGCTCCGACCCTTAATTCGGAGCCAACTGCGCCGATCGAGGATGGGCGGTTGGACGCCACCTCGGGGGCTGCGATCCCAACGATGATTGAGCCGAACACCAGCCCCGTACTCTACGAGACTCGTGACTCCAAGGAGCCGGACTCCTCTCCGGACTCCGAACCCTCCGCGCCCCTACCGATCGAATCCGATTGGGCGCCGATCATGGAGTTCACTGCCGCGGACATCTTTTAGCACTCGCCTCTCGGCGATATCCTGAAGTCACTGAAGTCTCTCTCTTTATCAGGAGAGCCCTGGCCGGACTACGGTCAGCAAGGTTGGGGTACGGACGATGAAGAAATTCAAAGCCCACCCACCACCCACTTTGTAGCCACCGTCGACGACTTAACCGACATGCTCGACTTCGACTCCGAAGACATCGACGTTATGGACGCCGATGAAGGAGATGATGAAGAACCAGCACCTACTAGGCCCTAGAAAGCCACCTCGTCGTATGACATATACATGGTGGACACCCCAAAAGAGGGAGATGGCGATGGAACAACGGAGGATGACCCCTCCAAGAAACAGCCTAAGCGCCGGCGTCAGCGGCGCCGCTCAAAATCCCGCCAAAACAAACACGGTGATTCCAGCACGGGAGATAATAATACTCCGGAAAGTGCCGAAGAAAACCCCCTCCAGCAAGATTTAGCACAGGAGGATGGAGAAACCAGCCCTCATGAGAGAGCGGCAGACAGAGAGGTCGAGGACAATAAATATATGCCTCCCTCCGAAGACGAGGCAAGCCTCGACGATGACGAATTCTATCAGATTTTGGGTTCCGGCAGACCGTTGAGGTTCGAACACTGGGGTGCACGCGGAGATTTCGCCTCCTACCTACCTGCACCCCTCCGCCTCGCTAAGATCTAAGCTATGGAAAGAACAACACAAGAGACACATGGTTTATACTGGTTTGGGCCACCGTTGTGGTGTAATACCCTACTCCAGTGTGTGGTGTGGTGGGTTGCCTCTTGGGCTGATGATGATGAACAATACAAGGAAGAACAGCCTCGCGAGGGTCTGTTCTTGGCTGGGGCGATGAACTGCTGGGAGGAGTCCAGTCACCCTTCTCTCTCTCTCTCTCTCTCTCTCTCTCTCTCTCTCTCTCTCTCTTCTCGATTGTTTATCTCCATCTCCCCCCTTTTTCATCCTATGGGTGGCTGGTCCTATTTATAGAGGCCCTGGTCCTCTTCCCAAATATCGAGTGGGAAGGGAGCCAACAATGGCGGGCTAATTTGAAGGGGGACAACTAGTACCAGTTATCCTGACAAAAGTAGTCTTCGCCTGCACAAAGCTCTGGTGGTGACGCCGTCTTGGGCTCCATGATGACCTCCGTCTTGCAGTCCTCCTGGTCTTGGTCTTGTTGCACCGAAATGGCAACCTTTGCTTGATGCCTCGGTACTCCGCGGCTGCGCTTGCCCCCTTTGCACCAAAGGGGAAAGGAGGACACTGCGCGGGCTGGCACCCGCCTAGCGCCCTTGGTCGTCATGGCTTGCGTCACGGGCACCTTGTGAGGTACCCCGCCTTGATCTCTCCGCCTCCTCGTGAGCCAGCCTGATGAGGCCGTGCCTGAGGAAGCTCCGCGTCGTCCGCCCCGTGAGGCTTGGCCCCTCGCGAGGGTCTTGGGTCTGTGTTGGTGAAGATGGGCCGTGTTGGGCCCCCCTTTGACCCACGCCGCATGCCGCAGGTAGGCAAGTCCGGGGACCCCTGTTCCCAGAACGTTGACAGTAGCCCCCGGGCCCAAGGCGCGCCCGGGCTTGGCCGTGCAGGGAGGCGAAAGGGCAAGAGCGAAGCACCGCGGGCCCTAACAGCCTGCGGTCTTGGGCGCCGCGTGGCGGGTGATTGGACGTGGGCGTCTCCACTTCCCCATGGCGCCTCGGCAACTGCACGGATTGGACAAGTCCTTGCATGCAAAGCGGGTCATAATTACCTGCGATCGTGGGGGCCGTCGGTTGGCCCTCGCCAGCTATAAGTACGGATCGGCGCGCGCCCTTCCAGTTCATCGCCCTTGCTTCTCCTTCTTCTTCATGACCCCGTCGAGGAGGTTCTCGACCGCAGAGAAGGGAAAGGCTCGCCAGGTTGAGCCTGCCTCTCCCCCACCCAAGCGCGTCCGAGGGCTCCCTCGCAAACATCCTGTGGCCACCACGGCAGCTCCCTGCGGCCGTGGAGACGATTTCCAGCACGGCGACGGGCGGATTGCTGCGGCCGGGGGCGCGCTCCGGTCGCGCATCCCCCTTGGCCGCGCTTCCGCGCTGCAGAGGTGCTGCCGGAGTTCGTCGCGTGGTCGGCGGAGCCGACTAGCACCCGGCTTCCACTTCCTCGCTTCCTCCTCGGCGAGCTCCCGGCCGGCGCCCCGGGCGGCCTCTGGCTTTAGGCCGATGGCTGCTGCAGCGGGGCCTCATGGGCTTCACTGGAGGTCTCCACAGCCGGGAGCCTCGCCCTGGCCCGCGGTTGGCAGACGTTTGTCTGTGCGCGTCGCCTGAGCCATCGGTGCACCCTGCACTTCAAGTTTGACGGCGATGCCACCCTCTATGTGAGGGTGTTTGGGGAAGATGGTCGCCGCGCAGGGTGCTGCCCCGTGGACGACGACCGCTGTAACACCCCGGATATGATTTACCCAAGATGTACTCCAACTCTTGTCGTTTCCGGCCTTAAGTTATTTTATTTTCTCGGGTTCGGGTTTTTGCCTTCGTGTGTTGTTGTCGTTGTCATGCATCTCATATCATGTCATCATGTGCATTGCATTTGCATACGTGTTCATCTCATGCATTCGAGCATTTTCCCCGTTGTCCATTTTGCATTCCGGCGCTTCGTTCTCCTCTGGTGGTCATTTCTACCTTTCTTTCGTGTGTGGGGATTAAACATTTCCGGATTGGACCGAGACTTGCCAAGCGGCCTTGGTTTACCACCGGTAGACCGCCTATCAAGTTTCGTACCATTTGGACTTCGTTTGATACTCCAACGGTTAACCGAGGGACCGAAAAGGCCTCGTGTGTGTTGCAGCCAAACACCCCTCCAAGTTGGCGCAAAACCCACCAAAACCCTCTCCATCATCTAGAGCATTCAATCACGATCGCGTGGTCGAAAACCGCACCTCATTTGAACTCTCCTAGCTCCCCCTATGCCTATATATAGACCCCTCATTCCAAATCTCGGATCCCCTCCTCGAAACCCTAAAAATCCCAGATCCGCCGCAACGGACGTGTCCGGCCTGCGCCGGACAACGTCCGCCGCCTCCACCGACCAACCCGGTGCCGCCACGTGGCGCCGCGCCCACATCACCGTCCCGTGCCCGTCGCGGCCCACCGGGCCCAAGGCGGGCCCTCTCCTTCGTCGTGCCGAGCCAGCGCCCTCCCGCGCCCCGCCTCCTCCTTCCTCGTCCCCGGCGCTCCTCCCCACCGTCCAACGCGCCGGCGAGCCGAGCTGCCGCCGTCCGCCCCGCGCCGGCGTGCGCCTCCTCTCCGCCGGTGTCACATCGGCGACCTCGGGTCCGGCCGCCCCCCGGTCTTCTTCTTCCTCTCCGGTCGTCTCCAGCGAACAGCTCCGGCGGACCTCGTAAATCGCGCCCGGATCCCGATCTGGATCTGAGATCCAAAATTCGGTGGACTTTCTCCCTAACCCTAATTAATTTGCTCCTGTTCATCGCATCGTAACTTTGCATCCGTAACTCTGTTTTGGGCATATAGCATATCAAAATGTTCGTCTCAGAGAGCACATCATTTCATCTCATTGCATCATTTTCATTTGAGTTCATCTTGATGCCCGAAATGCTGTTAGAAGAGTGCTATTTAAGATAATTGTCAGATCTGCTGCTCCAATTAGATATTTGTCATTTTTGCCATGATTATTGTGTGCATGATATGCCCATGAGCTCTACATGTGTTTTGTTATATGTTTTGCCATCTATCCAGAGGTGCAACCCATGTATTTTTGTGATGTGTGTGGTGACTAGCACAAGCTTGCAAAGTGGAGCATTCCTTAATGCTGATTCCAGGGACTTAGCATTTCCACTAAGTCCTTGATCTGTTTATCTTAATATGCCATATGTTCATGTTGTTTCCTAGTGATCCGTGCCTCTTTTGAGGATGATCAGTAAGGATGTTTTGTTAATCTTGCAGTGCTCTATCCATCCATGTCTTTGTTTACAATTATGGAGCACCCTAACTTGAGTCAATCGAGCTCTACTTTTGTCATTTCGTGAATCTAGGCAGATTGTCTACTTGTTAGCGATTTTGCCGAGGATGTTGTAGTTGATCCGTGCATGCTATGTAATTGTTCTTGCCATGTCTAGCTTGCATTTTGTGTATTCTTGACGGGTGCATGCTTAGATTGTCATGACTTGCTCTGTAGTGAGTGCATCGAGCTCGTTAACATGCCTACTTGATATCTATTTCAGCATGCTCCAGTTTTCACTAAGTCTGAGGATTATGTTTTTGCCATGTTCACATGCTTGCAAATGTATTTTCTGATCCCTTTTGGCTCAAGGTCACCAAGGGACTTTTGTTAAGCTCTTTGAGTAGCTCCATGCCATGCTTTACTTTGCCATGTTCAGGTCCTGTAGCATAAAGTTTTCATGCTCCAAAGAGTGCTATCTGATCTGAAATTCCAGACAAGTGTTAATTTCACTAAGTCTGAAATCTGTTTACCAAATGCATTTTTGCCATGCTTGTTTGAACCTGTTAATGGATGAATTGGCCGTAGCTCAGTGCTAGACTTTTGTTAAGCTTCATGAATGGATCCCTGCCATGTATTTTGTTGTCATGTTTGAGTGCGTTAGCATGTTCATCTTGTTGCATTTAGATGGCTACTTGTTGTAAATCGCAGAACATGGTCATATTTGAATTGCTTGCCATTTCCAAACCGTAACTCCGATTCCGGCATTCTTTATATCGCTTTCAAGCAATTTCATCTCATCTTTCCAGTGGCACACTTGGATTTCCAAGTTGGGGCCAGGTTCATGCTTTCCTTGTCAAATCTTGCATATGCATCACATATTGCATCTCGCATAGCATACCATGTTTGCATCATATTATTTGAGCTTTGCACGTGGTTGATTGTGTCCTTGTTGCTTGTTTGTCTTGTTTGGGTAGAGCCAGGAGACGAGTTCGCTAACGAGGATCCCGTTGAGTTTGCTTTCAAGGATCCAGTCAACTCTGACAACTTTGCAGGCAAGATGATCATACCCTCGAAATCACTACTATCTTTGCTATGCTAGATGCTCGCTCTTTTGCTATGCCTATACTACGATGCCTACCACTTGCTTTCAAGCCTCCCAAACTGCCATGTCAAACCTCTAACCCACCATGTCCTAGCAAACCGTTGATTGGCTATGTTACCGCTTTGCTCAGCCCCTCTTATAGCGTTGCTAGTTGCAGGTGAAGATTGGAGACCGTTCCTTGTTGGAACATTATTTACTTGTTGGGATATCATTATATTACCTTGTTATCGTAATGCATCTATATACTTGGTAAAGGGTGGAAGGCTCGGCCTCTCGCCTAGTGTTTTGTTCCACTCTTGCCGCCCTAGTTTCCGTCATATCAGTGTTATGTTCCCGGATTTTGTGTTCCTTACACGGTTGGGTGATAATGGGAACCCCTTGACAGTCCGCCTTGAATAAAAATCCTCCAGCAATGCCCAACCTTGGTTTTACCATTTGCCACCTAGCCTTTTCCCTTGGGTTTCGCGGACTCAAGGGTCATATTATTTTAAACCCCCGTGCCAGTGCTCCTCTGAGCGTTGGTCCAACCTAGAGCATCGTGCGGGGCCGTCCCTTGGCAACTTGGGTTACGTTGGCTCCCGTACGCTTAGCTTATCCGGTGTGCCCTGAGAACGAGATATGTGCAGCTCCTATCGGGATTTGTCGGCGCAGCGGGTGGTGTTGCTGGACTTGTTTTACCATTGTCGGAGTTGTCTTGTAGAACCGGGATACCGAGTCTGATCGGAATGTCTCGGGAGAAGGTCTATTCCTTCATTGACCGTGAGAGCTTGTCATGGGCTAAGTTGGGACTCCCCTGCAGGGATTTGAACTTTCGAAAGCCGTGCCCGCGGTTATGGGCAGATGGGAATTTGTTAATGCCCAGTTGTAGATAACTTGAACCTTAACTTAAATTAAAATGAATCAACAGTGTGAGTTACCGTGATGGTCTCTTCTCGGCGAAGTCCGGGAAGTGAACACGGTGTTGGAGTAATGCTTGCGCAGGTTGTCCTTTAGTTACTCACTCGCGCTTTGCCTCCTCTTCTCGCTCTCTTTTGCAAACAGGTTAGCCACCCTTTATGCTAGTCGCTTGTTGCAGCTCCACATACTTTTCCTTGCCTTACCTATAAGCTTAAATAGTCTTGATTGTGAGGGTGCGAGATTGCTGAGTCCCTGTGGCTCACAGATTACTTCCAAACCAGATGCAGGGCCTGATGATTCCGCTCCAGATGGCGCGCTTGAGCTCAAGTGGGAGTTTGACGAGGACTCTCAACGATACTACGTGTCTTTCCCTGATGATCAGTAGTGGTGCCCAGTTGGGGGTGATCGGGACCGTGTCGCATGTTGGGTTATCTTTTATTTTGGCGCCGTAGTCGGGCCATGAGTGTTTGAATGTTGTAATGCTATTTATGTACTTTGATTGACGTGGCGAGTGTAAGCCAACTATGTATCTCCCCTTTATTATTTATATTACATGGGATGTTGTGAAGATTGCCTAACTTGCGACATTGCTTTCAATGCTGTTATGTCTCTAAGTCGTGCCTCGACACGTGGGAGCTATAGCCGCATCGAGGGCGTTACAACCACGGTCGGGAACCCAGCTCCGGTGATGATGGAGAGGACAACGCTCACGTGACTGGCGGCGCTCAGGGTTCCCCAAGCTTCTCCGGTTCTTCTTCAGGCGGCGACTCTTCTAGCGGTTGCCGCGGTCAGCCTCCACGCCGTCGTATCTGCTTGGGAGGTGGTAGCGTGTCCGCCCGCCGTCGCGCCCCGGTGAAGCACGAGAGGGAGTCTGCCTGAGCCCCGGAGGCAGCTCGAGTCTTCCCTGCAGGCCGGTGTGAGGCGAGCTGCGCCTGATTTGTTCTTTCTTTTCCTTTTTCCTGCGTAAAAAGACAGTAGTGTGGAGCCCCGCGGGGGCGTGTTTGGGTTATTGCTGTTAATCATTGTTTTGCTTCCGTTTATCGTGCCTTCTGGCTACGTGCCCGCGCGTGGATAGTTCCCAGCCCCAGCCGTGGGGGGCGACCGACCCAGGCCCTGTGTTCGTGTCGCGGTGCCCGTGGGGCACGGACTGGAGGGGTGCTCCTGTAATGGACCCAGGTCGCGAACCCTTTGAACGACTAGGACAGGAACACTCGCGAGGGCGCTCGGCTGCCCCCCCTTGCGAGGCCTTGCATAAGAGAAATCGAGGCAGGAGAGTGAAAAGTCGAAGAACCACAAGCCAAAGACGGCAACAACTTCAATAAAACTTCGAATGAGAAGGAACAAGTCAACTACGGAAAGCAAATGAAAAGCCGCGTCCGGCACCTAATCTAGTCTTCGACGTCTTCTCACCAGCGCGGAGCTAAGTGCTACCACTGGGCATGGGAGGGAGCCCCAGGGCCTGAGGCCGGCGCTCCTGAGACTCCAGGGCGTGTACAGCCCCAACTCATTATTACGTGAGAGTGTCACAGGCGGCGAGCTTCACAGGCGTTGGCCTTCTTCACAGGCTCCGGGCCTTTTCCAAAACGCGACAGCTTCACAGGCATTCAACTTCTTCACAGGCTCTAGGCCTTTTCCAAAACGCGATAGCTTCACAGGCATTCACCTTCTTCACAGGCTCTGGGCCTTTTCCAAAACGCGACAGCTTCACAGGCATTCGCCTTCTTCACAGGCTCTGGGCCTTTTTAGGGGTAGAACATCCGGAGGTGCTGGATGTTCCATGCATTCTGGACCGGCACCCCCTCCTGAGTCTCCAAGCGCGCGGAGCCGGGTCTGGAAACATGAACAACTTTGAACGGGCCCTCCCACATGGGAGAGAGCTTGTGCAGCCCCTCCCTGGAGAGAACCCGCCTGAGCACGAGGTCTCCTACCTCGAGAGTTCTGGGGCGGATGTTGCGGCAGTGATATCGCCGTAGCGCTTGTTGGTACCTCGCCGCTCGCAGCGCGGCTTCTCGGCGACGTTCCTCCCCCAGCACGAGGTCCATCCCTCGCATGGCGTCCTGCTGCGCCTCGTCGAACGCCAGGACCCACGCGGAGCGACGTCTGACCTCGTGAGGGAGGACCGCTTCGGCTCCGTAGACCAGGAAGAACGGGGTCTCTCCAGTCGGCTTGGTCGCGGTTGTGCGGATGGACCACAACACGGACTGAAGCTCGTCGTACCAACATCTGCCGCAGGCCTCCAGCTTCTTCTTGAACGTCCTGGTCTTGTGGCCCGTCAGGACCTCTGCATTGGCTCGCTCGGCCTGGCCGTTGCTTCGGGGGTTCGCCACCGAAGCGTAGCATATCTGCGTTCCAAGGTTAGCACAGTATGTTTTGAAGAGGTTACTGGTGAACTGTGAACCGTTGTCCGTGATGATGCGGTTCGGCACCCCGAACCGGCTCACGATGCCCTTGATGAACTTGACCGCGGAACCCGCGGGAATGGTGCGGACAGCCTCTACTTCAGCCCACTTGGTGAACTTGTCCACGGCGATGTAGAGGTAGCGGTAGCCCCCTGGCGCCCAAGGAAACGGGCCCAAGATGTCCAGCCCCCAGACTGCGAATGGCCACAAAAGGGGTATAGTCTGCAGGCCTCCTGCTGGCTGATGGATCTGCTTGGCGTGGAACTGGCGGCCTCACAAGCTTTCACTAGTTCGACGGTGTCATTGAGTGCGGTGGGCCAATAAAACCCACTGCGGAACGCCTTGCCGACGAGGGTCCGTGATGATGAATGATGTCCACAGTCTCCACCGTGTATATCTTCCAACAGTTCCTTCCCTTGCTCCCTGGAGATGCAGCGCAGGGATACATCGTTTGGTCGCTTCCGGTAGAGCTCTCCATCCTTGATGCAGTATGCCGTGGCCTGGCGTGCCACTCGCTCCGCTTTCTCCTCCTTCTCCGGCAGGGTCCCTTGTGTTAAGTAACTCCGGAGCTCCGTGATCCAGCATCCCTCCTGAGGTTCCATCGTCAGGAGCAGGCATGCTCCTGAGGTCGGGCCACAGGCCAGAGCTCCTGAGGCAGGTGGCTGGGGGAGCTCCTCCCGAGGCTGAGCCGTGTTTGACATTGACGGCAGGGCTGAGGGCTTGAAGAGCCGCTCCTCGAAAACGCCAGGCTCCTGAGGTAACCGCCTGGACGCCCGTTTGGCGATGTCGTCGGCCTCCTGATTGGTGCCACGGGGCACATGCTGCAACTCCAACCCCCAGAACTGCTTCTCCATCCTGCGGACCTCCGCAAGGTAGGCTTCCATGTGCTCATCTTTCGGCTCGTACACCTTGTTGGAGAAATTGACAAGGAGCTGCGAATCACCCTTGATGGTGAGGCGTTTCACTACCAGGGCAGCTGCGGCCTTCAAGCCCGCTATTAAACCTTCATACTCCGCTATGTTGTTGGAGACCTTTTCACCTTGCTGGAAACAGAGCTGCACAGCGTAGTAGAGCTTGTCCTGAGTGGGCGATATAAGCACCGCCCCAGCCCCACTGCCATGCCTGGAGAATGCCCCATCGAAGTACATGACCCAGCCTTCTGGCGCCTCGCTTCCCGGGGAGAGGGACCGGTCCTCGTCGGCCTTGAGGCCTGGTGCCTCCGTCCATTCTGCCACAAAATCTGCCAACGCTGCTCCCTTGATGACTCTGGTCGTGCTGAATTTGAGCTGAAATGCTTGCAGTTCTATGTTCCACTCAGCGACCCTTCAAGCTGAGTTAGGGCTCCTGAGCACTCTCTCCAGGGGGTATGACGAGATGACCTTGATGGGGTGACCTTGAAAATAGTGCCGCAGCTTGCGCGAGGCCACCAGTAGCGCGAGAAGGAGTTTCTGAGGCATGGGGTACCGTGCCCTCGCATCCCGCAACACCGTGCTAACGAAGTACACTGGGTGCTCAACGAGGTTGGGTGCGTCAGTGCTGGCGGCTCCCTTCGGAGACCATGGCGCCTCTTGAGGCGATGAGGCCTCCTGAGGCTGGCCATCTGGGAGAGGGGCCTCTTCCACCTCTGGTGCACTCCTCTGCGGCGGCTGATCCTCCTCAGCTGCGGTGGCGGTTTCTGTGGGCCTTCCTTGTTCCTGTTCTGCCTTGTCCCGGGCTGCTACAGCGGTTTTGATTCGACGCTCCTCTCTAACCGCCACCAGGGCTGCGCTGGCGGAGTAGGGAGTGGCGGCGAGGTAAAGCACCAGGGGATCTTGAGGGCGCGGAGCCACCATGATCGGTGGGCTGGTCAGGTATCTCTTGAGATCCTGGAACGCCTTGTCAGCCTCTTCAGTCCACTCAAAGGGCCCCTTTTTCTTCATTAGCTGGAAGAAGGGCAGCGCTCGTTCCCCCAACTTGGAGATGAAGTGCCCTAGCGTGGTCACGCGCCCAGTGAGCTTCTGCATTTCTTTGAGGGTCTTTGGCGGGCTCATGTCTTCCACTGCCTTGACCTTTTTCGGGTTAGCCTCGATGCCTCGGTGGGACACGAGGAAACCCAAGAGCTTGCCCGAGGGGACTCCGAACACACACTTCTCTGGGTTGAGCCGTAGGTCCACTGCGTTGAGGCTCGCGAAGGTTTCCTCCAGGTCTTGTATCAGGGTCCTGGCCTCCCGAGACTTTACCACAATGTCATCGACGTAAGCTTCAACATTCTTCCCGAGCTGCGGGCCCAAGGTGATGTGCATCAACCGCTGAAAGGTCGCCCTGCGTTACGCAGCCCGAATGGCATGCATGTGTAGCAGTACACCCCACACGGGGTTAGGAAGGCTATCTTTTCGACGTCTTCTACCGCCATCTTGATGTGGTGATACCCGGAGAAGGCATCCAAGAAGATAGTAGGTCGCATTTCGCGGTGGAATCGACGATCTGGTCGATGCGGGGGAGCAGGAACGGATCTTGCGGGCATGCTTTGTTGAGGTTGGTGAAGTCGACACACATGCGCTCCTTCCCTCCCTTCTTTGGCACAACGACAGGGTTGGCCAACCAATCCGGGTATCGGACCTCGTGAATGACCCCAGCGGCTTCTAATTTGCGGGTCTCTTGGATGATGAAGGCCTGCTTTTCTGTGGACTGCCGCCTGGCCTTTTGCTTCACAGGGCACATGTTGGGGCACACGTTGAGGTGATGCTCGATTACACTCCTAGGGATCCCTGCCAACTGGTCAGGCTCCCAAGCGAATACCTTCTTGTTTGCGCGCAGGAACCCGACCAGGGCCTCCTCCTGCTCGGGTTCGAGGTTGGCGCCTATGGTGAAAGTGGCGTTGGTGGACCCGTCCTCATCGACGGGTATCTGCTCGGTTTCAAACTTGTCTTGGGTGAACAACTATTTCTTCTTGGCGGGTGCAGCCCCCTTGGGTTCGGGGGTCTCCAAGTCGGCGGGCTGTGCCGACGCCGCCGTCTTGAAGGCGAGCTTGAGCACCCGCAGCGCGTCTCCGGTGTCCCCGTGCACGGTGAGGACACCGCTGCTCCCGGGCATCTTCATGAGGTTGTACGCCGGGTGCGTCGCGGCCATGAACTGGGCCAGCGCTGGGTAGCCGAGGATGGCGTTGTAGGGGAGGCCGATGGGGGCGATGTCGAAGTCGACCAGCTCCGTGCGGAAGTTGTTGTAGGTGCCGAAGGTTACT
Source organism: Triticum dicoccoides (assembly GCF_002162155.2). Classification (NCBI taxonomy): domain Eukaryota; kingdom Viridiplantae; phylum Streptophyta; class Magnoliopsida; order Poales; family Poaceae; genus Triticum; species Triticum dicoccoides. Next base: position 173,807,384 of record NC_041388.1, read on the forward strand.
GGGAGCCGGATCTGTCCCAAGGAGCTGGATGACCCGCCCCCAACGCCTGAGAAGGGCTGGCCGGGTTGCAGCCGTTCCAGGGGTGTGCAGAGGAGGTTGAAGGCCTTGACTGAGAGCACACTGAGGCCCGCACCGCCATCGATGAGAGTTCTGGTGACGGCCACCTGGCAGATGGTGGGGGTGCACAGCATGGGGAGTGCACCCGAGCAGGCCGAGTTGGAGGAGTGGTCCTCCGAGCTGAAGGTCAGGCCGGCCTTGGGCGCCGCCCGGTCCGGGAGAGCCCCCTGCCGCATGGAAGCGGCGCTGACCCGGCGGATGAACGGCTTGACGTGGTGACTTGTAGGCGGCGCCTGCGAGCCGCCCAGGAGGGCCACGACGACCAGGGGTGTTGGTGTAGCGCGATGGGCGGGGAAGAGGCTGCGGGGCTCTTCCTAGGAGGCCACGGAGGCTGCCGGCAGGTGGGGCAGCCATGTGCGCGGAGCGCCGGTGAGGGCCATGGGGAGCCAGTTGGCCATGACCCTATCATCACCTCCGGCTTCGAGGAGGGCCTCCTCGCTCACCAGCAAGAAGGCCAGCGGATCTGTCGCGCCACCGTAGCGCGGCGGCGTCGTTGGCTTGAACTTGTCCGGCCACCGTACCCGTTGCAGGGCTGGGGCCAGGGCTCGGAGCCCCCTGGCCCCCGTGCTGGCGCCGGCGGCCGGAGCGGGCGACGCGCTACTCATCGCGCTACTCATCGTGCACCCCTACCTGGCGAATGTCGGATTTCGGGTTCCGGCAGACCCTTGAGGTTCGAACACTGGGGTGCGCACGGAGATTTCGCCTCCTACCTACCTGCACCCCTCCACCTCGCTAAGATCTAAGCTATGGAAAGAACAACACAAGAGACACAGGGTTTATACTGGTTCGGACCACCGTTGTGGTGTAATACCCTACTCCAGTGTGTGGTGTGGTGGATTGCCTCTTGGGCTGATGATGATGAACAATACAAGGAAGAATAGCCTCGCGATGGTCTGTTCTTGGCTGGGGCGATGAACTGCTGGGAGGAGTCCAGTCACCCTTCTCTCTCTCTCTTCTCGATTGTTTATCTCCATCTCCCCCCCTTTTCATCCTATGGGTGGCTGGTGCTATTTATAGAGGCCCTGGTCCTCTTCCCAAATATCGAGCGGGAAGGGAGCCAACAATGGCGGGCTAATTTGAAGGGGGAGAGCTAGTACCAGTTATCCTGACAAAAGTAGTCTTTGCCTGCACAAAGCTCTGGTGGTGACGCCATCTTGGGCTCCACGATGACCTCCGTCTTGCAGTCCTCCTGGTCTTGGTCTTGTTGCACCGAAATGGCAACCTTTTCCTGATGCCTCGGTACTCTGCGGCTGCGCTTGCCCCCTTTGCACCAAAGGGGAAAGGAGGACACTGCGCGGGCTGGCACCCGCCTGGCGCCCTTGGTCGTCATGGCTTGCGTCACGGGCACCTCGTGAGGTACCCCGCCTTGATCTCTCCGCCTCCTCGCGAGCCATCCTGATGAGGCCGTGCCTGAGGAAGCTTCACGTCGTCCGCCCCGCGAGGCTTGGCCCCTCGCGAGGGTCTTGGGTCTGTGTTGGTGAAGATGGGCCGTGCTGGGCCCCCCTTTGAGCCACGCCGCAGGCCGCAGGCAGGCAAGTCTGGGGACCCCATTCTCACAACGCCGACAAATTTGTCGTGCCAGAGGATCCCATCGAGCAAGAGCGTTTTCAACGCAGGCTTATGGCCACGGCAAGAAGCCTCAAGAAAAAACAGCAACAGCTTAAAGCTGATCAAGATTTGCTAGTCGACAGATGGACTGAAGTCCTCGCGGCCGAAGAGCATAAACTCGAACGCCCCTCCAAGAGCTACCCAAAGCGCAGGTTGCTACCCCAATTAGAGGAGGAAGCACTTGATGCGGCCGACCGGCCACCTTGTGGCCGCGACAGAGAGGCCTCTCGGCCCTCCACTCAAGCCGCACCCCGTACCAAGGCACGGGAATATGCGCCGGACTTACGAGATATGTTGGAGGACAAGGCAAGGCAAACAAGATCGATCTACGGATCGCGTGGGCGCCCCACGGCTCGAGACGGTAACCGTCACACTGGCCACAAATTCAGCAGGGCCGAACACAGTAGACAAAGCTCATTGGAGCTACGTCATGATATAGCCCAGTACAAAGGCGCCGCACACCCACTATGCTTCATAGACGAAGTAATGGATCATCAAATCCCCGAGGGTTTCAAACCCGTAAACATCGAATCATATGATGGCACAACAGATCCTGCGGTGTGGATCGAGGATTATCTCCTTCATATCCACATGGCCCGTGGTGATGATTTCCACGCTATCAAATACCTCCCACTCAAGCTTAAAGGACCAACTCGGCATTGGCTTAACAGCTTGCCAACAGGATCAATCAGTTGTTGGGAGGACATGGAAGCCGCATTCCTCGACAATTTCCAGGGCACTTATGTGCGACCCCCAGACGCCGATGACCTAAGTCACGTAATCCAGCAGCCAGAGGAATCGGCCAGGCAATTCTGGACACGGTTCCTAACAAAGAAAAATCAAATAGTCGACTGTCCGCACACTGAGGCCCTAGCAGCCTTCAAGCATAATATCCGTGACAAGTGGCTTGCCCGACACCTTGGACAGGAAAAGCCGAAGTCTATGGCAGCACTCACGACACTCATGACCCGCTTTTGCGCGGGAGAAGACAGCTGGCTTGCTCGTAGCAACAATATGACCAAGAACCCTGGTAATTCGGATACCAGGGACAGTAGTGGCAGGTCGCGTCGCAACAAGCAGAAGCGCCACATTAACAACAACAATGCTGAGGATACGACAGTTAATGCCGGATTCAGAGGCTCTAAATCCGGTCAGCGGAAAAAGCCATTCAAAAGGAATCCTAGGGGCCCGTCCAGTTTGGATCGAATACTCGACCGCTCGTGCCAGATACATGGCACCCCCGAAAAGCCAGCCAATCACACCAACAGGGATTGTTGGGTGTTCAAGCAGGCATGCAAGTTAAACGCCAAAAATGAAGACAAGGGGCTGCATAGCGATGACGACGAGGAGCCCCGGCCGCCGAACAACAGTGGACAGAAGGGTTTTCCCCCACAAGTGCGGACGGTGAACATGATATACGCAACCCACGTCCCCAAAAGGGAATGGAAGCGCGCGTTAAGGGACGTATACGCGGTAGAGCCAGTCGCCCCAAAGTTCAACCCATGGTCCTCCTGCCCGATCACCTTTGATCGAAGGGACCATCCCACTAGCATCCGTCACGGCGGATTCGCCGCATTGGTTCTAGACCCAATTATTGACGGATTTCATCTCACTAGAGTCCTTATGGACGACGGCAGCAGCCTGAACCTGCTTTACCAGGATACAGTGCGGAAAATGGGCATAGGTCCCTCGAGGGTTAAGCCCACCAAAACGACCTTTAAAGGCGTAATACCAGGTGTAGAGGCCAACTGCACAGGCTCAGTCACACTTGAAGTGGTCTTCGGATCTCCGGATAATTTCCGAAGCGAGGAGTTAATCTTCGACATAGTCCCGTTTCGCAGTGGTTATCACGCACTGCTCGGACGAACCGCATTCGCTAAGTTCAATGCGGTACCACATTACGCATACCTTAAGCTCAAGACGCCAGGCCCTCGAGGAGTAATTATGGTCAATGGAAACACCAAACGCTCCCTCCGAACGGAGGAGCACATGGCGGCCCTTGCAGCGGAAGCAAAAAGCAGCCTCTCCAGGCAGTTCTGCAGTCCGGCCACTAAACAACCGGACACCGTCAAGCGCGCCCGGAGTAACCTACAACAAGACCACCTGGCACGATCCGAGCAGGCGTAGCAATGCGGCCCCAACCCCAACCCTCACAAAAAGGCGACGCCAATACTTCGCGTACATAACTACGCTCTAGAGATACCATGGGCAAAGGGGGAGGGGCACCATCACGGCACGCCCAAAACACGGCTTAAACTGTACCAGGGGCTGCCGATTTTTTTTTAATTTTCTCTTACTTTCAGGACTCCATCCTTTGGAAGGCCTGTTCGGCAGTTCAATTGCCGCACAAATGATGCAAGAACCAGGGAAGTAGACAAGCCACGCCGCATTACGGAACTCCCAGGTGGTCTCTATCACAAGCAGTATACTCGTTCCGCATACTATTCCGCAGCTTGCCCCTGGAACGGACATGTTAACTAGTCCAACCTTCTACTTATCGCATTACTTGTATCGTTCTGCCTTGATCGCACCCCTTTTCAATAAACAATGCATAGCTTTTGTCTATTTTTGCATTACCTTTTTTCTTTATATATGTTCCTTAACGACATGTTGCACCCGTACACTTTGGTACGACCAAAATACGCCAGGGGCTTCAGTACCCCTCAACATGGTGTGAGAAGTCCAAACACTTCAACAAGTGCGGCACCCCGAACTTATAGCATTATATGCATCGGCTCCGAATCATGTCTTAGGTCAATAGTTGGGTTTGCCCGGCTCCTACGTTTTGGTGCCTTACGTTCCGCTATATCGGCTAAGGTAGCACTAGGAGAACCACTGCGATTGTGCCCCAGTTGAGCTGGGTCGAGCACCTCAGTGGAGAAAGCTAAAACTGACCGTCATGATGAAGCGAGAGCCGGTCGCTATTCGAGAGGTTTTTTCGAGTCCTTAAAGACTTATGCCGCTTAGGGCGAGGAGTTGGCTCCGTCCGGCCAAGGCATGGATAGCGCCCCGAACTCGGTCTTCCGAATACCAGGGGCTTTGCCGAAATTTAAAATTATAGAATTCTATGGCTAAGTGAGAGTGTTCACGCATTATAGTCCGATTGCCTTGTTCGTTGGGCTGAGTGCCTCCCTCGAAGGACCCAAACATGGGAAAAAGAGCTCTCAGGTTTATCCTCGAACACCCCAGCACTAGAGGCACGGGGGCAGAAGCCGACGACTCGCCATCTCTCAGAATTGATAAACAGCCGCACAGAAGGTAATATTTTAAATTCAAAACAACATTGCTTAGCGCATATGAACAAGTTTTCAGCGCACAGGATAAAACGAGCGAGTTTTACTAAAAAAATACATCCCTAGAACATTCATCCGCCACAAGGCGGGCACCCTTCAGAACATCCTTATAATAATTCTCGGGCTTGCGATGCTCTTTCCCCGGCGGTGGCCCGTCCTTCACAAGCTTCTCAGCATCCAGCTTGCCCCAGTGCACCTTAGCAAGGGCAAGGGCCCTACGGGCACCTTCAATGCAGACGGAGCGCTTGATGACTTCGAGCCTTGGACAGGCCTCCACCAGCCGCCGCACCAGCCCGAAATAGCTCCCAGGCAGAGCCTCTCCAGGCCACAGCCGAACTATGAGGCCCCTCATGGCCTGTTCGGCCGCCTTGTGGAGCTCGACTAGTTGCTTCAGCTGGTCGCTCAGGGGCACGGGGTGTCCGGACTCAGCATACTGAGACCAGAACACCTTCTCTGTCGAGCTGCCCTCCTCGGCTCGATAGAATGCGGCGGCATCAGACACACTCCGGGGAAGATCTGCGAACGCTCCTGGAGAGCTCCGGATTTGATTAAGTAACAAGTAACTCACGTTTATGTGTTTGCTTTGCATAAAGAATGCCTTACCCTCTGCTATCTTCTTCACCTCATCCAATTCCTGGAGGGTCTTCTGGGATTTGGCCTTGGCAGACTTGGCATTTTCAATAGCCACCGCGAGCTCGGACACTCGCGTCTTTGAGTCAAGCTCCAAACTCTCATGTTTTTCCATGAGAGCCTAGAGCTCTTGCCGCACCTTGCCAACCTCGGCCTCACACTTCTCCCGCTCGATGCGCTCCATGGCCGCCCTCTTCTCGGCCTCGACCAACGCTTGCTTAAGGGTCGCCACCTCAGACGTGGCCCCTACAATAGCCACGATAATCCGGTCATTTTTCACAATTGCACCTTTTTATATATATTTAAACAAGGTATTTCTTACCTTCATTGTCCTCGAGCTGCTTCTTGGCACGCCCGAGCTCTTGCTCGGACCATTCGAGGTTCTGCTTTAGCGTGTCCACTTCCGCAGTCAGTGCGGCGGACGCCAGCAGGGAAGCCTGCACACGCATATTGACTCCTTTTTGTTAGACTCCTACGAATTTTATTTGATCCTCTATTCGGCTTTTCTTCCCGAACGCCAAACAGAGCATCAGGGGCTACTGTCTATGTGGTAATATTATTTACACATTCTTTACTTACCTCAAAGCCTATTAAAACGCTAGTACAAGCTTCTGTCAGTTCGCTCTTGGCGGACTAAACCTTCTGGACCACCGCACTCATAATGGTGCGGTGCCCCTCATCGATGGAGGCGCCTTGGAGCGCCTCCAACAGATTGTCCGGCGCCTCCGGTTGGACGGAGGTCACCGACACGATGGGCTTGCTCCTCTTGGAAGGAGGTCCACCGCCGGACTCTGGAATCTTTGAAGGTTCCGGAGCGGTGTCCGGCCTAGGGCCAAACTTGGAGCCCTGGGGGGGTTTCATCCCCTTTACTCCTGGAGTCTGGGAGGTCGCCTCGCGGCGCCTCCAGGACCACCTCCTCCCAGATTGGAACCTGTTGGGACAACACTTCGGTGTCGTCCGTAGGGCGGGGGGAGGAGGCCGTCGGAAGCGAGTTCACATCCGACGAGTCCAGTGAGCCACTCGACGACGCGTCGAGCCGGTCTTTGGGTGGGCTGCATAAACACATTCGACATAAGGTAAAGTTGTGCAATAAACGAATACTATGAATTACTCTGGTATCCGGATACTTACGATTTCGCCAGGGGCTTGGCCCTTGGCGGCCACTCCTCTTCGCCATCGTCGGCGTCGATGGAGCAGTCTAGAGGAAGGGTTCTCCCCTTCTTGGACCCTTCGGCCTCCCCAGTTGGGGCGGCCTTCCTTTTCTTCCCTTCCCCCGCTGGAGGGGGAGAGGACTCTTCTTCCTCCTCCTCGTCTTCGTGGGAGGAGTGCGTCTTGGATTCGTCGGATGATGAATCCGACACCTCCGGGCGTCGGGCACTCTTTCGAGTCCTCGTGGCCTTCTTCTTGGCCTTCTTCTCCGGCACCACATAGGGTGCCGGAACCAGCAGCTTAGCCAAATGGGCATCGGCTGGGTCTTCGGGCAAAGGTGCCGGACAGTCGATCCGTCCGGACTTCGCCTGCCAATTCTGTCAAAGGTAAGGGAGCTTAAATCCCGCACAGAGTTAAACTATGAAAAACTAGTGCCCTGTAAAAGGTAAAAAAACTTACCGCGCTAGCGTGACGCTGCGCGCTGAATCCGTGATCCTCGGTAGCGGATGTGGGAGCCTCGATGCCCTTGAAAAGCACCTTCCATGCATCTTCGTACGTCGTGTCGAAGAGCCTGCTCAGAGTTCGGTGCTGCACTGGATTGAACTCCCACAGATTGAAGGCCCGTTGTTGACACGGGAGGCTCAAGCGGATGGGCATAACTTGGACTACGTTGACGAGCCAGAGCTGCTTGTCCACCAGGGATTGGATGCATGTTTGCAGTCCGGTCACCTCCTTTTTTCTGCCCCATGACAGGCCCGTCTCTTTCCAGGATGTGAGCCATGTTGGGGGTCCGGACCGGAACTCGGGGGCTGCGACCCACTTGGGGTTGCGCGGCTCGGTGATGTATAACCACCCCGATTGCCACCCCTTCAGGGTCTCCACAAAGGATCCCTCGAGCCATAAGACGTTGGGCATCTTGCCCACCATGGCGCCTCCGCACTCCGCCTGGTTGCCGCGCACCACCTTCGGCTTGACGTTGATAGTCTTGAGCCATAGGCCGAAATGGGGGCGGATGCGGAGGAAAGCCTCGCACATGACGATAAACGCCGAGATGTTGAGGACAAAATTCGGGGCCAGATCATGGAAATCCAGGCCATAGTAGAACATGAGCCCTCAGACAAATGGACGGAGAGGGAAACCCAGTCCGCAGAGGAAATGGGGGAGGAACACCACCCTCTCATGGGGCCTAGGGGTGGGGATGAGCTGCCCCTCTTCGAGAAGCCGGTGCGCAATGTCGTTAGACAGGTATCCAGCCTTCCTTAGTTTTTTGATGTGCCTCTCCGTAATGGAGGAGGCCATCCACTTGCCTCCTGCTCCGGACATGGCTGGAGAAGGTTGAGGTGGGGAGTGCGGACTTGGGCGCTGGAGCTCGAGTGCGCGAGAATGGATAAGCAAGGGAGGAAGAAGGCGCAGGTGAAAAGGCGGATCCTTATCCCCTTATATGGGTGGACGCAACTACATGTCCCCACCAGCCTGGTAAAACTCGCTTATCTCCAAGCGCCGTAATCAATGGCACGGTTGGGTTACCCATGCCCGTATTGATGAGAATCCCAGGATAAGGGGACACGATCTCTGCTTTAACAAGACGTGCCAAGGAAACCGCCTTGCATGACGCGCTGAGGTGAGATAATGAAACGACTCGGATAAAGGCTTGGCTGTGGTGTGACACGCTACGGAATACGTCAATAGATTAGATTGGTGTAAATATTATTCTCTCTATGGCAATATGTGGAAACTTATTTTGCAAAGCCGGACACTATCTTTGTGTTCAAAATCTTCTATGAAGTACTTGGAGGAGGAACCCGCCTTGCAATGCCGAAGACAATCTGTGCGCCGGACTCGTCGTCATTGAAGCCTGGTTCAGGGGCTACTAAGGGAGTCCTGGATTAGGGGGTGTTCGGATAGCCGGACTATACCTTCAGCCGGACTCCTGGACTATGAAGATACAAGATTGAAGACTCCGTCCCGTGTCCGGAAGGGACTTTCCTTGGCGTGGAAGGCAAGCTTGGCGATACGGATATGAAGATCTCCTACCATTGTAACCGACTTTGTGTAACCCTAACCCTCTCCGATGTCTATATAAACCGTAGGGTTTTAGTCCGTAGGACAACATACACATCAACAACCATACCATAGGCTAGCTTCTAGGGTTTAGCCTCCTCGATCTCGTGGTAGATCTACTCTTGTACTACCCATATTATCAATATTAATCAAGCAGGACGTAGGATTTTACCTCCATCGAGAGGGCCCGAACCTGGGCAAAACTTCGTGTCCCTTGTCTCCTGTTACCATCCGGCCTAGACGCACAGTTCGGGACCCCCAACCCGAGATCCGCCGGTTTTGACACCGACAATCATCATGCTCAAATAATCCATTTCCTATTCTTTCCTAAATGGCACATTGAGAAGCAAGTGGTATTTTCCTTTTCCCAATTGACCTCAAACTCCTTGGACACCTTTTCCTGTCCATATCATTGCCCCATGCCAAAATGCAACCTCATTTGCCTAGTAATTATTTAATTATGATTTTCCAAAGTTTCTATCCAGAAAGAAGCTTTGTGAAGGAGGTGCAAGCTAGGCATATCCAAATGAGTTTCCATTTTGCATGATCCCTCATATCATCATATCATAGCCCTCCACTAAAGTAGAGCTCATGTCATGCCTCCATATGAGCTCATCTTCAATTCTTCGATTATGTCCAAAATTTTAGTTTGTGAAGAAAGTATATTTTATCTTGCTCCATTATGGCTGCCAATTTTTCTAGCCCTTTTGTTATCCATATAACCTACCTCCACCCATTTTGGGCATGGTTCATCAAGCCATTTTTCCTCTAGAATTTTTTCAAGTTTCTGTCCAGAGGAGATGTTTGTGAAGCAAGTACCAGTTTGGCTTGGCCAATTGGTATGAGACTTTTTGAGCATCTTCATAGGACCAAAAGACTCCGCCTTCCCAATTTGAGCTCAAGTTGATGCTTCATCAGAGTGCATCATCCTAATCTAGTTTCCGGACCAGTTTATGTAGTTGTTAAGCAACTACATTAAATCTTGATCCTAATCCTCTGCAAGTTACCAGGGTGAAATTCCTTCTTACCATAGACCTACCAGACAACTCCATTGCTTCCAAACTCTTTCCTGTTGATCAATAGTTCTCATCCAAGTTTACTACAGTGAGCTTCAGAGGTGGTTTACCACTTAACTAGAGCACTTTTAACCAATCTACCACCGCAGTTACAACATACCCAAGAAGGCCAAATCCCCAGACAATGTTTAGTTTCGCTTGTGGCACTATGTGCACCAGTGCGCGTGGTGACCACCGACTTGGCATGCAGTGGGCGCATCCAGAATGGCTTCTTGCTCGGGCGCCTCCTCTGCTCGGCGTCTCAGCAAGCACGGGCATGTCCCTTAGCTTCCTCTCGTCGTCGCTATTCTCCTGGACCCCTTTCCCCTCCGTAAGCCCCTCCGTCAGCACTCGTCGCCGCGCGCCCATGGGCGCACTATGGCCGATCGCGCCTTAATGGAGTTCGGCCGCGTCTCTCCTGCGCTCCCTTGGCCGCCTCATCCCCATGAGCTCTCCCTCCTGTTCCCTCTCGCCGCCTCCCCCCGAGTCCATGCGTGAGCACACGCGTCCGTGGCGACGACAGCGCGGCACCTCGCCCCGTGGCTATATAAGCCCACCCCGAGCGCCTCCGAGCTCACCACCAGCCTCACAACTCTCCTCCGGTCCTGCCCAGCCTCTCAAACGAGCTCGAGGAGCTCTCTGTGTTCACCATGGCCGCCATGGCCGCCTCGGGTCTCCTCTCGAATCCAAGCAACCCAAGCCACCCCTCCACTCCCTGACCTCTCCACGAGCTTCCCCACACGCCGGAGGCCCTTCCCCTTACCTCCATTACATGCCGGAGCCCCTCCAGGGCCGTGTCCCTCGAGAACGGCCACCGCCTTCCGTCCCTGCCTCCTCCCGTCGCTGTGGCCCCACTCCCTCTCCGGCGCCACTTCTGCTCCAGGTGGGAGCGGAACTCCGCCCGTGCCGTCCGCTGGCCTCGTCTCGACCGGAAGTGGCTGGAGCCGGTCGGCCCATCGCCGGCGCTGTGCCCTCCCCTGCCTCTCCTCTGTCTCTGATCGGGGAGGCAACGAGGAGGAAGAATACATGCGCGAGGAGAGGAAGATGGATAAGGCAGGCCCCAAACATCATCGAACCAGAGCCCGGGCCCACCACGCTGACCTGGATATGTGACGGGCCCCACCCGTGGGACCCGCACGTCAGCTGCCCAAGGCCGGCCCCGTCACTATCCACGTGGATAGGTGGAAGCGTACTTCACAGAAGTACGTTTTCGCCTTCAGAAAGCGTATTTCTCTTCTGCTCCAGCCGTAAGTGCGCTTTCATAGTTTGAAAACGTATTTTCTCCTTAGGCCCCTTTTGTTTCCTCACTCAGGGCCCTGTTTGTATAGATTCTTTTATAGATCGGTCCCTGAACTTCGTTGGGCTATAAGTTTTTTCTCGCAACTCCAAATGAGGTGAATCCAAAGCCCACGTCTTCGTTTCGTCAAGCCCATTCTGTTGGTTTCATTTTCACGATGGTTTGACACTGTGAAAATGACCATTTTTCCCTTGCACGTAAACAGCCCCTCCGGGAGAGAACTATTTCCGGCAAATCTTTTTGCAGCTTCACCGAACTTCTTCCCAGTGCCTTCTTCACCCTCAGGAAAGCCACAACCACCATTTGCATGATAGTCATGCAGTAGTATTGGTCTTCAACTTGAATCTTTAATAGCTATATGTTTGTTTTGCTACTGCTGTCGTAGTTTCGGTCATGCTTGTGGATCAGTGATTATCGTCATGCTATGTTCTTGCACCCTGTTATCATGAACTACTTGTTAGTATTACTTTCATATTGCTATGCTTGATAGTAGTAAAGGTTGGGTTAGTCATGTTCTTCGGTGCATGACTAACGACGGTTACCGAGTACTGTTAGTATGCGTTGTTTCTTTGCTGTTAGTTGGTTAAGTGTTACTCGGTAATGTTATTGATGAGTTCTTCCACGGTATTTATGGTTGATGCTGGTGGTCATGTTATAATATGAGTAGTGTTACACTTGTAATATTTATGCTCGTCATTATGCCATGTTCAGTTGGAATTTATTCATAGTTGATATGGTGGATAGTTATGTTGCATCCCGTGCTTATGTTGATAGCATGCTCATGCTTTGTAAATGCATCATGTTATTTTATCATGGCTCAGCATATTGCAATCAAGTTTAACCGGATTAAATTGAACTTGAACAACTGTTGGCTGAGTCATGGTGCCACCATATCGAAACTAACCAGTGCAACCATGCTTACCTTTATGGGAAGGTCCTAGCTGGGTCTATGACACGTCTCCAACGTATCTATAATTTTTGATTGCTCCATGCTATATTATCTACTGTTTTGGACATTATTGGGCTTTATTATCCACTTTTATATTATTTCTGAGACTAACCTATTAACCGAAGGCCCAGCCTAGAATTGCTGTTTTTTGCTATCAAACGCAGTCCAAACGGAATGTAACCTTCGGGAACGTGATTTTTTCAACGAACAAGACCCGGGAGACTTGGACCCTACATTAATAAAGAAAAGAGGAGGCCACGAGGTAGGGGGGCGCGCCTGCCTACCCCAGACGCGCCCTCCACCCTCATGGGCCCCCTTTTGCTCCACCGACGTACTCCTTCCTCCCATATATATCCACGTACCCCCAAACGATCAGATATGGAGCCAAAACCCTAATTCCACCGCTGTAACTTTCTGTATCCACGAGATCCCATCTTGGGGCCTGTTCCGGAGCTCCGGCGGAGGGGCATCGATCACGGAGGGCTTCTACATCAACACCATAGCCCCTCTGATGAAGTGTGAGTAGTTTACCTCAGACCTACGGGTCCATAGTTAGTAGCTAGATGGCTTGTTCTCTCTTTTTGGATCTCAATACAATGTTATCCCCCTCTCTTGCGGAGATCTATTCGATGTAATCTTCTTTTTGCGGTGTGTTTGTTGAGACCGATGAATTGTGGGTTTATGATCAAGTCTATCTATGAACAATATTTGAATCTTCTCTGAATTCTTTAATGTATGATTGGTTATCTTTGCAAGTCTCTTCGAATTATCAGTTGGGTTTGGCCTACTAGATTGATCTTTCTTGCAATGGGAGAAGTGCTTAGCTTTGGGTTCAATCTTGCGGTGTCCTTTCCCAGTGACAGTAGGGGCAGCAAGGCACGTATTGTATTGTTGCCATCGTGGATAACAAGATGGGGTTTTCTTCATATTGCATGAGTCTATCCCTCTACATCATGTCATCTTGCTTAAGGCGTTACTCTATTTTTAACTTAATACTCTAGATGCATGCTGGATAGCGGTCGATGAGTGGAGTAATAGTAGTAGATGCAGGCAGGAGTCGGTCTACTTGTCTCAGACGTGATGCCTACATACATGATCATACCTAGATATTCTCATAACTATGCTCAATTCTGTCAATTGCTCAACAATAATTTGTTCACCCACCGTAGAATACTTATGCTCTTTAGAGAAGCCACTAGTGAAACCTATGGCCCCCGGGTCTATCTTTATCATATTAATCTCCTACTACTTAGTTATTTCCTTTGTTATTTACTTTGCCTTTATTTTACTTTGCATCTTTATCATAAAAATACCAAAAATATTATCTTATCATATCTCACTCTCGTAAGTGGCCTTATAGGGATTGACAACACCTATTTGCGTTGGTTGCGAGGATTTATTTGTTTTGTGCAGGTGCGAGGGACTCGCGCGTAGCCTCCTACTGGATTGATACCTTGGTTCTCAAAAACTAAGGGAAATACTTACGCTACTTTGCTGCATCATCCCTTCCTCTTCGGGGAAAACCAACGCAGTGCTCAAGAGGTAGCAAGAAGGATTTCTGGCGCCGTTGCCGGGGAGGTCTATGCAAAATTCAACATACCAAGTACCCATCACATACCCTTATCTCCCGCATTACATTATTTGCCATTTGCCTCTTGTTTTCCTCTCCCCCACTTCACCCTTGCCGTTTTATTTGCCCTCTCCCTCTCTATCCTCCATCTCTTTCTCTATTTGCCTCCTTTTGCCCGCTTGCTTTTTGTTTGCTTGTGTGTTAGTTTAGTTGCTTGTCACGATGGCTCTACCTAAATTTGGTGACCTTCACCTTAAAAGATTAGAAGAGATCGAAAGCAATGCTAGGAGTTTCATGGTCTTGAAATTTGAACATAATAGTTTCTTCAGAAAAAATCTTAAAGAACAGAAAAGTTTTATGAGTTTTATGAATAAAAAGCTTGATGATATGTCTAAAGAATTCGATGGTTTAAGATCCCAAATTGCTCATCTTGAGAAATTAAATGCTGAAATTTCGGATAGGCAGGCTACCTTAGTTAATAAGATGGCTGCTAAACTGGATTGCTATGAAAATAAAGATGAAGATCTAAAAGTTATTGATGTGTCCCCTATTAAATCTTTGTTTTGCAATATGAATCTTGATAATGATGGGACTGAATATGATCCTCCTTTACCTAGAAGGCGTTCTAAGAATTCAGAATTTGTTGATCTTGATGCTAAATTTGATAAAAGTGGGAGTGAAGAAGTTAAAACCCTAGATGTTGCTAAACCCACTATTATGGATTTCAAGGAATTTAACTATGAAAATTGCTCTTTGATTGATTGTATTTCCTTGTTGCAATCCGTGCTAAATTCTCCTCACGCTTATAGTCAAAATAAAGCATTTACTGAACATATCGTTGATGCTTTGATGCAATCTTATGAAGAAAACCTTGAATTGGAAGTTTCTATCCCTAGAAAATTTTATGATGAGTGGGAACCAACTATTAAAATTAAAATTAAAGATCATGAATGCTATGCTTTATGTGATTTGGGTGCTAGTGTTTCCATGATTCCAAAGACTTTGTGTGATTTGTTAGGTTTCCGTGATTTTGATGATTGCTCTCTAAACTTGCACCTTGCGGATTCCACTATTAAGAAACCTATGGGAAGAATTAATGATGTTCTTATTGTTGCAAATAGGAATTATGTGCCCGTAGATTTTATTGTTCTTGACATAGATTGCAATCCTTCATGTCCTATTATTCTTGGTAGATCTTTCCTTAGAACGATTGGTGTAATTATTGATATGAAGGAAGGAAATATTAGATTCCAGTTTCCATTAAGGAAAGGCATGGAACACTTTCCTAGAAATAAAATTAAATTTCCTTATGAATCTTTTATGAGAGCAACTTATGGATTGCTTACCTAAGATGGCAATACCTAGATCTATTCTTGATTGTTATGCCTAGCTAGGGGCGCTAAACGATAGCTCTTGTTGGGAGGCAACCCAATTTTATTTTATTTCTTTGCTTTTTGATCTTGTTTAGTAATTAATAATTTATCTAGCCTATGTTTTGGTTGTGTTTTTTGTGTTTAATTAGTGTTTGTGCCAAGTAGAACCGTTGGGAAGACTTGGGGAAAGTCTTGTTGAACTTGCTGTAAAAAACAGAAACTTTAGCACTCACAAGAACTGCTTTCATTTTCTTTGGAGAGTGCTATTTAGTTAATTATTTTTGAAGATGATTAATAGATAAATTCCTCACTTCCAGCAATTTATTTTAGAATTTTTGGGGTTTCGGATCATTGCCACGCTTGGACTTTGGAAACCCAGTCACGAAGTCCATTTCAATGTGGTCAAACTTCCATTCTGGAATGGCAAGAGGTTGGAGGAGACCAGCTGGCCTTTGGTGTTCTGCCTTCGCTCTTCTGCAGACATCACACTCATTCACGAATTGAGCAATCTCGCGCTTCATTCGAGTCCACCAATAAGCCTGCTTGAGGTCCTTATACATCTTCGTGCTCCTAGGGTGGATGGAGAGGAGAGAATTGTGAGCCTCGTTCATGATCACTTTACGGAGGTCACCTTTGGGTACAACAATACGATCCTCAAAGAAGAGAGTGTCCTTGTCGTCAAGGCGGTAGGACTTGTACTTGGGTTGACTCTTGGCAAACCCAATCTTCACCTTTTTCACCATAGCATCAAGAAGCTGGGCTTGGTGAATCTGGTCTTCCAAGGTAGGAGAGACTTGAAGGTTGGCGAGGAAACCTTGAGGAACAACTTGCAGATTAAGTTTGCGGAAAGCTTCACAAAGCTCGGGTTGATAAGGCTTGAGAATTAGACTGTTGCAATAAGCCTTTCTGCTCAATGCGTCAGCAATCACATTGGCCTTGCCTGGAGTATACTCGATACTCGGATTATAGTCTTGAATCATTTCGACCCGTCGAGTTTGCCTAAGGTTGAGATTAGGCTGAGTGAAGATGTACTTGAGACTCTTGTGATCAGTGAAAATGTCCACTTTTCTTCCCAATAAGAGATGTCTCCAAGTCAAAAGAGCATGCACAACTGCCGCCAACTCGAGATCATGAGTGGGGTAGTTCTTCTCATTAGGCTTCAACTAGCGAGAGGTATAAGCAACAACTTTCTTCTCTTGCATCAATACCGCACCAAGACCTTGGAGAGAGGCATCACAAAAGACCTCGTACGGCTTGGATTCATCAGGCGGCGTCAGAACTGGAGCAGTGATCAATTTCTCTTTCAAAGTGTTGAAAGCAATGTCACACTCCGGAGACCAAACGTACTTGACGTGCTTCTGGAGAAGATTTGAGAGAGGCTTCGCGATCTTAGAAAAGTTTTCAACGAATCTTCGGCAATAGCTTGCGAGACTGAGAAAACTGCGGAGTTGCTTCACGTTCTGAGGAGGTTCCCAATTCACAATTGCAGACACCTTCTCAGGATTCACGGCAATGCCCTTGGCAGAGATGATATGACCAAGATAAAGAACCTCATCGAGCCAAAATTCACACTTGGAGAACTTGGCATAGAACATGATGTTCCCTGAGCTTATCGAGTACCAAACGCAAGTGCTTGGCATGATCTTCCTTGTTCTTCGAGAAAACCAGAATGTCGTCGAGGTAGACCAAAACGAAGTCATTGGTGTAGGCATTGAAGATGAAGTTCATCATGCGAGAGAAAGTCGGAGGGGCGTTGACGAGGCCAAAAGACATGACAGTGTATTCATATGAACCAAAGCTTGTCCTAAAAGCCGTCTTGGGAATATCTTGTTCACGGATTCGAATCTGATGATAACCCATACGGAGATCAAGCTTGGAGAATACTTGGGCACCTTTGAGTTGTTCGAACAGCTCATTGATGTTGGGAAGTGGGTATTTGTTCTTGATGGTCTTCTTGTTCAATGGACGGTAATCACCACAAAGTCGGTCCGTTCCATCCTTCTTCTTCACAAAAAGAACACCACAACCCCACGGAGAAGAACTAGGCCGGATGAGACCCATTTTCTCTTGAATATCGAGTTGCTTCTTCATCTCCTTCAACTCTTCAGGTCCGAGCTTGTAAGGACGCTTGCACACAGGTTCCGTGCCAGGCTCAAGATCAATAACGAATTCGACTGGCCGGTGCGGAGGCATTCCTGGAAGCTCTTCTGGAAAGACGTCTTGATATTCGCAAATGACTGGAATTTGAGAGATAGCATCCAATTCACCCTTCTCATTGAGGGAAAACAGACGGATGGTATCATCACGAGCGGCAAAGACAATTACATCCTCAGACGAATGAGTCAATTGAATCTGTCTGGCTGCACAATCAAGATGCGCCTTGTGCTTAGAAAGCCAATCCATTCCGAGAATAAGATCAATATTCGAGTTGCCAAGAACCGTAGGAGAAGATAGAAACTTGTAGTCACCCAAAGTGATAGTAACATCCGGAACGATGGAGTTAGCCTGCATGCGCTTACCGGGAGAGACAACTGCTAAAGGATAGGCAAAACTTGCAAAGGCAAACCATGCTTATTTGTAAACGGTCTCGAGATGAAGCAATGCTATGCACCAGTGTCAAAAAGAACTTTTGCAGGTATATCATTAACAGGAAGGTTACCCATGATCACATCTGACGAGTCCTCTACCTGAGTTGCATTCATCAAATTGACCTTGGCATGCTTGGGGTTATGCTTGACCACAGCTGTACTTGCTGATCTGACAGGAGGAGGAGGAGGAAGACGCTCTGGTTGAAACACTTGTTGGCATAGTGACCCTTCCATTGGCACTTGTTGCACGTGACCTCTGGAAGCGGACGGTGATACGGAGCACTCGATCTTGGATCTTGAGACGAAGTCTTGTTCTGAAAGCCAGGGTTGGGTGGGTGGGAAGAACCACTGCCACCTTTGCTCTTCTGCTGATACGGCTGCCGGAATAGAGGAGGAGGAAGCCAATACTTCTGCTGCTTGGCCACTTGAGTAGAGGAAGAAGGAGTAACATCTGTGACTCGCTTCTTGGAAGCATCACACCTCAACTGAGCAGCCTCTTTCTTTAGTGCCATGTTGTAGAACTCATCGTATCTCAAGGGCTCAAAGAGAACAAGAGCTAGCTGAATTTCTTCTCTGAGACCACCCCTGAACTGATATATCATGCTCTTCTCATCAGGGACATCCTGCTTGGCAAAGCGGGCGAGCTTCTGGAACAACTTGTTGTAGTCATAGACAGATAAAGAGCCTTGCTTCAGGTTGCGGAATTCCTCACGCTTGCTTTCAACCACGCTCTGGGGAATATGATGAGCTCGAAAATCTCGACAAAAATCATCCCAAGTGATAACACGTCCACCTCTGGAGTCCTTGTACTGCTGGAACCATTCCGCAGCTTGATCTTTGAGTTGGAAGGAAGCGAACTTAACAAAGTCCTCAGGCCTGACGTTACTGCACTCGAAATGCTTGCACAGATCCACTAGCCAATCGTCAGCATCGGTTGCCTCAACACAATTGCTGAAAGTCTTTGGCTCGTTAGCAAGGAACTGGTTGAGTGTAGCAAAATGATTCTGATTGTTGCCTTGATTGTGCTCTTGAAGAATTTGCATGATCAACTGTGTGTTTGCATTGGTTGCGGCCATCACAGCTTGCCATGCCTCCGGAGGAGGTGGAGGTGGTGGAGGATTAGGATTCGGAGTCGTGCGCGTTGGAGGAGCCATCCTGAAGAGGTTGACCACCATTAGCACATTGATAGACAATTATTGAAGTTGAATCCAACGGAGTGAAAATTGCAACATATAGTCTTCACATCCGAACAAAATGAACAAATGCGTTCCCCTTGAAATGGTCACATATCCATAAATTGAGAAGCCACGTGGAATTAAGGTAGAGAAATAAATCAACAAGGTATGGATCAAGAATGAATAATCGGTAAGAAATCCCAATCTCAAACCAATATCCGTGGAAGAAGAACTAGAGCTACTAGAATTCCCACCTATGAAACTCCCGAACCTTTCCGGTTATGCAATCAGGTGTTGGGGATACAAGGGAAGCATAATATCTCACCCAAACTAGCAAATCCTACATCCGGCTATATCCATCCTTCAACACATAACCAAGAAACCTTCGGAAACCATCTACCTCAACCTTCGAAAAGCATCCGTTATACAAGTTATGGCGATACTCCCAAACTCCCGCCCCAGTACTGGGTGGCGTCGAGGTTATCTCACCAACGAACTGCATAAAAGAGATTTTCGATGTCGGCGTACTAAACTCAGGTATTCCAGAATTGCAATGATAAAATTATGATGACAACACCTCAGAGCTCAACTCCCTGGGACACTTCCACTAAACCCCTGACAGGAGGCACCAAGACAATGTTCTCATCATAAAACCATCGGAATGATTCCAAGATACCCGCATGATCCTAAAAAAAAATTCAGTGAAATTTGAGAAGAGAAGAGTCAAAACTCTATGTCAGGATGCCTTACCAGAGCGATGAGGAGACTGGGAAGTAAAAAGAATTCCTAAGCTCTCCGATATATAATTCCTAAATGACTCAAAATATTTTTCTAGACACAACTCGGCCGCTAAAAACGATCAAGTAATGGGGCTCCTAAGGTCGGGGAAGGCTCTGATTACCAACTTGTAACACCCTCGATGCGACTATATCTCCCACGTGTCGAGGCATGACTTAGAGGCATAATCACATTGAAGGCATATGTCGCAAGTTAGGCAATCTTCACAACATCCCATGTAATATGATAATAAAAGGGGAGATAACATAGTTGGCTTACACTCCTCACGTCAATCAAGTACATAAATAACATTACATCATCCAAACACTCATGGTCTGACTACGGCGCCAAAATAAAAGAGAACCCAACATGCGACACAGTCCCAATCACCCCCAACTGGGCACCACTACTGATCATCGAGAAAGGAAACATAGTATCATTGAGAGTCTTCGTCGAACTCCCACTTGAGCTCATACGCGTCTCCTGGAACAGAATCATCAGGCCCTGCATCTGGTGTAATAGTAATCTATGAGCCACAGGGACTCAGCAATCTCGCACCCTCGCGATCAAGACTATTTAAGCTTATAGGTAAGGCAAGGTAAAAACATGTGGAGCTGCAGCAAGCGACTAGCATATATGGTGGCTAACTTATTCGCAAAAGAGAGCGAGAAGAGGAGGCAAAGCACGAGCGAGAAACTAGAGGACAACCTGCGCAAACATTACTCCAACACCGTGTCCACTTCCCGGACTCTGCCGAGAAGAGGCCATCACGGTAACACACTCAGTTGATTCATTTTAATTAAGTTATGGTTCAAGTTATCTACAACCGGACATTAATAAATTCCCATCTGCCCATAACCGCGGGCACGGCTTTCGAAAGTTCAAACCCTGCAGGGGAGTCCCAACTTAGCCCATGACAAGCTCTCACGGTCAACGAAGGAATAGACCTCCTCCCAAGATGTTCAGATCAGACTCGGTATCTCGGTTACTCAAGACACTTCGACAGGTTAAAACAAGACCAGCAACACTGCCCAAATATGCCGACAAATCCCAATAGGAGCTGCACATATCTCTTTCTCAGGGCACACTCAGATTGTCCTAGGTACGGGTAGGCCAGCCCAGAGTTGCCCCTGGTGGCCACCGGTAGCTGACAGGTGGACCAACACTCAAAGGAGCACTGGCCCGGGGGGGTGGTGGTTAAAATAATGATGACCCTTGAGTCTGCAGAACCCAAGGGAAAGAAAAGGCTAGGTGGCAAATGGTAAAACCAATGTTGGGCATTGCTGGAAAAGCTTTAATCAAGGCGAAACTATCAAGGGGTTCCCATTATAACCCAACCGCGTAAGGAACGCAAAATCCGGGAACATAACACCGATATGACGGAAACTAGGGTGGCAAGAGTGGAACAAAACACTAGGCGAGAGGCCGAGCCTTCCACCCTTTACCAAGTATATAGATGCATTAAGATAACATAGCAATATAATAATATCCCAACAAGTAAATAAATGTTCCAACAAGGAACGGCCTCCAATCTTCACCTGCAACTAGCAACGCTATAAGAGGGGTTGAGCAAGCGGTAACATAGCCAATCAACGGTTTGCTAGGACATGGTGGGTTAGAGGTTGGACATGGCAATTTGGGAGGCTTGAAATAAAGTGGTAGGCATCGTAGCAATGGCATAGCAAAAGAGCGAGCAAACTAGCATAGCAAAGATAGTAGTGATTTCGAGGGTATGATCATCTTGCCTGCACATTTGTCAGAGTTGACTGGATCCTCGAAAACAAACTCAACAGGCTCCTCGTTAGCGAACTCGTCTCCCGGCTCTACCCAAACAAGACAAAAAAGCAACAAGGATACAATCAACCACGTGCAAGGATCAAGCAATATGATGCAATGATGATATGCTATGCGGGATGCGATGCGGGATGCAAAATGCAAGATATGACAGGAAATGCATGAACCTGGTATCAACTTGGAAAACCAAGTGTTCCACTGGAAATATGAGATGAAATCGCTTGAAAACGATATAAAGAACGCTGGAATCGGAGTTACGGTTTGGAAATGGCAAGCGAATCAAAAATGACACCGGTCTGCGATTTACAGCAAGTAGCCATCTAAATGCAATGAGATGAACATGCTACAGCACCCAAAAATGACAACAAAATACATGGCAGGGATGCGTTCAAGATTCTTAACAAAAGTCTAGCACTGAGCTACGGCCAATTCATCCATTAACAGGTTCAAACAAGCATGGCAAAAATGCATATGACAAACAGATCTCAGACTTAGTGAAATTAACACTTGTCTGGAATTTCAGATCAGTAGCCCTCTTCGGAGCAACAAAACTACATGCTACAGGACCTGAACATGGCAAAGTAAAGCATGGCATGGAGCTACTCAAAGAGCTTAACAAAAGTCCCTTAGTGACCTTGAGCCAAAAGGGATCAGAAAATACAATTGCAAGCATGTGAACATAGCAAAAACACAATCAGTTTTCAGACTTAGTGAAAACTGACACATGCTGAAATATAACTCAAGTAGGCATGTTTACGAGCTCGATGCACTCACTACAGTGCAAGTCATGGCAAGACAAGCATACACCCATCAAGAAGGCACAAAATTCAATCTAGACATGGCAAGAACAATAGCATAGCATGCATGGATCAACTACAACATCACCGGCAAAATTGCAAACAAGTTGACAATCTGCCCAGATTCACAAAGTAGCAAAAGTAGAGCTCGATTGACTCAAGCTAGGGTGCTCCAAAATTGCAAACAAAGACATGGATGGATAGAGCACTACAATATTAATAAAACATCCTTACTGATCATCCTCAAAAGAGGCACGGATCACTAGGAAACAACATGAACATATGGCATCATGAGATAAACAGCTCCAGGACTTGGTGAAAATACTAAGTCCCTGAAAACAGAATTAGCAAGTGCACCACTTTGCAAGCTTGCACTAGTCACCACACACATCACAAAAATACATGGGTTGCACCTCTGTAAAGATGACAAAACCCTTAACAAAACACATGTAGAGCATCAGGGCATATCATGCACACAATAATCATGGCAAAAATGACAAAAAGCTAAATGGAGTAGCAGATCTGACAATTATCTCAAGTAGCCCTCTTCTAACAGCATTTCGGGCATCACGATGAACTCAAATGAAAATGATGTACTCTCTGAGATGAACATTTTGATATGCTATATGCATGAATCGAAGCTACGGGTGCAAAGTTACGGGGCTAAGAACAGGGGCACTTGGATCTGCAAATCTCAGGACTTAGTGAAAAAAACACCTCGAGATCTAGGGTTTGACCTGACGCGGAAATTGAGGCGGGGCCGGCGAGGCACTGTTCACTGGCGGCGGATCCGGCGAAGGGCGGCGAGGCGGCGGCCGGGACGTCGAGCGGCGCCGCGGGGCGGCGGGGC
>NC_041388.1:173830901-173922128 GCF_002162155.2 Triticum dicoccoides
CTGGCGAGGAGGTAGCGAGGAGGCGGCGGCCGGGCCCGGGAGGGCCTCCCGCGGGCCGGGCGGGCCGCGGTGGTGGAGGCGGCGGCGAGGACACGTGGCGTGCGCCTATTGGCTGGGGCGCGGCGGCGGGATTCGTCCGGCGGCGGACATGTCCGGTGCGTGCGAGGTGGATTTTAGGGTTTCGGGGGAGAAGGAGATCCGAAACTTGACAGGCGGTCTACCGGTAGTAAACCAAGGCCGCTTGGCAAGTCTCGGTCCAATCCGGAAATGTTTAATCCCCACAGACGAAAGAAAGCTAGAAATGACCATCGGAGGAGAACGAAGCGCCGGAATGCAAAACAGACAACGGGGAAAATGCTCGAATGCATGAGACGAACACGTATGCAAATGCAATGCACATGATGACATGATATGAGATGCATGACAACGATAACAACACACGGAGACAAAAACCCAAACCCAAGGAAATCAATATAACTTAACGCCGGAAACGGCAAGAGTTGGAGTACAAATTGGAAAGTTACATCCGGGGTGTTACAGTATGCTTGAAGTATTATTATTTTTATGTGAATATGAACTTTTGCCTTGAATCTTTTGGATCTAAATATTCATACCAAAATTAAGAAGAATTACATTAAAATTATGCCAAGTAGCACTCCGCATCAAAAATTCTGTTTTTATCATTTACCTACTCGAGGACGAGTAGGAATTAAGCTTGGCGATGCTTGATATGTCTCCAACGTATCTATAATTTTTGATTGCTCCATACTATATTATCTACTGTTTTCGACATTATTGGGCTTTATTATCCACTAATATATATTATTTTTGGGACTAACCAATTAACCGGAGGCCCAGCCCAGAATTGCTGTTTTTTACCTGTTTTAGGGTTTCGAAGAAAAGGAATATCAAATGGAGTCCAAACGGAATGAAACCTTCGGGAACGTGATTTTCTCAACGAACAAGACCCAGGAGACTTGGACCCTATGCCAAGAAAGAAAAGAGGAGGCGACGAGGTAGGGGGGGCGCTTGCCTACCCCAGGTGCGCCCTCCACCCTCGTGGGCCCCCTATTGCTCCACCGACGTACTCCTTCCTCCTATATATATCCACGTACCCCCAAACGATCAGATACGGAGCCAAAACCCTAATTCCATCGCCATAACTTTCTGTATCCATGAGATCCCATCTTGGGGCCTGTTCCGAAGCTCCACCGGAGGGGGCATCGACCATGGAGGGCTTCTACATCAACACCATAGCCCCTCCGACGAAGTGTGAGTAGTTTACCTCAGACCTACGGGTCCATAGTTAGTAGTTAGGTGGCTTCTTCTCTCTTTTTGGATCTCAATACAATGTTCTCCCCCTCTCTTGTGGAGATCTATTCTATGTAATCTGCTTTTTGCGGTGTGTTTGTTGAGACCGATGAATTGTGGGTTTATGATCAAGTCTATCTATGAACACTATTTGAATCTTCTCTGAATTCTTTTATGTATGATTGGTTATCTTTGCAAGTCTCTTCGAATTATCAGTTTGGTTTGGCCTACTAGATTGATCTTTCTTGCAATGGGAGAAGTGCTTAGCTTTGGGTTCAATCTTGCGTTGTCCTTTCCTAGTGACAGTAGGGGCAGCAAGGCACATATTGTATTGTTGCCATCGAGGATAACAAGATGGGGTTTTCTTCATATTGCATGAGTCTATCCCTCTACATCATGTCATCTTGCTTAAGGTGTTACTCTGTCTTTAACTTAATACTCTAGATGCATGCCGGATAGCGGTCGATGAGTGGAGTAATAGTAGTAGATGCAGGCAGGAGTCGGTCTACTTGTCTCGAATGTGATGCCTATATACATGATCATACCTAGATATTCTCGTAACTATGCTCAGTTCTGTCAATTGCTCAACAGTAATTTGTTCACCCAGCGTAGAATACTTATGGTCTTGAGAGAAGCCACTAGTGAAACCTATGGCCCCCGGGTCTATCTTTATCATATTGATCTCCTACTACTTAGTTATTTCCTTTGTTATTTACTTTGCCTTTATTTTAGTTCACATCTTTATCATAGAAACACCAAAAATATTATCTTATCATATCTATCAGATCTCACTCTCGTAAGTGGCCTTATAGGGATTGACAACCCCTATTCGCGTTGGTTGCGAGGATTTATTTGTTTTGTGCAGGTGCGAGGGACTCGCGCGTAGCCTCCTACTAGATTTATACCTTGGTTCTCAAAAACTGTGGGAAATACTTATGCTACTTTGCAGCAGCATCCCTTCCTCTTCGGGGAAAACCAACATAGTGCTCAAGAGGTAGCAGTCTATTGTTGTGCCTCTCGACGGTGGCTCCAACTAGGAAAGGTTATGGGTGCGCGCTACCCTGATCTGGTAGGCGGACATAACCTTGTGTGCCCGTTGTTGTTATTATGGATCCGGTCCCGTTGAGGGACGGGCCATGACGGTGGTCGTTGTGTCTTTGGTAGACACGGGGCCACCCAGGACTAGCCCAGTTGGGAGTGGGTCGGAGTGGCCGGGAGAGTGTCATGGCAGTAGATCGGTTTTGTCGGAACGCCATTGGTCCACCCGAATGGGAGTGCAAGGCCATGGGTTCTGTAGTGTGGGTACAGTGTGCTAACCTCTGCAGAGTGTATATTAAATCTATCGATAGCCGCGCCCGTGAATAAGGGCCCAGTTCGTAGTTGGTCACACCGTGAGTCAACAGTATTAATAACAACTTGATTAATAACAACCCCGGTTTGATGAGGAGATAAGTTGGTTGTGATCGCCGGAATATCACCGTTTGAGACCAAGTGTTGGTCATGGTTGTGATCGCCGGAATGATCACCGTGGTATCGAGGATACCGAGTTGTTGGATATTCGTGATATTGTGCAAGAATCGTGGGTAAAGATCAAGCTCCTTGTGGTCATTTAATGATCACTACAGTATTGTTTATACCAAGCTTGATTTGATCCTGAGATAATCGTGTGATGTCCGAGGTTGTTAAGTGATGCATGTGATGGTTACGAGGTAACCCGAGCAGAATAAATGGTGCATGTAGTGTCATCATGTTGCATGCCAGTATCGTCAGATTTATATGTTCTTGCCATGATCATATTGTTCTAGTAGTATTATGTTCATGTGGTTCATGTTATGTTATCCTGATGATTTCATGTTAATTCCTGCTTAACCTGTAATTGCCATGTTGTTGTTTGTCTTGAATGCTTCTGGTTATTGTGAGCTTGCAAGTACATTCAATGTACTGACCTGGCGTGTCATGCTAGTTTGCAGGTCGTGCCTGGATTGCTTGCTTGTTTGGTGTTGTTCCTGTGTTCGCGAGCTAGGATAAGCATTCTAGCCAGAGTCCCTATGAATTGGAGTCCATCATCGCCGTTCGTTGTTCCGCTGCCAGTAGTTGTTCCGTTGATTCAAGTTGTTATGCTGCCTGTATAGAGCAATCGTGGTTGGCGTAGTGTCGCCATGCCGATGTTATTCATTGTAATATCGGAACCCGTGTATTCATATCCGTGTTGTAATAGAGAGCTGGTTTGTTATATACTAAGCAGTGCCGTATTCCAGAAGACTTCACCTCGATCTCTGGGCTAGAATACGGGGCGTTCCGGTTTTCTCTGAGCCGGGGTGCCACAGGCTTGCTATCAGAGCAGGTCTGGCTGTAGGATGCCCCAGCCCGCGCGAACGTTAGAAAGCGGTAGTATAGACCCCAATTGATTTGTTGCACTTGATTGTTGCATTTGGTTGTCGCATAGCATGCATATAGATTGCAGTTTTGTCACTAACGGTTAATCTTGTAGGTGGCATCGTTTTCGGTCCACCGCCTGCACCATCTTCCTTAGCATGCCTGCTCCTCGGTGTGATGCGACCATATCATCATCCATGCCGTCCATCTCGTCCCCTTGGCAACCCTTGCTGATCTTTGTTATCAGAAAAGGGCAATGCCAATAAACCCAGTCTTCACTGTTATCTTGCCATGTCATTTCATTCTTTGGACGGGTACGATACCTTCGTACACTTGATGATGAGGTGGTCGTGACTTTTGTGTCTCGATACTTGATCGTCAAGTCCGTTCTCACCTGTGTATCCATCCAGATCCAACCACTGTTCACCTAGTGCTTGGTGTAGTTTCGGTTACGCCAACTCCTTCCACACATGGATGTAATTTTCGTGCACACCGCCACAACATATTAGACCGTAATACCGGAGTTTCCGCGTGATTTGTGTGCTTAGGTGTGCATGCATATTATGGTGTGAGTAGTAGTAATTATATTAGTAGTATGTTGTGTGCTTTTGTTTTAGTCGTTTCTTTTGTTTCTTTCTTTGGGCCTTCGCTGTTACAAATTTCCCCCCTATTAAAGTTTCTCGTCAGCCGACACCGGACCCGAAGAGTCAACACGAAATGCATATATTTGGAAACTCAGCTAAGCAGAATGGAGTTGTCAGCAGACTGTAGTGAAATTGGAAATAGCTTGTCTGAATACAAAAGAAATCCTGGATGGAATGCCAGTATAAAGTTTGCAATAACGTGCACTCCTCACAACAGTATGGAGTTCTCAGCCGACTGCATTCAGATTGGGGGATATCTGATTATGTTACTGAGTGTCAAGTCTCCCTCAGCGTGCACTGCTCATAGCAGAAATGATCAAATCAACAAGAAGATAAATTGTGTGCAAGGTTGACAGAATATTATCAAAGGTATGGCTCAGATACAAGTTTAATTTTTCGTTGAGGATGATTTTGGAACCCGATGTACCTGGAAGCAAGCAAAAATATGGCATGTACTCAGAAAGGAGGATAGTCCTGCAAAACCCCATTTCATACAAGAAATCAATAACAAAACTATTAAGATGGTCATGTATGTGGAAATCGGTCCGCATATCACAGTAAGAAGCTTCTGATGTAAGCAACCCAGTCTTCCCTCGCAAGATACCTGATGTCTACTACACAACCTTCTTTTTGTAGACGTTGTTGGGCCTCCAAGTGCAGAGGTTTGTAGGACAGTAGAAAATTTCCCTCAAGTGGATGACCTAAGGTTTATCAATCCGTAGGAGGCGTAGGATGAAGATGGTCTCTCTCAAGCAACCTTGCAACCAAATAACATAGAGTCTCTTGTGTCCCCAACACACCCAATACAATGGTAAATTGCATAGGTGCACTAGTTCGGCGAAGAGATGGTGAAATAAGTGGTATATGGATAGTAGATAAAGTTATTTGTAATCTGAAATAATAAAAACAGCAAGGTAACTAATGATAAAAGTGAGTGTAAATGGTATTGCAATGCGTTGAAACAAGGCCTAGGGTTCATACTTTGACAAGCGCAAGTTCCCTCAGAAATACTAACATAATTGGATCACATAACTATCCCTCAACATGCAACAAAGAGTCAATCCAAAGTCACTAATAGCGGAGAACAAACAAAGAGATTATGGTAGGGTACGAAACCACCTCAAAGTTATTCTTTCCAATCAATCCATTGGGCTATTCCTATAAGTGTCACAAACAGCCCTAGAGTTCGTACTAGAGTAACACCTTAAGACACAAATCAACCAAAACCCTAATGTCACCTCAAGTATCCGTGGGTATGATTATACGATATGCATCACACAATCTCAGATTCATCTATCCAACCAACACAAAGGACCCCAAAGAGTGCCCCAAAGTTCTATAGGAGAATCACGACGAAAACGTGTGCCAACCCCTATGCATAGGTTCCCAAGGTCACGGAACCCGCAAGTTGATCACCAAAACATACATCAAGTGGATCATTGAATACCCCATTGTCACCACAGGTATCCCACACAAGACATACATCAAGTGTTCTCAAATCTTTAAAGACTCAATCCGATAAGATAACTCCAAAGGGGAAACTCAATTCATTACAAGAGAGTAGAGGGGGGAAGAAACATCATAGGATCCAAATATAATAGAAAGCTCGCGATACATCAAGATCGTACCATCAAGAACACGAGAGAGAGAGATCAAACACATAGCTACTGGTACATACCCTCAGCCCCGAGGGAGAACTGCTCCCTCCTCGTCATGGAGAGCACCGGGATGATGAAGATGGCCACCGGAGAAGGATTCCCCCTCCGGCAGGGTGCCTGAACGGGTCTAGATTGGTTTTCGGTGGCTACAGAGGCTACTGGCAGCGGAACTCCTGATATATTGTGCTCTCTGATGTTTTTAGGGTATATGGAGATATATAGGCGGAAGAAATACGTCAGGGGGCCACGAGGGGCCCACGAGGGTGGATGGAGCACCCCCTGCCTCGTGACCTCCTCGCAGATCCCCTGACATGCACTCCAAGTCTTCTGGGCTTCTTTCCTTCCAAAAATGAGTTCCGTGAAGTTTTAGGTCAATTGGACTCCGTTTGATTTTCCTTTTCTTCGAAACCCTAAAACAGGGTAAAAACAGAAACTGGCACTGGGCTCTGGGTTAAAAGGTTAGTCCCAAAAATGATATAAAAGTGTTTAATAAAGCCCATAAACATTCAAAACAGTAGATAATATAGCATGGAGCAATCAAAAATTATAGATACTCTGGAGACGTATCAGCATCCCCAAGCTTAATTCCTGCTCGTCCTCAAGTAGGTAAATGATAAAAACAGAATTTTTGATGCGGAGTGCTATTTGGCATAATTTCAATGTAATTCTTCTTAATTGTGGTATGAATATTCAGATCCATAAGATTCAAGACAAAAGTTCATATTGACATAAAAATAATAATACTTCAAGCATACTAACTAAGCAATTATGTCTTCTCAAAATAACATGGCCAAAGAAAGTTATCCCTACAAAATCATATAGTCTGGCTATGCTCCATCTTCACCACACAAAATATTTAAATCGTGCACAACCCCGATGACAAGCCAAGCAATTGTTTCATACTTTTGATGTTCTCAAACTTTTTGAATCTTCACGCAATATATGAGCGTGAGCCATGTATATAGCACTATAGGTAGAATAGAATGGTGGTTGTGGAGAAGACAAAAAGGAGAAGATAGTCTCACATCAACTAGGCGTATCAACGGGCTATGGAGATGCCCATTAATAGATATCAAGGTGAGTGAGTAGGGATTGCCGTGCAATGGATGCACTAGAGCTATAAATGTATGAAAGCTAAACAAAAGAAACTATGTGGGTGTGCATCCAACTTGCTTGCTCACGAAGACCTAGGGCATTTTGAGGAAGCCCATCATTGGAATATACAAGCCAAGTTCTATAATGAAAGATTCCCACTAGTATATGAAAGTGACAACATAGGAGACTCTATATCATGAAGATCATGGTGCTACTTTGAAGCACAAGTGTGGTAAAAGGATAGTAGCATTGCCCCTTCTCTCTTTTTCTCTCATTTAATTAATTTCTTTCATTTGGGCCTTTCTCTTTTTTATGGCCTCTTTTTTTTCTCTTTTTTTATTTGGGCTTCTTTGGCCTTTTTATTTATTTTTCGTCCGGAGTCTCATCCCGACTTGTGGGGGAATCATAGTCTCCATCATCCTTTCCTGACTGGGACAATGCTCTAATAATGATGATCATCACACTTCTTTTTACTTACAACTCAAGAATTACAACTCAATACTTAGAATAAGATATGACTCTATATGAATGCCTCCGGCGGTGTACCGAGATGTGCAATGATGCATGAGTGACATGTATGAAAGAATTATGAATGGTGGCTTTGCGACAAATACAATGTTAACTACATGATCATGCAAAGCAATATGACAATGATGAAGCATGTCATAATAAACAGAACGGTGGAAAGTTGCATGGCAATATATCTCGGAATGGCTATGGAAATGCCATGATAGGTAGGTATGGTGGCTGTTTTGAGGAAGGTATATGGTGGGCTTAAGGTACCGGCGAAAGTTGCGCGGTATTAGAGAGGCTAGCAATGGTGGAAGGGTGAGAGTGCGTATAATCCATGGACTCAACATTAGTCATAAAGAACTCACATACTTATTGCAAAAATCTATTAGTTATCGAAACAAAGTATTACGCGCATGCTCCTAGGGGGATAGATTGGTAGGAAAAGACCATCACTCGTCCCCTACCGCCACTCATAAGGAAGACAATTAATAAATAAATCATGCTCCGACTTCATCACATAACGGTTCACCATACGTGCATGCTACGGGAATCACAAACTTCAACACAAGTATTTCTCAAATTCACA
Source organism: Triticum dicoccoides (assembly GCF_002162155.2). NCBI lineage: Eukaryota > Viridiplantae > Streptophyta > Magnoliopsida > Poales > Poaceae > Triticum > Triticum dicoccoides. The sequence goes on from NC_041388.1 coordinate 173,839,085, forward strand.
ACTACTCAACTATCATGACTCTAATATCACCATCTCCATATCTCAAAACAATTATCAAGTATCAAACTTCTCATAGTATTCAACACACTCATAAGAGAATTTTATTGTTCTTGAATACCTAGCATATTAGGATTTTAAGCAAATTACCATGCTATTTAAGACTCTCAAAATAATCTAAGTGAAGCATGAGAGTTCATCTATTTCTTCAAAATAAAACTACCACCATGCTCTAAAAGATATAAGTGAAGCACTAGAGCAACAACAAACTACTCCGAAAGATATAAGTGAAGATCAATGAGTAGTTGAATAATTATGCAACTATGTGAAGACTCTCTAACATTTAATAATTTCAGATCTTGGTATTTTATTCAAACATCAAGCAAAGAAAAATAAAATTACATCTAAGAATAGCAAACATCATGTGAAGAAGCAAAAACTTAGGATCAACCGATACTAACCGATAATTGTTGAAGAAGAAAGGTGGGATGCCAACTGGGGCATCCCCAAGCTTAGACGCTTGAGACTTCTTGAGATATTATCTTGGGGTGCCTTGGGCATCCCCAAGCTTGAGCTTTTGTGTCTCCTTAATTCCTCTCATATCACGGTCTCCCTAAATCTCAAAAGCTTCATCCACACAAAACTCAACAAGGACTCGTGAGATAAGTTAGTATAAACCATTGCCAAAACCTTATCATACTCTGCTGTAGCAAATCACTAAAATTATTATTAAACATTGCATACTAAATGCCTCTGCATATTTAATAGTCCTATCCTCAAATAGAATCATTAAAGAAGCAAACATATGCAAACAATGCAAACATAACAGCAATCTGCCTAAACAGGACAGTCTGTAAAGAATGCAGCAACATCCATACTTCTCTAGCTCCAAAAATTATGAAAGAAAATTCAAACTGTAGTAAATTTATCAGATCTTAATATTCAAAAGGTTTCAACATTTTATCACATTCTGACTTTTCTAGGAAATTATTGCAACAGCGGTAAACTTTCTGTTTTCAAACAGCAACATGTGGACTTCTAAAATAGGCATAGTAAAGACTATCAATGTCACTTTTATTGAAATAAAAGATGCAAAACATTGTTCTAAATAACAGAAAGAAAATCCTAACAAAATAAGTTGACACTCCAAGCAAAACACATATCATGTGGTAAATAAAAATATAGCTCCAAGTAAAGTTACCGATGAACGAAGACGAAAGAGGGGATGCCTTCCGGGGCATCCCTAAGCTTAGGCTCTTGGTTGTCCTTGAATATTACCTTGGGTTTCCTTGAGAATCCCCAAGCTTAGGCTCTTTCCACTCCTTATTCCATAATCCATCGAATCTTTACCCAAAACTTGAAAACTTCACAATACAAAACTTAAAGTAGAAAACTCATGAGCTCCGTTAGTATAAGAAAATAAATCACCACCTCAAGGTACTGTAATGAACTCATTCTTTATTTATATTGGTGTTAAACCTACTGTATTCCAACTTCTCTATGGTTTATAAACTATTTTACTAGCCACAGATTCATCGAAATAAGCAAACAACACACGAAAAACGGAATCTGTCAAAAACAGAATAGTCTGTAGTAATCTGGATCAAACGTATACTTCTGGAACTCATAAAATTCTCAAATAAATTGCTGGACCTGAGTAATTTATCTATTAATCATCTGAAAAAATAATTAACTAAATAGCACTCTCCAAATAAAAGTGGCAGCAATTCTCGTAAGCGCTAAAGTTTCTGTTTTTTACAGCATGATCAACAAGACTTTCCCCCAGTCTTCCCAAAGGTTCTACTTGGCACAAACTCTAATTAAAAGCATAAAACCACATATAAAAATAGGCTAGATGAATTATTTATTACTAAACAGGAACAAAAATCAAGGAACAAGAATAAAATCGGGTTGCCTCCCAACAAGCGCTATCGTTTAACGCCCCTAGCTAGGCATGATGATTTCAATGATGCTCACATAAAAGATAAGAATTGTAACATAAAGAGAGCATCATGAAGAATATGACTAGCACATTTATGTCTAACCCACTTCCTATGCATAGGGATTTTGTGAGAAAACAACTTATGGGAACAAGAATCAACTTGCATAGGAAGGTAAAACAAGCATAACTTCAAAACTTTAAGCACATAGAGAGGAAACTTGATATTATTGCAATTCCTACAAGCATATGTTCCTCCCTCATAATAATTTTCAGTAGCATCATGAATGAATTCAACAATATAACCAGCACCTAAAGCATTATTTTCATGATCTACAAGCATAGAAAATTTACTACTCTCCACATAAGCAAAATTCTTCTTATGAATAATGGTGGGAGCAAACTCAACAAAATAACTATCATGTGATTGAAAATTAAGATCAAGATGAAAAGTTTCATGGTTATCATTATTATTTAAAGCATATGTGTCATCACAATAATCATCATAGATAGGAGGCATGCTTTCATCATAATAAATTTGCTCATCAAAGCTTGGGGGACAAAAATATCATCTTCATCAAACATAGCTTCCCCAAGCTTGTGGCTTTGCATATCATTAGCATAATGGATATTCAAGGAATTCATACTAACAACATTGCAATCATGCTCATCATTCAAATATTTAGTGCCAAACATTTTGTAGATTTCTTCTTCTAGCACTTGAGCACAATTATCCTTTCCATCATACTCATGAAAGATATTAAAAAGGTGAAGCGTATGTGACAAACTCAATTCCATTTTTATAGTTTTCTTTTATAAACTAAACTAGTGATAAAACAAGAAACTAAAAGACTCGATTGCAATATCTAAAGATATACCTTGAAGCGCTAACCTCCCCGGCAACGGCGCCAGAAAAGAGCTTGATGTCTACTACACAACCTTCTTCATGTAGACGTTGTTGGGCCTCCAAGTGCAGAGGTTTGTAGGACAGTAGCAAATTTCCCTCAAGTGGATGACCTAAGGTTTATCAATCCGTAGGAGGCGTAGGATGAAGATGGTCTCTCTCAAGCAAACCTACAACCAAATAACATAGAGTCTCTTGTGTCCCCAACACACCCAATACAATGGTAAATTGTATAGGTGCACTAGTTCGGCAAAGAGATGGTGAAACAAGTGGTATATGGATAGTAGATAAAGTTATTTGTAATCTAAAATAATAAAAACAGCAAGGTAAGTAATGATAAAAGTGAGTGTAAATGGTATTGCAATGCGTTGAAACAAGGCCTAGGGTTCATACTTTCGCTAGCGCAAGTTCCCTCAACAATACTAACATAATTGGATCACATAACTATCCCTCAACATGCAACAAAGAGTCACTCCAAAGTCACTAATAGCGGAGAACAAATGAAGAGATTATGGTAGGGTACGAAACCACCTCAAAGTTATACTTTCCAATTAATCCGTTGGGCTATTCCTATAAGTGTCACAAACAGCCGTACTAGAATAACACCTTAAGACACAAATCAACCAAAACCCTAATGTCACCTAGATACTCCAATGTCACTTCAAGTATCCGTGTGTATGATTATACGATATGCATCACATAATCTCAGATTCATCTATTCAACCAACACAAAGGACCTCAAAGAGTGCCCCAAAGTTCTACCGGAGAATCACGACGAAAACGTGTGCCAACCCCTATGCATAGGTTCCCAAGGTCACGGAACCCGCAAGTTGATCACCAAAACATACATCAAGTGGATCATAGAATACCCCATTGTCACCACACGTATCCCACGCAAGACATACATCAAGTGTTCTCAAATCTTTAAAGACTCAATCCGATAAGATAACTCCAAAGGGGAAACTCAATTCATTACAAGAGAGTAGAGGGGGGAAGAAACATCATAGGATCCAAATATAATAGCAAAGCTCGCGATACATCAAGATCGTACCATCAAGAACACGAGAGAGAGAGAGATCAAACACATAGCTACTGGTACATACCCTCAGCCCTGAGGGAGAACTACTCCGTCCTCGTCGTGGAGAGCACCGGGATGATGAAGATGGCTACCGGAGAAGGTTCCCCCTCTGGCAGGGTGCCGGAACGGGTCTAGATTGGTTTTCGGTGGCTACGGAGGCTTCTGGCAGCGAAACTCCCGATCTATTGTGCTCTCTGATGTTTTTAGGGTATATGGAGATATATAGGCGGAATAAATACGTCAGGGGGCCACGAGGGGCCCACGAGGGTGGAGGGCACGCCCAGGGGGGGTGGGCGCGCCCCCTGCCTCGTGACCTCCTCGTAGATCCCTCGACGTGCACTCCAAGTCTTCTGGGCTTCTTTCCTTCCAAAAATGAGTTCCGTGGAGTTTCAGGTCAATTGAACTCCGTTTGATTTTCCTTTTCTTCGAAACCCTAAAACAGGGTAAAAACAGAAGCTGGCATTGGGCTCTGGGTTAATAGGTTAGTCCCAAAAATGATATAAAAGTGTATAATAAAGCCCATAAACATTCAAAATAGTAGATAATATAGCATGGAGCAATCAAAAATTATAGATACTTTGGAGATGTATCAATACCCAAGAAGCTTCCAAGGCAAGATTCATCTATCTTCCTCAGTATGATACATGGATGATTTCCCGTACTCTGCCTTCTTCATTAGGCAATCAGAAAAGCTTCCGGCATAAGGCACTGAGTCTTTCCCCAGCAAAGTCTTTAAGGGGGTAAGCTTCTGAAGCACGATATCAGTCTTCTTCAGCAAGCTGTCTGATGAAAGTTTCAAGCACAAGCCAGCCAATCTTCCTCAGTAAGACATTGGTACAAGGTAGTACGCTGTGAATTGATAGCATATCCCAAGAATCAGATCCGCAACATTTTGGTAAGAAGCAAGAATCAGTCAGAATACACATCTGTCTCGGGAATCAGATTCTCATATATATGCGGTGAGCATACCACCAAGATCTTACAAGTCACTCGAATGAGAATCTGACGACCACGTGAGGATGGTTAAGAGAAGAAAGCCAGTATACACCGCAGTGTGACAAAGGATTATGAGGATTGACGACATCAATGAGCTCAATGCAAGTACCTGTGAACCTGGAAAATGATCCTGATGAGCCCTTGTCCCTTTTTTCTCCAATGACGGCACCACGCCTGTGATCTAAGCTGGTTTTAGCTATTCGGGGTGGATGCCAATTTTTATTTCTCTCTTCAACGACTGTCACGAGTTCTGAGCTGCTTTTCGGCCGTCTCATACAACTGTTGAGTTTCTTTTTGTGACAGTAGCCCTGTAGCTGCTTTTTGGCTATTTTAGGGAGCTGCCACCTTCTTCTTATCAACCCGGTATCATGTACTGAGCTACTTTTTGGCCGTCCTGAGCCGTGGTTAAGTTATTTCAGTAATATCCCAGATCTGAGTTGTAAAGACCGTTCTGGTGGCTACTGATTTATTTGCCGATTTCTTGCAAAGGTTCGGATGATCATTTTCCTACGGTTAGAACTTGAGGGGTGTTGACCCTGCCATTTAATGGGATACCATGTCAGAAAAATGAGGATAAGCTGCGATTGCTGAAAAATTGCACCAGCAGTACCTATGGTGATACGAAGAAGCAATATTACCCAGCTCTTTCAGCCAAGGATCCAGACCAAGCAAACAATAATGAAGGAGCAAGACCAGTGATGCAGCCACGACAGGCGACAATCAAATATTTGGTACGGATCCGATACTCAAGATAGTGGAACCAGTTAAGATGATTCAGAAACTTCCGCGATAAGCCAAAATCTGTCAGGAAAGCGGTTATGACCCAACTCATTGTTTGGAACCCAAAGGATCTGTATTTAGTGGAGAAACCCAATGCAAGGAGTTAGAGCTTGGGTGTACACTAGAAAAAATCTGATCACCACTTCATGAAAGATTGTGAGTGCCGGATGACACACCCAACGGAAATCACTCTTGGATTGGTGAGATCGACATATATTTCAGTCATGAGGATCAATCACAGTCAGCTAAGTCAGTAGATCTAAAAAGAAATTGGAGCCTGTATAAGCATGAGCAAGCAAGGTAAGATCTGTTAGAATATGGATATATTAAAGCCAACCACCCCATGGCCAGTCAGATAAAAATTTAGTGGGAACAAAAATAAGAAAACGGATACCTGAGTTGGAAACGGTTTCCTTAAGTCAGTATCTTCATACTTGTTCCCTGAGCAACTAAATCTTGAGGACGAGATTTCTTTAAGGGGGTAAGGTTTGTGATAGCCTGATTTTTGGCCCTTTCTTTTTCTTTTGTTTTTCTGAGGTTTTTGCTTGAGTTTCCTTTTTCCGTGGCTATGTGGTCTAGAAACTAAAGAAGATGCCCTCTTATTTTCTTCCAGAGTGGCTTGTCATACCCAAATCCTTCCCTAGACCCTGCCGTTTTCATCCTAGCCCAAATCCCAATATTCTTTTTATTGGGAATGTTCCTTTTCTATTAAAGGAATAACTCAAATTGCCCTAGGTTGTGAAGCAACCTTTATTTCCATCACTCCTAAAATTCCCAAATAATTCTCATAAATTGTTTGGGTCATATCTTTCTCAAATATGGCAAAAAATTTCATTTGTCATGTTTATCATCATGCTCAAATAATTCATTTCCTATTCTGTCCTAAATGGCACATTGAGAAGCAAGTGCTATTTTCCTTTTCCCAATTGACCTCAAACTCCTTGGACACCTTTTCCTGTCCATATCATTGCCCCATGCCAAAATGCAACCTCATTTGCCTAGTAATTATTTAATTATAATGTTCCAAAGTTTCTATCCAGAAAGAAGCTTTGTGAAGGAGGTGCAAGCTAGGCATATCCAAATGAGTTGCAATTTTGCATGATCCCTCATATCATCATATCGTAGCCCTCCACCAAAGTAGAGCTCATGTCATGCCTCCATATGAGCTCATCTTCAATTCTTTGATTCTATCCAAAATTTCAGTTTGTGAAGCAAGTATATTTTATCTTGCTCCATTATGGCTGCCAATTTTTCTAGGCCTTTTGTAATCCATATAACCTACCTCCACCCATTTTGGGCATGGTTCCTCAAGCCATTTTTCCTCTAGAATTTTTTCAAGTTTCTGTCCAGAGGAGATGTTTGTGAAGCAAGTACCAGTTTGGCTTGGCCAATTGGTATGAGACTTTTTGAGCATCTTCATAGGACCAAAAGACTCTGCATTTCCCAATTTGAGCTCAAGTTGATGCTTCATCAGAGTGCATCATCCTAATCTAGTTTCTGGACTAGTTTATGTGGTTGTTAAGCAACTACATTAAATCTTGATCCTAATCCTCTCCAAGTTACCAGGGTGAAAGTCCTTCTTACCCTAGACCTACCAGACAACTCCATTGCTTCCAAACTCTTTCCCGTTGATCAGCAGTTCTCATCCAAGTTTACTGCAGTAAACTTCAAAGGTGGTTTACCACTTAACCAGAGCACTTTTAACCAATCTACCACCGCAGTTGCAACCTACCCAGGAAGGCCAAACCCCCAGACATCATTTGGTTTCGCTTGTGGCACTGTGTGCACCAGTGCACGCAGTGACCACCGACTTGGCATGCAGTGGGCGCATCCAGAATGGCTTCTTGCTCGGGTCCCTCCTCTGCTCGGCGTCTTAGCGAGCACGGGCATGTCCCTTAGCTTCCTCTTGTCGTCGCTGTTCTCTTGGACCCCTTCCCCCCCTCCGTAAGCCCCTCCATCAGCACTCGTCGCCGCGCGCCCACGGGCGCACTGTGGCCGACCGCGCCTTAATGGCGTTCGGCTGTGTCTCTCCTGGGCTCCCTTGGCCGCCTCTTCCCCGTGAGCTCTCCCTCTTGTTCCCTCTCGTCGCCTCCCCCCGAGTCCATGCATGAGCACACGCGTCCGCGGCGCCAGCCGCGTGTCCGCGGCGACGACAGCGCGACACCTCGCCCCGCGGCTATGTAAGCCCACCCCGAGCGCCTCTAAGCTCACCACCAGCCTCACAACTCTCCTCCGGTCCCGCCCAGCCTCTCAAACGAGCTCGAGGAGCTCTCTGTGTTCACCATGGCCGCCATGGCTGCCTCGGGTCTCCTCTCGAACCCGAGCCACCGAGCTACCCCTCCACTCCTTGACCTCTCCACGAGCTTCCCCACATGCCGGAGGCCCTTCCCCTCACCTCCATTCCTTGCCGGAGCCCCTCCAGGGCCGTGTCCCTCGAGAACGGCCACCGCCTTCCGTCCCTGCCTCCTCCGGTTGCTGTGTCCCCGCTCCCTCTCTGACGCCAGTGCTGCTCCAGGCGGGAGCGACACTCCGCCCACACCGTCCGTTGGTCTCATCTCGACCGGAAGTGTCCGGAGCCGGTCGGCCCATCACCGACGCTATGCCCTCCCCTGCCTCTCCTCTGTCTCTGATCGGGGTGGCAGCGAGGAGGAAGAATACATGCGCGAGGAGAGGGAGATGGATAAGGCATGCCCCACGCGTCATCGACCCAGAGCTCGACCCCGCCACGCTGACCTGGATAAGTGACGGGCCCCACCCGTGGGACCCGCACGTCAGCTGCCCAAGCCCGGCCCCGCCACTGTCCACGTTGATAAGTGGAAGCATACTTCACAGAAGTACGTTTTCGCCTTCAGAAAGCGTATTTCTCTTCTGCTCCAGCCGTAAGTGTGCTTTCATAGTTTGAAAACGTATTTTCTCCTTAGGCGCCTTCTGTTTCCTCACTCAGGGGCCTGTTTGTAGATATTCTTTTACAGATCGATCCCTAAACTTCGTCGGGCTATAACTTTTTGCTCGCAACTCCAAATGAGGTGAATCCAAAGGCCACATCTTCGTTTTGTTGAGCTCGTTCTGTTGGTTTCATTTTCACGATGGTTTGACACTATGAAAATGACCATTTTGCCCTTGCACGTAAACAGCCCCTCCAGGAGAGAACTTCTTCCGGCAAATCTTTTCACGGCGTCACCACACTTCTTCCCAGTGCCTTCTTCACCCCCAGGCAAGCCACAACCACCATTTGCATGATAGTCATGCAGTAGTATTGGTCTTCAACTTGAATCTTTAATAGCTATATGTTTGTTTTGCTACTACTGTCGTAGTTTCGGTCATGCTTGTGGATCAGTGATTATCGTCATGCTATGTTCTTGCACCCTGTTATCATGAACTACTTGTTAGTATTACTTTCATATTGCTATGCTTGATAGTAGTAAAGGTTTGGTTGGTCATGTTCTTCGGTGCATGACTAATGTCGGTTACCGAGTATTGTTAGTATGTGTTATTTCTTTGCTGTTAGTTGGTTAAGTGTTACTCGGTAATGTTATTGATGAGTTCTTGCATGGTATTTATGGTTGATGCTAGTGGTCATGTTATGCTATGAGTAGTGTTACACTTGTAATATTTATGCTCGTCATTATGCCATGTTCACTTGGAATTTATTCATAGTTGATATGGTGGATAGTTATGTTGCATCCCGTGCTTATGTTGATAGCATGCTCATGCTTTGTAAATGCATCATGTTATTTTATCATGGATCAGCATATTACATTGAAGTTTAACTGGATTAAATTGAACTTGAACAACTGTTGGCTGAGTCATGGTGCCACCATATCAAAACTGACCAGTGCAACCACGCTTACCTTTATGGGAAGGTCCTAACTGGGTCTATTGTCGTGCCTCTCGCCGGTGCCTCCAACTAGGGAAGGTTATGGGCGCGCGCTACCTGATACGTCTCCAACGTATCTATAATTTTTGATTGCTCCATGCTATATTATCTACTGTTTTGGACATTATTGGGCTTTATTATCCACTTTTATATTATTTTTGGGACTAACGTATTAACCGGAGGCCCAACCCAGAATTGCTGTTTTTTGCCTGTTTTAGGGTTTTGAAGAAAAGGAATATCAAACGGAGTCCAAACGGAATGAAACCTTCGGGAACGTGATTTTCTCACCGAATACAACTCAGGAGACTTGGACCCTACGTCAAGCCAACTAACAAGAGGCAACGAGGTAGGGGGCGCACCTGCCCCCCCAGGCGTGCCCTCCACCCTCGTGGGCCCCTTGTTGCTCCTCCGACGTACTTCTTCGTCCTATATATATCCATGTACCCCCAAACGATCAGAACAAGAGCCAAAACCCTAATTCCACCGCTGTAACTTTCTGTATCCACGAGATCCCATCTTGGGGCCTGTTCCAGAGCTCCACCGGAGGGGGCATCGATCACGGAGGGCTTGTACATCAACACCTTAGCCTCTTCGATGAAGTGTGAGTAGTTTACTTCAGAGCTACGGGTCCATAGTTAGTAGCTAGATGGCTTCTTCTCTCCTTTTGGATCTCAATACAATGTTCTCCCCCTCTCTTGTGGAGATATATTCGATGTAATCTTCTTTTTGCGGTGTGTGTGTTGAGACCGATGAATTGTGGGTTTATGATCAAGTCTATCTATGAATAATATTTGAATCTTCTCCGAATTCTTTTATGTATGATTGGTTATCTTTGCAAGTCTCTTCGAATTATCAATTTGGTTTGGCCTACTAGATTGATCTTTCTTGCAATGGAAGAAGTGCTTAGCTTAGGGTTCAATCTTGCGGTGTCCTTTCCCGGTGTCAGTAAGGGCAGCAAGGCACGTATTGTGTTGTTGCCATCGAGGATAACAAGATGGGGTTTTCTTCATATTGCATGAGTCTATCCCTCTACATCATGTCATCTCGCTTAAGGCGTTACTTTGTTTTTTACTTATACTCTAGATGCATGCTGGATAGCGGTCGATGAGTGGAGTAATAGTAGTAGATGCAGGCAGGAGTCGGTCTACTTGTATTGGACGTGATGCCTATATACATGATCATACCTAGATATTCTCATAACTATGCTCAATTCTGTCAATTGCTCAACAGTAATTTGTTCACCCACCATAGAATACTTATGCTCTCGAGAGAAGCCACTAGTGAAACCTATGGCCCCCGGGTCTATCTTTATCATATTAATCTCCTACTACTTATTTATTTACTTTTCCGTTTACTTTGCCTTTATTTTACTTTGCATCTTTATCATAAAAATACCAAAAATATTATCTTATGGTTAATTGCCCTACTCATGGTTTAAATTTGTGGATGATTATACAAAATTTTTATGCCGGATTGAATTTTGCTTCTAGAAATCTTTTGGATTCGGCCGCGGGAGGCACTTTTATGGAAATCACCTTAGGAGAAGCTACTAAACTCCTAGATAATATTATGGTTAATTATTCTCAATGGCATGCTGAAATATTTACTAATAAAAAGGTGCATGCGATAGAAGAAATTAATGTTTTGAGTGGAAAGATGGATGAACTTATGAAATTATTTGCTAATAAGAGTGTTTCTTCTGATCCTAATGATATGCCCTTGTCTACTTTGATTGAGAATAATAATGAATCTATGGACGTGAATTTTGTTGGTAGGAACAATTTTGGTAATAATGCGTATAGAGGAAATTTCAATCCTAGGCCTTATCCTAGTAATCCCTCTAATAATTATGGTAATTCCTACAACAATTCTTATGGAAATTATAATAAGATGCCCTCTGATTTTGAATCTAATATTAAAGAATTTATTACTTTACAAAAGAATTTTAATGCTATGATTGAAGAAAAAATGCTTAAGATTGATGATTTGGCTAGGAACGTTGATAGAATTGCTCTTGATGTTGATTCTTTGAAACTTAGATCTATTCCACCTAAGCATGATATCAATGAGTCTCTCAAAGCCATGAGAATTTCCATTGACGAGTGCAAAGAAAGAACCGCTAGGATGCGTGCTAAGAAAGATGCCTTTATAAAAGCGTGTTCTTCTAGTTCCTATGAAAATAATGATGAAGATCTAAAAGTTATTGATGTTTCCCCTATTAAATCTTTGTTTTGCAATATGAATCTTGATAATGATGGGACTGAATATGATCCACCTTTACCTAGAAGGCGTTCCAAGAATTCTGAATCTTTTGATCTTGATGCTAAACTTGATAAAAGTGGGATTGAAGAAATTAAAACCCTAGATGTTGCTAAACTCATTATTATGGATTTCAAGGAATTTAACTATGAAAATTGCTCTTTGATTGATTGTATTTCCTTGTTGCAATCCGTGCTAAATTCTCCTCATGCTTATAGTCAAAATAAAGCGTTTACTAAACATATCGTTGATGCCTTGATGCAATCTTATGAAGAAAAACTTGAATTGGAAGTTTCTATCCCTAGAAAACTTTATGATGAGTGGGAACAAACTATTAAAACTAAAATTAAATATCATGAATGCTATGCTTAATGTGATTTGGGTGCTAGTGTTTCCACGATTCCAAAGACTTTGTGTGATTTGTTAGGTTTCCGTGATTTTGATGATTGCTCTCTAAACTTGCACCTTGTAGATTCCACTATTAAGAAACCTATGGGAAGAATTAATGATGTTCTTACTATTGCAAATAGGAATTATGTGCCCGTAGATTTTATTGTTCTTGACATAGATTGCAATCCTTCGTGTCCTATTATTCTTGGTAGACCTTTCCTTAGAACGATTGGTGCAATTATTGATATGAAGGAAGGAAATATTAGATTCCAGTTTCCATTAAGGAAAGGCATGGAACACTTTCCTAGAAAGAAAATTAAATTACCTTATGAATCTATTATGAGAGCCACCAATGGATTTCCTACCAAAGATGGCAATACCTAGATCTATTCTTGCTTGTTATGCCTAGCTAGGGGCGTTAAACGATAGCGCTTGTTGGGAGGCAACCCAATTTTTTTATTCCTTGATTTTTGATCCTGTTTAGTAATTAATAATTTATCTAGCCTATGTTTTGGTTGTGTTTTTTTGTGTTTAATTAGTGTTTGTGCCAAGTAGAACCGTTGGGAAGACTTGGGGAAAGTCTTGTTGAACTTGCTGTAAAAAACGGAAACTTTAGCGCTCACGAGAACTGCTGTCATTTTCTTTGGAGAGTGCTATTTAGTTAATTATTTTTGCAGATGATTAATATATAAATTCCTCACGTCCAGCAATTTATTTCAGAATTTTTGGGTTTCCAGATCTTGCGCTAGCTACAGATTACTACAGACTGTTCTGTTTTTGACTGATTCTGTTTTGCGTGTGTTGTTTGCTTATTTTGATGAATCTATGGCTAGTAAATTAGTTTATAAACCATAGATAAGTTGGAATACAGTTGGTATAACACCCATATAAATAAATAATGAGTTCATTACAGTACCTTGAAGTGATCTTTTGTTTTCTTTCGCTAACGGAGCTCATGAGATTTTCTACTTTAAGTTTTGTGTTGTGAAGTTTTCAAGTTTTGGGTAAAGATTTGATGGATTATGGAACAAGGAGTGGCAAGAGCCTAAGCTTGGGTATGCCCATGGCACCCCCAAGATAATCTAAGGACACCTAAAATCCAAAGCTTGGGGATGCCCCGGAAGGCATCCCCTCTTTCGTCTACTTCTATCGGTAACTTTACTTGGAGCTATATTTTTATTTACCACATGATATGTGTTTTACTTGGAGCGTCTTGTATGATTTGAGTCTTCGCTTATTAGTTTACCACAATCATCCTTGCTGTACACACCTTTTGATAGAGCCATACATGATTTGGAATTTGTTAGAATACTCTATGTGCTTCGCTTATATCTTTTGAGTTATATAATTTTGCTCTAGTGCTTCACTTATATCTTTTAGAGCACGGTGGTGGATTTGTTTTATAGAAACTATTGATCTCTCATGCTTCACTTAGATTATTTTGAGAGTCTTAATAGCATGGTAATTTTCTTAAAATCCTAATACGCCTGGTATGCAAGATTAATAATAAAACTCTCTTATGAGTGTGTTGAATACTCTGAGAAGTTTGATACTTGATAATTGTTTTGAGATATGGAGATGGTGATATTAAAGTCATGCTAGTTGAGTAGTTGTGAATTTGAGAAATACTTGTGTTGAAGCTTGTGATTCCCGAAGCATGCACGTATGGTGAACCGTTATGTGATGAAGTCGGAGCATGATTTATTTATTGATTGTCTTCCTTATGAGTGGCGACCGGGGATGAGCGATGGTCTTTTCATACCAATCTACCCCCTAGGAGCATGCGCGTAATACTTTGCTTTGATAACTTGTAGATTTTTGCAATAAGTATATGAGTTCTTTATGACTAATGTTGAGTCCATGGATTATACGCACTCTCACCCTTCCACCTTTGCCAGCCTCTCTAATAACGCGCACCTTTCGCCGCTATCATACACCAACCATATACCTTCCTCAAAACAACCACCATACCTACCTATTATGGCATTTCCATAGACATTCTGAGATATGAAACTTTCCACCGTTCCGTTTATGACACACTCCATCATTGTCATATTGCTTAGCATGATCATGTAGTTGATGTATTTGTGGTAAAGCCACCGTTCATAATTCTTTCATACTTGTCACTCATGCATCATTGCATATCCCGGTACACCGCCGGAGGCATTCACATAGAGTCATATTTTGTTCTAAGTATCAAGTTGTAATTGTTGAGTTGTAAGAAAAATAAAAGTGTGACGATCATCATTATTAGAGCATTGTCCCAAGTGAGGAAAGGATGATGGAGACTATGATTCCCCCATAAGTCGGGATGAGACTCAGGACGAAAAATAAAAAAAAAGAGAAAAAGAAAATAGGCCATAAAAAAAGAGAAAAGGCCCAAAAAAATGAGAGAAAAAGAGAGAAGGGACAATGTTACTATCCTTTTACCACACTTGTGCTTCAAAGTAGCACCATGATCTTCATAGTAGAGAGTCTCTCATGTTATCACTTTCATATACTAGTGGGAATTTTTCATTATAGAACTTGGCTTGTATATTCCAATGATAGGCTTCCTCAAATTGCCCTAGGTCTTCATGAGAAAGCAAGTTGGATGCACACCCACTTAGTTTCTTTTTGAGCTTTCATATACTTATAGCTCTAGTGCATCCGTTGCATGGCAATCCCTACTCACTCACATTGATATCTATTGATGGGCATATCCATAGCCCGTTGATATGCCTAGTTGATGTGAGACTATCTTCTCCTTTTTGTCTTCTCCACAACCACCACTCTATTCCACCTATAGTGCTATATCCATGGCTCACGCTCATGTATTGCGTGAAAATTGAAAAAGTTTTGAGAATGTCAAAAGTATGAAACAATTGCTTGGCTTATCATCGGGGTTGTGCATGATTTAAATATTTTGTGTGGTGAAGATAGAGCATAGCCAGACTATATGATTTTGTAGGGATAACTTTCTTTAGCCATGTTATTTTGAGAAGACATAATTGCTTTGTTAGTATGCTTGAAGTATTATTATTTTCTATGTCAATATAAACTTTTGTCTTGAATCTTTCGGATCTGAATATTCATACCACAATCAAGAAGAATTACATTAAAATTATGCCAAGTAGCACTCCGCATCAAAAATTCTGTTTTTATCATTTACCTACTCGAGGACGAGTCGGAATTAAGCTTGGGGATGCTTGATACGTCTCCAACGTATCTATAATTTTTGATTGCTCCATGCTATATTATCTACTGTTTTGGACATTATTGGGATTTATTATCCACTTTTATATTATTTTTTGGACTAATCTATTAACCGGAGGCCCAACCCAGAATTGCTGTTTTTTGCCCGTTTTAGGGTTTCGAAGAAAAGGAATATCAAACGGAGTCCAAACGGAATGAAACTTTCGGGAACGTGATTTTCTCACTGAATACAACTCAGGAGACTTGGACCCTACGTCAAGCCAACTAACAGGAGGCCACGAGGTAGGGGGCGTGCATGCCCCCAAGCGCCCTCCACCCTCGTGGGCCCCCTGTTGCTCCACCGACGTACTTCTTCCTCCTATATATATCCACGTACCCCCAAACGATCAGAACAGGAGCCAAAACCCTAATTCCACCGCCGTAACTTTCTGTATCCACGAGATCCCATCTTGGGGCCTGTTCCGGAGCTCCGCCGGAGGGGGCATCAATCACGGAGGGCTTCTACATCAACATCATAGCCTCTCCGATGAAGTGTGAGCAGTTTACTTCAGACCTACGGGTCCATAGTTAGTAGCTAGATGGCTTCTTCTCTCTTTTTGGATCTCAATACAATGTTCTCCCCCTCTCTTGTGGAGATCTATTCGACGTAATCTTCTTTTTGTGGTGTGTTTGTTGAGACCGATGAATTGTGGGTTTATGATCAAGTCTATCTATGAATAATATTTGAATCTTCTCTGAATTCTTTTATGTATGCTTGGTTATCTTTGAAAGTCTCTTCGAATTATCAGTTTGGTTTGGCCTACTAGATTGATCTTTCTTGCAATGGGAGAAGTGCTTAGCTTTGGGTTCAATCTTGCGGTGTCCTTTCCCGGTGACAGTAAGGGCAGCAAGGCACGTATTGTATTGTTGCCATCGAGGATAACAAGATGGGGTTTTCTTCATATTGCATGAGTCTATCCCTCTACATCATGTCATCTTGCTTAAGGCGTTACTCTATTTTTTACTTAATACTCTAGATGCATGCTGGATAGCGGTTGATGAGTGGAGTAATAGTAGTAGATGCAGGCAGGAGTCGGTCTACTTGTCTCGAACGTGATGCCTATATACATGATCATACCTAGATATTGTCATAACTATGCTCAATTCTGTCAATTGCTCAACAGTAATTTTTTCACCCACCGTAGAATACTTATGCTCTCGAGAGAAGCCACTAGTGAAACCTATGGCCCCTGGGTCTATCTTTATCGTATTAATCTCCTACTACATAGTTATTTACTTTGCCATGTACTTTGCCTTTATTTTACTTTGTATCTTTATCATTAAAATACCAAAAATATTATCTTATCATATCTATCGGACCTCACTCTTGTAAGTGGCCCTATAGGGATTGACAACCCCTATTTGCGTTGGTTGCGAGGATTTATTTGTTTTGTGCAGGTGCGAGGGACTCGCACGTATCCTCCTACTGGATTGATACCTTGATTCTCAAAAACTGAGGGAAATACTTACGCTACTTTGCTGCATCATCCCTTCCTCTTCGGGGAAAACCAACGCAGTGCTAAAAGAGGTACCACTACCCTGATCAGGTAGGCGGACATAACCTTGTGTGCCCTTGTTGTTATTATGGATCCGGTCCCCGTGAGGGACGGTCCACGATGGTGGTTGTTGTGTCTTTGGTAGACATGGGGCCACCCTGGACTAGCCCAGTTGGGAGTGGGTCGGAGTGACCGGGAGAGTGTCATGGCAGTAGATCGGTTTTGTCGGATCGCCGTTGGTCCACCCGAATGGGAGTGCGAGGCCATGGGTTCCATAGTGTGGGTACAATGTGCTAACCTCTGCAGAGTGTATATTAAATCTATCGATAGCCGCGCCCGCGGATAAGGGCCCAGTTCGTAGTTGGTCACACCGTGAGTCAACAGTATTAATACTAACTTGATTAATAACAACCCCGGTTCGATGCGGAGATAAGTTGGTTGTGATCGCCAGAATGATCACCGTTTGAGACCAAGTGTTGGTCATGGTTGTGATCGTCGGAATGATCACCGTGGTATCAAGGATACCGAGTTGTTGGATATTCGTGATATTGTGCAAGAATCGTGGGTAAAGATCAAGCTCCTTGTGTTCATTTAATGATTACTATGGTATTGTTTATACCAAGCTTGATTTGATCCTGAGATAATCGTGTGATGTCCGAGGTTGGTAAGTGATGCATGTGATGGTTACGAGGTAACCTGTTGGGGATATTACTACTGGACGTAAACTGGCCAGGAGTAGCCGGATTAGCTTTATGAAGATTAGAAGCCCATGAAGACGTAAGAATGATGGCGCTTTATGGAGGCCCAAGGCCCATAGGCGAGTTAAGGCCTGTAGATGTAAACTGACTTAATTATGTAACTTGCATTGGAAGATAGGAAGTGTAGAGACCGAACCAGACACGTTTATGATCCGGCTTCGGGACTCTATAAACCGGCGGGCGTCAACCTATGTATATAAAGGGATGAACCGACAGCGGTTGAGGGGACAGACAATAACTCGAGAGCCAGACAAAGTGGATTCGCTCCCTGGCCTTCAAAACCCTAGCAATACCAATCACAACTAGACGTAGGCTTTTACCTTCATCGAAGGGGCCGAACTAGTATAAAACTCCCCGTGTCCCCTTGTCCGGTTTAACCCCTTTAAGCTAACCCGTTGCGATGGCTCCACGACTAAGTCCTTTCACAAGGACATCTGCCGTGACAAACCCACGATGGTTGGCGCCCACCGTGGGGCTATCGCACGATGGTTTCGAGTTCTTGAAGGGCAGCTTTGATGGACTCAAGGGATACGCTGTGGGCTGGATGACGAAGAGTCGTCGCGGCAAGCTCTACATCGACAATGCAGGATGGGGTCCCGAGGCCGATTCAATCGAATACGGGTACCGGGTCCCCTTTGGTGGGATTCATGTCTTCATCGGCAAGTTTGGCGAACCGGGCCCTGAGCCGGACACCTGCACCGACATCATCGAAACGGCTCAGTGTGCAAGCCCTTCGCTGGTTCAGCCCGTGGCGAAGCATGTTTTCGTAGGTGTCATCCATGGAGCAGAATACGAGGACGGACTGGCATCCGATGGAGAAACCGCTGTCTGTTCCGACGACGAGTCTTTTGGGGAGACCGAATCACTCTATCAGTTGCAGGATGGCCGGATTAGTGGAGGTTCCGAGGGCAACAGTATTCCAGACTCCCCTGATCTGCCAAACCGGGCCGCTATCTTCATGGCCGGTACACAGTTGGCACCTCACTCATCAACTGCCGCAGCAATACTCTCCGGTTCAACAATGGCCACACCAGCGGGGGCAGGAAGCTATGCGCCGCCTCTGGCTCAAGTCCTGACTGACTTGTTCGACGCTTTGGCAACATTGATGGCCACAGAGGTGGATGCAGCTGCCCGGGATCAGCACAACACGGAGATTGCAAAGGTGAAGGATCAGATAGCTCAGGCTAAAGCAGACCTAGCGGTAGAGAACGCTAGGATGGCTACAGAACGGGCCGAGTTGGAAGCTCAGGGCTACCGGATTAGGCTGGATCAGAACGCTTCCAAAGAAGTCATGAGAAGAAGGTACCGATCGCATCTCCCATCAAGTTATGAGCCACGAAATCTCTTCAATACGCCAGGAGCAGGAACTAGTAACCAGCCAATATTAAACTGGACAGAGGCGCCAGGAACATGAGCGCCGGTTCAGCCATGCACGATGGACCCGCCTCATTAGAACAACATTGTGCCACAGTATGTTCCAACACCTCCTGGGCATTACTCCAACCCATTGGACAACATTGTGGCCGCCGCTTCACGGTTAGCAGCCCTGCCAACCGATGGCGAATCACCAGTTGCGGTTGAAGCACGATGGTCCAAAGATCTCCTTCAAACAGCTCTAAACCAGCAGCAGGCATATTCGCATAGTCGTGAGAGGATTCATTCCACCCCCCGTCCAAGCCGGCGCTACAGCAGGCATGTTGAGGATGAACCGGCCGTGTCAAGCAGTGCACGTTGCCGTAACTCGCCGCGAGGACACAACCCGGCAGGGGGAGGTGCCAATGCGCAGGATGTGGTGGATCATGGTCGCGTGTGTTGGGAGGCCGAGTTAGCAGCTCTGCACGGAGCCCGTCAAACTACTTTGGTTCACCCCACCGCTTCAGTCGAACCAGGGGTGGTATCCAGTTCCTTAGGGGTGCCGTGTCTTACCCCCGCTTTGTGTAATGTGAGACTGCCCAAGGAATTCAAAGGACCTCGTAAGGTACCCAATTACACCGCCGATCTGCAACCAGAGGCGTGGGTTGAAAGCTACGAGATGGCAATGGAGATGTTGGATGTGGATGAAGCAGTATGTGCTAAATACTTCACCATGATGTTGGAAGGAACGACTCGTACTTGGTTAAAGAGCTTACCAACTAACTCTGTCGGATCATGGGCCGAATTGAAGCACCGGTTTATCCAGAACTTCAAAGATACTTGTAAGCAGCCCATGTCAATTGTGGATCTGGCCACTTGTGTCCAAGAGGGGGAGTCCATGACCCATTGGGTAAAGCGGGTCTCAGCAATTTTGCATTCATCGGATTGTATCAATGCAGATACCGTAGTACTAACATTGGAGGGCAATTGCCGTTATTTGCCACTCAAACAGAAGTTAGGAAGGCTCAAACGTCACTACAATGATATGTCGACTCTTATGGCCGCTATGGTTAAATACGCCGATTCGGATCCTACCAAAGACCCTGACTCAGAGGAGGACAAACCGGGGAAAGGGAAAAAGAAGGGCAACACCAAGGGGCAGCAGCATAATCTGGCAGGCCATGGCAACAATTTTAAGCGCAAGGCCGACAACAGTTTGGACTTTGTGGCTAACACCAACACTCAGGAGAATGGTCAGCGCCGTAAGGGTAAGCAGGCCCAGAGAGGCGGCGGTTCAGGCCCCAATTTGGAGCGCTTGTTAAATCAACCCTGTCCAAAGCATGGATCCAAGGATAAGCCGGCATCACATCTTTGGAAGGATTGTTATATCATGCGAGATTTCAAGAACTCCAATATGTTTCAGTATGATAATGGCCCGCCCGGCGGTTCAAGAGGTAATTTCTACGGGCCGGGTTACGGAGGTGGCAGTTCCAGTTCAGGATTTCAGGGTAATCAAACCGGACACATCAATCAAGGGCACCAAGGCAACCAGGGAGGTTACAACCATCAGGGGAACCAGCAGCAATAGCAGCAGTCGGGTTATCAGAGCAATCCTAAGCAGCTAAATAGTGGGCAATATCATGTATTCACCACTAGCTTGTGTAAGCGTGATTAGAAGCTTCCCAAGAGGGCAGTAAACTCTGTTGAACCGGCGGTGCCTCAGTATTTGCGCTGGTCTGAGCAACCCATTTTGTGGAGTAGAGAGGATCACCCACCCCAGGTTGACAATCCGGGTCACTTGGCCCTAGTGGTGGCCCCACAAGTTGGGGGATATAAGTTCACTAAGGTACTCATGGATGGGGGAAGTAGTATCAATATTCTATATTATCATACCTTCCATCGTATGGGGTTGACAGATAAGAGTCTTAAACCGTCAAACACTGTTTTCCGCAGTGTGGTGCCTGGCAAGTCTGCATATTGCTACCTCTTGAACTTGCATTGGATTTCCCCGAAGAGGAAAGGATGATGCAGCAGAGTAGCGTAAGTATTTCCCTCAGTTTTCGAGAACCAAGGTATCAATCCAGTAGGAGGCTACGCTTAAGTCCCTCGTACCTGCACAAAACGATAGCTACTCGCAACCAACGCGATTAGGGGTTGTCAATCCCTTCACGGTCACATACGAGAGTGAGATCTGATAGATATAATATTTTTGGTATTTTTGGAATAGAGATGCAAAGTGAAAATTAAAAGGCAAAGTAAAAAGCAAAGCAAGATTAAAGTGATGGAGATTGATATGATGAGAAAAGACCCAGGGGCCATAGGTTTCACTAGTGGCTTCTCTCAAGGCAAAGTAAAAAGCAAAGCTAAGCACTTCTCCCATGGCAAGAAAAACCAATCTAGTAGGCCAAACCAAACTGATAATTCGAAGAGACTTGCAAAGATAACCAATCATACATAAAAGAATTTAGAGAAGATTCAAATATTATTCATAGATAGACTTGATCATAAACCCACAATTCATCGGTCTCAACAAACACACCGCAAAAAGAAGATTACATCGAATAGATCTCCACGAGAGAGGGGGAAAACTTTGTATTGAGATCCATAAGGAGAGAAGAAGCCATCTAGCTACTAACTATGGACCCGAAGGTCTGAGGTAAACTACTCACACTTCATCGGAGGGGCTATGATGATGTAGAAGCCCTCCGTGATGACGGCCCTCTCCGACGGAGCTCCGAAACAGGCCCCGAGATGGGATCTTGTGGATACAGAAAGTTGCGGTGGTGGAATTAGGTTTTTGGCTCCCTCTCTGTTCGTTTGGGGGTACGTGGGTATATATAGGAGGAAGAAGTACGTTGGTGGAGCTCCGAGGGGCCCATGAGGCAGGGGGCGCGCCCTAAGGGGGGGGGCGCCCCCACCCTCGTGACCGCCTCTCTGATGCCTTGGCGTAGGGTCCAAGTCTCCTGGATCACGTTCGGTGAGAAAATCACGTTCCCGAAGGTTTCATTCCGTTTGGACTCCGTTTGATATTCCGTTTCTTCGAAACACTGAAATAGGCAAAAAACAACAATTCTGGGCTGGGCCTCCGGTTAATAGGTTAGTCCCAAAAATAATATAAAAGTGGAAAATAAAGCCCAATATAGTCCAAAATAGTAGATAATATAGCATGGAGCAATCAAAAATTATAGATACGTTGGAGACGTATCAGGATCCCCAAGCTTAATTCCTGCTCGTCCTCGAGTAGGTAAATGATAAAAAGAGAATTTTTGATGCGGAGTGCTACTTGGCATAATTTCAATGCAAATCTTTCTTAATTGTGGTATGAATATTCAGATTCAAAAGATTCAAGACAAAAGTTCATGTTGACATAAAAATAATAATACTTCAAGCATACTAACAAAGCAATTATGTTTTCTCAAAATAATATGGCCAAAGAAAGTTATCCCTACAAAATCATATAGTCTGGCTATGCTCTATCTTCACCACACAAAGTATTTAAATCATGCACAACCCCGATGACAAGCCAAGCAATTGTTTCATACTCTAACTTTTTCAATCTTCACGCAATACATGAGCGTGAGCCATGTATATAGCACTATATGTGGAATAGAGTGGTGGTTGTGGAGAAGACAAAAAGAGGGGAAGGTAGTCTCACATTAACTAGGTGTATCAACGGGCTATGGATATGCCCATCAATAGATATCAATGTGAGTGAGTTGGGATTACCATGCAATGGATGCACTAGAGCTATAAGCATATGAAAGCTCAACAAAAGAAACTAAGTGGGTGTGCATCCAAATCGCTTGCTCACGAAGACCTAGGGAAATTTTGAGGAACCCAATCATTGGAATATACAAGCCAAGTTCTATAATGTAAAATTCCCACTAGTATATGAAAGTGACATAATGAGAGACTCTCTATCATGAAGATCTTGGTGCTACTTTGAAGCACAAGTGTGGTAAAAGGATAGTAACATTGTCCCTTCTCTCTTTTTCTCTCATTTTTTTATTTTTTTATTTGGGCCTTCTTTTTTTATGGCCTCTTTTTTCCGTCCAGAGTCTCATCCCGACTTATGGGGGAATCATAGTCTCCATCATCCTTTCCTCACTTGGGACAATGTTCTAAAAATGATGATCATCACACTTTTATTTTTCTTACAACTCAACAATTACAACTCGATACTTAGAACAAAATATGACTCTATATGAATGCCTCCGGCGGTGTATCGGGATATGCAATGAATCAAGAGTGACATGTATGGAAGAATTATGAATGGTGGCTTTGCAACAAATATGATGTCAACTACATGATCATGCTAGCAATATGACAATGATGGAGCGTGTCATAATAAACGGAACGGTGGAAAGTTGCATGGCAATATATCTCGGAATGGCTATGGAAATGCCATGATAGGTAGGTATGGTGGCTGTTTTGAGGGAGGTATATGGTGGGTGTATGATACCGGCGAAAAGTGCGCGGTATTAGAGAGGCTAGCAATGGTGGAAGGATGGGAAAAAGTGCGTATAATCCATGGACTCAACATTAGTCATGACGAAATCATATACTTATTGCAAAAATCTAGAAGTTATCAAAGCAAAGTATTACGCTCATGCTCCTAGGGGGATATATTGGTAGGAAAAGACCATCGCTCGTCCCCGACCGCCACTCATAAGGAAGACAATTAATAAATAAATCATGCTCCGACTTCATCACATAACGGTTCACCATACGTGCATGCTTCGGGAATCACAAGCTTCAACACAAGTATTTCTCAAATTCACAACTACTCAACTAGCATGACTTTAATATCACCATCTCCATATCTCAAAACAATTATCAAGTATCAAACTTCTCAGAGTATTCAACACACTCATAAGAGAGTTTTATTATTAATCTTGCATACCAGGCGTATTAGGATTTTAACAAAATTACCATGCTATTAATTCATGTATGGCTCTCTCAAAAGGTGTGTACAGCAAGGATGATTGTGTCACACTAACAAACAAAGACACAAATAATAAAAGACGCTCCAAGCAAAACACATATCATGTGGTGAATAAAAATATAGCTCCAAGTAAAGTTACCAATAGAAGTAGACGAAAGAGGGGATGCCTTCCGGGGCATCCCCAAGCTTTGGCTTTTAGGTGTCCTTAGATTATATTGGGGGTGCCATGGGCATCCCCAATCTTAGGCTCTTGCCACTCCTTGTTCCATAATCCATCAAATCCTTACCCAAAACTTGAAAACTTCACAACACAAAACTTAAGGTAGAAAACTCGTGAGCTCCGTTAGCGAAAGAAAACAAAAGACCACTTCAAGGTACTGTAATGAACTCATTATTTATTTATATTGGTGTTAAACCTACTGTATTCCAACTTCTCTATGGATTATAAACTATTTTACTAGCCATAGATTCATCAAAATAAGCAAAGAACACACGAAAAACAGAATCTGTCAAAAACAGAACAGTCTGTATTAATCTGTATCTAGCGCAAGATCTGGAACCCCAAAAATTCTAAAATAAATTGATGGACGTGAGTAATTTATCTATTTATCATCTGCAAAAATAATTAACTAAATAGCAGTTTCCAAATAGAAATGACAGCAGTTCTCGTGAGCGCTAAAGTTTCTGTTTTTTACAGCAAGTTCAACAAGACTTTCCCCAAGTCTTCCCAACGGTTCTACTTGGCACAAACACTAATTAAACACAAAAAAACACAACCAAAACAGAGTCTAGATAATTTATTTATTACTAAACAGGAGCAAAAAGCACGGAATAAAAATAAAATTGGGTTGCCTCCCAACAAGCGCTATCGTTTAACGCCCCTAGCTAGGCATAAAAGCGAGGATAGATCTAGGTATTGCCATCTTTGGTAGGCAATCCATAAGTGGCTCTCATGATAGTTTAATATGGCAATTTTATTTTGTTTCTTGGAAAGTGTTCCATGCCCTTGTTTAATGGAAATTGAAATCTAATATTCTCTTCCTTCATATCAATAATCGCACCAACCGTTCTAAGGAAAGGTCTACCAAGAATAATAGGGCAAGAAGGATTGCAATCTATATCAAGAACAATGAAATCTATGGGCACATAATTCCTATTTGCAACAATAAGAACATCATTAATCCTTCCCATAGGTTTCTTAATAGTAGAATCCGCAATATGCAAGTTTAGAGAGCAATCATCAAAATCGCGGAAATCTAGCAAATCACACAAAGTTTTGGGGATAGTGGAGACACTAGCACCCAAATCACAAAAAGCATAAAACTCATGATTTTTAATTTTAATTTTAATAGTTGGTTCCCACTCATCATAGAGTTTTCTAGGGATAGAAACTTTCAAATCAAGTTTTTCTTCATAATATTGCATCAAGGCATCAACAATATGTTCGGTGAAGGCTTTCTTTTCACTATAAGCATGTGGAGAATTTAGCAAGGATTGCAACAAGGAAATACAATCAATTAAAGAGCAACTTTCATAATTAAATTCCTTGAAATCCAATATAGTGGGTTTAGCAACATCTAGATTTTTATTTCTTTCAATACCACTTTCATCAATTTAATCATAAAGATCTAAATACTCCGAATTTTTAGAACGCCTTCTAGGTAAAGGAAGATCATATTTAGTTTCATCAAGATTCATATTGCAAAACAAATATTTGATAGGAGACACATCAATAACTTTTAGATCTTCATCTTGATTTTCATAGGAATTCGGTTTAGCGGCCATCTTATTGACTAAGGTGGCTTGCATATCCGAAATTTCAGCAGTCATCTTTTCTAGACGAGCAATTTGGGATCTTATACCATCAAATTCTTTAGACATATCATCAAGCTCTTTATTCATATAACTCATAAAACTTTTTTGTTCCTTAAGCTCATTTCTAAAGAAATTATTATGCTCAAATTGCAAAACCATAAACTTCCTAACGTTGTTTTCGATCTCCTCTAACCTTTTAAGGTGAAGATCACCAAATCTCGGTTGAGCCATCGCGACAAACAAGCAATCCAACACACAGGCAAACAAAAAGGCAAGCGACAAAAAGGCAAACGGAGAAAGAGAAGGAGAAGGAGAAGGAGAAGGAGAAGGAGAAGGAGAAGGAGAAGGAGAAGGAGAAGGAGAAGGAGAAGGAGAAGGAGAAGGAGAGAGCGAATAAAACGGCAAGGGTGTAGTGGGGGAGAGGAAAATGAGAGGCAAATGGCAACTAATGTAATGCGAGAGATAGGGATTGTGATGGGTACTTGGTATGTTGTCTTTTTGCGTAGACTCCCCGGCAACGGCGCCAGAAATTCTTCTTGCTACCTCTTGAACTTGCTTTGGATTTCCCCGAAGAAGAAAGGATGATGCAGCAGAGCAGCGTAAGTATTTCCCTCAGTTTTTGAGAACCAAGGTATCAATCCAGTAGGAGGCCACGCTCAAGTCCCTTGTACCTGCACAAAACGATAGCTACTCGCAACCAACACGGTTAGGGGTTGTCAATCCCTTCATGGTCACTTACGAGAGTGAGATCTGATAGATATAATATTTTTGGTATTTTTGGTATATAGATGCAAAGTGAAAAGTAAAAGGCAAAGTAAAAAGCAAAGCAAGATTAAAGTGATGGAGATTGATATGATGAGAAAAGACCCGGGGGCCATAGGTTTCACTAGTGGCTTCTCTCAAGAGCATAAGTATTCTACGGCGGGTGAACAAATTACTGTTGAGCAATTGGTAGAATTGAGCATAGTTATGAGAATATCTAGGCATGATCATGTATATAGGCATCATGTCCGTGACAAGTAGACCGAAACGATTCTGCATCTACTACTATTACTCCACTCATCGACCGCTATCCAGCATGCATCTAGAGTATTAAGTTAAAAACAGAGTAATGCTTTAAGCAAGATGACATGATGTAGAGAGATAAATTCATGCAATATGAAATAAACCCCATCTTGTTATCCTCGATGGCAACGATGCAATACGTGCCTTGCTGCCCCTTCTATCACTGGGAAAGGACACCGCAAGATCGAACCCAAAGATAAGCACTTCTCCCATGGCAAGAAAAACCAATCTAGTAGGCCAAACCAAACTGATAATTCGAAGAGACTTGCAAAGATAACCAATCATACATAAAAGAATTCAGAGAAGATTCAAATATTATTCATAGATAGACTTTATCATAAACCCACAATTCATCGGTCTCAACAAACATGCCGCAAAAAGAAGATTACATCGAATAGATCTCCACGAGAGAGGGGGAGAACTTTGTATTGAGATCCAAAAAGAGAGAAGAAGCCATCTAGCTACTAACTATGGACCCGAAGGTCTGAGGTAAACTACTCACACTTCATCGGAGGGGCTATGATGATGTAGAAGCCCTCCGTGATGACGGCCCTCTCCGACGGAGCTCCGGAACAGGCCCCAAGATGGGATCTTATGGATACAGAAAGTTGTGGTGGTGGAATTAGGTTTTTGGCTCCCTCTTTGTTTGTTTGGGGGTACATAGGTATATATAGGAGGAAGAAGTACGTCGGTGGAGCTCCGAGGGGCCCACGAGGTAGGAGGCGCGCCCTAGGGGGGGCGCCCCCACCCTCGTGACCGCCTCTCTGATGCCTTGGCGTAGGGTCCAAGTCTCCTAGATCATGTTCGGTGAGAAAATCACGTTCTCGAAGGTTTCATTCCGTTTGGACTCCGTTTGATATTCCGTTTCTTCGAAACACTGAAATAGGCAAAAAACAGCAATTCTGGGCCGGGCCTCCGGTTAATAGGTTAGTCCCAAAAATAATATAAAAGTGGAAAATAAAGCCCAATATAGTCCAAAATAGTAGATAATATAGCATGGAGCAATCAAAAATTATAGATACGTTGGAGACGTATCACATATCCAGTGGGCAAGATAGCTTTGGAGGTGGCTTTTGGAGATGACTATGATTCAAGGTTAGAAACATTGACTTTTGAGGTGGTCAAAATCAAAATTCCGTATCACGCTTTGTTTGGGCGACCGGCTTATGCTAAGTTCATGGCAAGGCCATGTTATGTTTATCTACAACTTAAAATGCCAGGTCATAAGGGGAGCATCACAGTACACAGGAGCAGGAAAATCGCTTTGGAATGTGAGGAAGGTGATGCGGCTTATGCTGAGTCGGTTTGTGCCACAGAGGAGCTGAAGATTTATAAAGACCAAGTTGATCCGGCAAATATGACTTCTTTGAAAAAGCCAACTATGGAACACGATCCGGCTTTGAAGTTTAAATCGGCCACAGATACTAAGATGGTTGATTTTGTTCTTGGCGATTCGTCCAAACAGTTCAATATCAGCGCTAACCTGGATCCCAAATAGGAAAGCGCGCTCATCGAGTTCATCCGTGAGAACCGGGACATCTTTGCATGGAAACCTTCTGACATGCCAGGTGTACCGAGGGAACTCGCTGAGCACACACTTAACATTGATCCTAAGTTTAAACCGGTCCGACAGTTTCTCCGCCGCTTCAATGAAGAAAGGCGCAAGGCTATCGGCGAAGAGGTAGCTCGGTTGTTGGCCACAGGGTTTATCGTGGAGGTCTTTCACCCGGAGTGGTTGGCTAATCCGGTGCTGGTTCTTAAGAAAAACGGCACTTGGCGTATGTGTGTAGATTACACAGACTTGAACAAAGCTTGCCCTGCAGACCCCTTTGCCCTCTCTCGTATTGATCAGATCATTGATGCTATGGTGGGTTGTGACCGTTTGTGTTTCCTAGATGCTTATTCTGGTTATCATCAGATCAAAATGGCAGTTAAGGACCAGGAGAAGACAACTTTCATCACTCCCTTTGGAGCCTTCTGCTATGTCTCCATGCCCTTTGGGCTTAAGAGTGCCCAGGCGACTTATCAACGTTGTGTTCATAATTGTCTTCATAAGCAAATTAGGCGTAATGTTCATGCATATGTGGATGATATTGTGATAAAATCTAGGAAGGAGGAAACATTGATAAATGATTTGAGAGAAACCTTTGACAACCTCCGGGTTTACAAGATGATGCTTAATCCGGAAAAGTGTGTCTTTGGTGTCCCAGTAGGCAAACTCTTAGGATTTCTGGTATCGAACAGAGGCATTGAGGCTAATCCGGAAAAAATCTCAGCAATTACATCTTTGGCTAAACCGACGTGTATCAATGACGTTCAACGTTTGGCCAGCCGGATTGCGGCTTTGAGATGGTTTATCAGCCGTCTTGGGGAGAAGGCTATTCCTTTATATCAGATGCTGAAGAAAACAGATGATTTTGTCTGGAGCGAGGTGGCTGATAAAGCATTTGAGGATCTGAAGAGGCAGTTAGTTGAACTGCCTGTGCTTGCAGCCCCGATCGATAAAGAACCGTTATTGGTATATGTGGCTGCTAATGCCCGAGCTGTTAGCGTGGCTATTGTGGTGGAGCACAAGGAAGTTGGAAAGGAGTATCCGGTTCAATGGCCGGTTTATTATATCAGTGAAGTGCTCATTGAATCAAAGCAGAGGTATCCACATTGGTAGAAGCTGGTATATGGAGTGTTTATGGCAAGCCGGAAGCTTAAACATTATTTCCAGGGCCATCCTATCACACTGGTCAGTTCAGCCCCTCTGGGAGATATCATTCAAAATAGAGAAGCAACTGGCCGAATTGCCAAGTGGGCTATTGAGCTTGGACCTCACGGGCTCAAATATATACCTCGCACAGCGATTAAATCCCAAGCACTCGTGGACTTCATCAATGATTGGACGGAGTTGCAGGCACTAGAGGAAAAGCCAGATAATACATATTGGACTATTCACTTTGATGGATCTAGACAGTTGGAGGGCTCGGGGGCTGGAGTCATACTAACTTCCCCAAGAGGTGACAAGTTTTGTTATGTCCTCCGTTTAATGTTCCCTTGTACTAACAATGCAAATGAGTATGAGGCCTTGCTCCACGGTCTTCGGATGGCTAAGGAGATGAATTTAAGCCGGGTTAAGTGCTTTGGGGATTCAGATTTGGTGGCTCAACAGGTGTCTGGCACTTGGGATTCTAAAGACCCACTCATGGCCGCATATCGGCGAGAGGTGGACACAGTGGCTGGTCACTTCAAGGGTTATCAGGTGGACCATATAGACCGGCAAAAGAATGAAGTGGCGGGTGCTTTAAGTCGCCTTGGTTCTCAGCGTAAACTGGTTCCACCAAATGTCTTTCTTGACGTGTTGCATAATCCGTCAGTCAAGGTACCAACAAAGGAAGAGTTGGCTATTCCTGATCCGAGGCTCAGTTGCTGGCGGCTTTGCATGTCATACCGGATTGGACAATCCCATATCTGGCTTACATGAACCGGGGCGAGTTACCAGAGGATGAAACCATGGCCCGACAGGTAATCCGGTGTTCCAAGTCCATGACCATAATCAACGGGGAGTTACATCGTTACAGCATCTCAAGAGCAATTCAGCGTTGTGTCTCTGCTCAAGAGGGTTGTGAGATTTTGCGAGAAATCCATGAAGGGGATTGTGGTCACCACGCCGGTTCAAAGTCTTTGGTTGCTAAAGCTTTTTGCCATGGTTTTTACTGGTTAACAGCGCATGCTGATGCAGAGGATTTAGTCAAGAGATGTGACAGTTGTCAAAAATTCACACGCCATGCTCACATTCCGGCTCAGGAGTTGAGGATGATTCCAATAACTTGGCCATTTGCGACTTGGGGGCTTGATATGGTTGGACCCTTCAAGCGATCCAAGGACAAAAAGACTCACTTGTTAGTGGCAGTTGATAAATTCACCAAATGGGTGGAAGCAGAGTGAGTCAGTAAGTGTGATGCGGCCATGGTGGTTCAATTCATCAAAAGGTAATATTCCGGTTTGGCTTTCCACACAGTATTATAACTAATAATGGTACTAATCTATCAAAGGGAGAGATGGAGGAATTTTGCCAACATGAGCACATCCGGCTTGATATAGCATCAGTGGCTCACCCCCCAGTCTAATGGTCAAGTAGAGAGGGGAAATCAAGAAATTTTATGAGGTATCAAACCCCGGCTTTCCTTTAAAACGGACACCGGGTTGTTGGGTTGAGGAGTTACCTTCTGTGTTATGGAGCATCAATACCACACCCAACAGGTCTACGGGTTACACACCTTTCTTCATGGTTTATGGAGCGGAGGCAGTTCTTCCTAGTGACATCCGTCACGACTCGCCCCGTGTGACAACTTATGTTGAAACTGATAATTAGAAGGCACGTCAGGATTCCTTGGACCTGTTAGATGAAGAGCGTGATCTTGCAGAAGCACATTCGACGATTTATCAACAAGATCTCCGACGTTATCACAGCCGCTGGGTTAAGACCAGAACCTTTCAAGAGGGCGATTTGGTGCTCCGCCTCATCCAGGATCAGACTGATATGCACAAGTTATCCCCACCTTGGGAAGGACCTTTTGTGGTCAGCAAGAATCTGCACAATGGGTCATACTACCTCATTGATGTTCGAGAGCACAAAGACTCACGTAAATCGGAGGAGGAGACCTAGCGGCCATGGAATATAGCTCTTCTTCGGCCTTACTATACTTAAGCCATATGATTCTTCATATGTACATATTTATGACAATGTATATATTGTATAATAAACCGGAGCCTAAAATAAAGCGGGGTCTCTGTTCTTTTTACATCATGTGTGTGCCTACAAGGGTTTCTGCTAACAAAGCAAAATTTTGTTAAACCGGTCTCTGTAGCCGCACGGATACAAAGAGATCACTAGGGGGCTTGGTTGTTATCACACCATAGCTACACCTCTTGATCAGTTTAAACACCACAAAGGGATTTCACTAGGGGGCTTGGTTGTTATCACACCATAGATACACCTCTTGATAGGCGTTAAGCCACAAAGGAAATTATGTGGGGCCAAAGAGAGTGTTGCACAAAGCACAAACTCAAACATGGGCACCCACTGAGCACAACTCACAAAGTTACTTGGGGGCTCTTTGTGCAAAGAAACAAAGAGTTTGAAAGGACCCTTGTAATTGGATATCAAGCCACGGCTTGGAAGCCTGGTGTATTCACCTAAAACCCCGGGTTAACCTACCTTCATCAAGTAAGCCACTCCTGTCTAGGTAAATCCTGGCATGACCCGCCGAACGTTTGACAAGTCAATCTTATACAGACCCTGAACTTGTCAAAGTTAAAACGATGATTGGTTAATTGGAGGCCCATCTTAAAAGGCTTTGTTAAATGGTTTAACTCAGAGGCCTGGCAGCCCATGAAAAGTCTCGATTTGGAGCCTGGCAGCTCGTAAAAAGCCTCGCATATTTCTTTTTTGAGTCCTATTTGCTAAGCTTTTCGCCTTTATTGAGGTTTATAATATGTTCTGATAAACCACTGTCCTTGACCCAGCTTGGCTTTCAACTACAAGTTGTCAGTACATGATCAGTTATAAACCATCGTTCATTACCCCGGTCTGGTTTTGACTAACAAGTCGCCAGTATTATAAGGAAAACCCGGTGTTTATCATATCCCGGTACGGTTTATTATCATAATCCGGAAAATTAAGGATGGAGTTATCACTGCTCCGGATTGGTGTTTACACCTTTACCATACAAGCAGTTGGTCAACCAACGAGGTATGTTGCACATGTTATTTTTTATATATACAAACTTTGATTATCCATCCAAGTATTGTCTATTCTTGGGCATCATGACCCGTCCAGTGATAAACCACTAGGACACTTTTTAGGTTCTTGTATCCAGGAACACAACTTGTCATGGGTTATGCATAAATAGATCCCAAAAGGTGGAGTAAGTTTTCACATTATCAAAGCGTCATAAAACATGCTCGATGGCATGACAGATAAAGGAGTTTTTGCTATCCTATTACATGAAGCTTCCAAAACGACTCCAATTGAATAGTTGTTTTTAAACATTGGCACACAATAGCTGGTAAACCGGCTGCCGGTTTAAGACGCTTCGTCTGGACGGTTTGACGGTTGAGGGTCAGTTGGTGCGATCACTTCTTCTTCATCCCTCCCCAGACACTGGAAATCAACCGTCGACCAATCGATTCCAGTTAAAGCTTGAAACACGGCTTCTTCATGGATAAGGCTGGAGGGGTTAATATCAGGAGCGTAAGTATGCTTACGGATTGGAGGCACAAGTTCCTCGACTTCATGGATTTCGGCAGGCTGTCTCTTCCCTTCAGCGTCATAAGCCGGTTGGAAATGAGACAAGTCTGTGTCCTCTGCCAGTTTGCTGGCTATTGGCCGCATTTCTTTGGTCAACCTTCGGAGGTCATCATTGTCGAAGTTTGAACCGTCCTCCTTTACACCTAGATATCCTTTAATGATGTCCTCCGCTTCAAGATCTGGAATCCATGCCTTGGCTCGGATTAGTGCGGTTAATGCTCCTGCTCTTGCAGCTGCCTTCTTCAGTTCGGTAATCCAGGCTGGTAACATGGCCAGCTTCTCAAGAGTTTCCTTTACCAGTGATGGTGCCAGTTTATTGTAAGCCGCAGTGCAAATAGCCCGCTGGGACCCAGAGTACATCTGTTCAATCAAGGTATACGCTGCTTTAAGCTTCATCCGCATATCTATGCCCAGATGAGCAATACGAGTGCGTGTCACAGTTTAAAATCAGCATTTTGGTCAATGATAAGGTTCCATGAATTGGACAAACTGCATAAGGAGATACTTACCAAAGACGGCGGAAGTCATGGCGTTGATTTGCCGTTTCAAACCAGCTAGTTCATCTACAACTGGTTTCAGGGCTGCTTCGGCATCCTCAGCTCTTTTGGTTAAACTGGTTTTCTCGGTTTCCTAGTCAGCACGATCTTTGTTAAAAGACTCTTTCAGCTTTTCCATCGCTGCGAGGGCTTTGGTCATCTCCTCTTTGGCTTTCACAACTTCTGCTTGTTGGGACTTCACATTCTCTTGCAAATCAGCGGTTTGGGCATCTCCATTGCTTAGTTCGGCCTACAATAGTGAAGAAATGTCAAAAAACAAGATATATATTTTCTAAAGTACAAAGCATATAACAAGTTATGCACTTCGTACTTGGGGGCTAATGCCTATTTTCTCTGATTCACTACATCTTTTATAA
This sequence comes from Triticum dicoccoides, assembly GCF_002162155.2. Lineage (NCBI taxonomy): Eukaryota > Viridiplantae > Streptophyta > Magnoliopsida > Poales > Poaceae > Triticum > Triticum dicoccoides. The sequence goes on from NC_041388.1 coordinate 173,873,182, forward strand.
GTCTCCAGAACAATGCAAGCATTATCCTTGACACTTGGGGGCTAATGTACATCTGTTCAAAATGGACGCATGAATTAAAACCCGGGTTACCTTGCCAAGCTAAACCGGCCTTTGGGGCTACGCCGAGGAAAGCTATATAAATACATTGGTAAAGTATCGGTCTTGGTTTTCACTAAGGACCTGACATTTTGAGGGTCAGTAGGAGAGACTTAAAGTGTTACAAAGACCCGATTTATGATTAACATCATAAAATGACCCTTGGGGGCTACTTGGGCTAGCATTTCAACTTGGGAATCAAGAAGTAAAGGGAGATGAAAATACCTCATAACGTTCCTTCATCAAGTTCACCAAACCGGCTTCATAGTCATGGTTTGAGTGCAGACGATTTAAGAAATGAGAGTGAAGTTCTTTAGCATCGAGATGGGCATAACTTGATAAGTCAGTACTCAATTTGCCCTTTTCCCTAGCAGCACGCTCTTCTTTAGCACTATGTTGGGCCAAGATTACGGGATGGCCAGGAGAGCTATGGCCCATGCCAGTAACGATAACATCATCTCCTTGGCCTTCAGTGGTTTTGGCGGGTGATACGGAGTCTCAGTATTTCTCACCGGACTAGCCCGGTTTGGAGTTGCCGGTCCAGTATCAGGCACGGCAGGATTAGCTTCTGGTGGTTCATCAGTATTCCGATCTTGAAGGGGCGGTTCATGAGAGGCGGCTTCAGGATGAGGACCCTCCAGTTCACAAGTTTGGTCTGGTTCACCTCTTTGCTCTTCTTCAAAAACTGCCTGGTCTTCTGACGGATTGTTGACCCGAGCTTTCTTGCTGGGTCTGGCTTTGGCTCTGAAAACAAAATTAAAAAAGGATTAACATCTTATTCAAGGTTTGTAACACATTGGAAGAAAGGGTTTGAAAGCTTACCCAGCCACAGTTTTTAGAGGAGGGAGTTGGGTTGCTGTCGACTCGCTAGAGGATGAGGGAGGTGTCACCTGATAATTTGAATCAGACGGATTAAGAGGTTGTCTAAAATAACCTGCCTTGGGATAAGAATTGTCAGAAGTGGGAGAGACCTCAGACCGGCGCTTCTGAACCGGAGTATCAGGTAAACCGGCCGAAGTGACCTGTTGGCCACTGTGCCGGGTTGTCCGGCGAGCTTCATGCTGCTGCGTATTCAAAATAAATGTTGGATCCAAGTAAGCAAGAGGATGAGAAGAGCTTACTTTCCGGACTGCTTGACGGGTTTTTTGTGTTGGCATAGAGTCTGAACTGGAGGGAAGGGTAATTACCTCTACATCATCAGCTTGGCTGCCTTCTACGTCCTCCTGATAAAGATCATTGTTAATGAGGTGGATGAAAAGGGAGCCAAGTGAGTCAAGTTCTACCTTAGCTTCCGGATCATCAGCATCTTCATCAAGTTCCATGTTGATCCGGTCAACCGTTTTCCGCTTTGAGGTCCGCTTGACGGCTTTGGTTTTAGGACGGGATGGTTTTACCACTTTATCCCCGGTTGGCTTTACCGCTTTATTTGCGGATTTCCGTTTCCAGAAGGGATCATCACCCTATTCATACATAAACAGAAGAAAGATTACAAGTTGAACAAATTAAAGATATCAAAGATGAAAAGGAAGTATAGTGCTTACAGCAGGCGGTTTGTTCTGAGTGTAGAAGGGGTTCAAGCCGGTTTGACGACAGACTGATTCCGGTTTATTCAATTTTTTCTTTACGCCTTCAGTGACCTCTTCATCGGTCATCTGAATGTTGATATGGCATTGGGGGTCTTCAACATCACCGGTATACTCACACATTAAACCGGGGCGGCGGCTTAGCGGCAAGACGCTCCAAGATATCCAACAGCGCACGAAATCAACGCATGTTAAACCGTTGGCCATAAAGGCCCGGAGCTTGGCGATTTGAGGGGCATACTTGGCCCGTCCTGCAGAACTTAAGCGTTGCGGCATTGGACGGGTGTTGGAAAGCCGGTGATCACGATAGCCTGGAAGAGGATTCTCATCTTCAGGAGAAGTATCTCTGCAGTAAAACCAAGTCTGGTTCCATTCCTTAGGGTGACTGTGCAGTTTGGCATGAGGGAATTCAACTTCCTTCCACTTTTGAATAGAGACACCACCAAGTTCAGTATTGGGGCCATTTACAAACTCTGTACGCCGGTTCAGATGAAAAAAAAAATCCCGGAACAACTCAGCAGTGGGTTCTTCTTGTAAGTATGCTTCACAGAAAACTTGGAAGTTGCAGATATTGGATACCGAATTGGGTCCAATATCTTGAGGATGGAGTTGGAAACTGGCAAGAACATCCCGAAAAAACTTCGACCCTGGCGGTTTGAAGCCACGACCCATGTGGTCGACAAAGATCACTACCTCACCCTGCCTCGTGGTAGGAGGATTCTCTGTTCCCGGGACTCGCCATCGGATCTCCGTCTTCTTTGGCAAGGTGCCGATACTAACCATTTCATTCAATTGTTCTTCGGTGATCCGGGAGGGAGCCCAGTTGCAAGCGGCAAACTGTTTGGCCATTGTGAAATGAAAAGCTGAAAAGGAAATGCCAGTTTACGAGTCATTCATGGAGGAGCGCAAGATGCATTGGAATAAACGTACACAAGTATGTGAAATTGCGTAAACCGGAGACTAATACAATAGTGAATGACAAGGTTATATCAAGGGCATACATGTGTTGTTAAACCGGACTATTACCATCAACGTAAAGAAGGTTTGCCGGTTTACTAGGGGACTAATGGTATGAGATAGATTGTTTTTACAAAGGTAAACTGCCTTGATGGTAAAGAGGATACAGATCTAAGGCGAAGAGGGTTAAGTAAGGTAAAAACAGGTTTCACAGGATCATAGGGGCATTTTGGATCTAAAAAAGTAAGGGTTAAGTAAGGGTTAAGTCAAGAAAATAAAAAGATTTAGACCTAAAAAAGTTGGTCTTGGAGCAGTTCATGACAGCACAGATTAAGGTTCTTTTTTATGCGCATAAAGGCTTGATTTAAAACAAACAAGAAAAGGGAGCTCTAGAACTATCGCACGGGGTATATCAAGCCTAAGGTTTACTGTCTAAAAGACTAGCGAAGAACGAGAAAGGAACACCATGAACTTGCGGGAACCCTAATGGATCTAGAAAGGAAAGAGGAAAGGACTTACTGCGGCCGCGGAAGCAGCGGAGGTGTGCTGCGGGGCTCTGGTACGAACAGGTTGATGCAGCGGCCGACGGTGAGGCAGAGGCGAGGCTTGATGGTGGTGGCGGTGCTCAAGTGCGAAGACGTCGCGAGGAAGAAGAAGGGATGAAGGGGTAACGAAAAGAAAAGAAAGGGGGTCCTCTGCCCCTATTTATAAGGCGAAGCGATAAAACGGCAAGTGCGAGAATCGAGGAGCTCAAAAATGGATAATTAATAATTGTGTCACCTCGATGACTGGATATGCATTAATGAAGGTAATCCTCAGCTTCAGCGAATAGATGACGTCAGGGCGGTTTGTTATGGTCCTGGAGCATGACGTCACGGCGGTTTACAAGATCAAAGTGAAAATGCAAAGGAAGAATTTTAAGTGTTGAAGATTGACATGAACCAGTTCAAACCCATCTGGGGCCTAATGTTGGGGATATTTTTACTAGATGTAAACCGGCCAGGAGTAGCCGGATTATCTTTATGAAGATTAGAAGCCCATGAAGACGCAAGAATGATGTCGCTTTATGAAGGCCCAAGGCCCAGAGGCGAATTAAGGCCTGTAGATGTAAACCGACTTAATTATGTAACTTGCATTGTAAGATAGGAAGTGTAGAGACCGAACCAGACACGTTTATGATCCGACTTCGGGACTCTGTAAACCGGCGGGCATCAACCTATGTATATAAAGGGACGACCCGACATCGGTTGAGGGGACAGACAATAACTCGAGAGCCAGACAAAGCAGATTCGCTCCCTGGCCTTCGAAACCCTAGCAATACCAATCACAACTAGACGTAGGCTTTTACCTTCATCGAAGGGGGCCGAACTCGTATAAAACTCCCCGTGTCCCCTTGTCCGGTTTAACCCCTTTAAGCTAACCCGTTGCGATGGCTCCATGACTAAGTCCTTTCACAAGGACATCTGCCGTGACAAACCCACGACATAACCCGAGAAGAATAAATGGTGCATGTAGTGTCATCATGTTGCATGCTAGTATCATCAGATTTATATGTTCTTGCCATGATCATATTGTTCTAGCAGTATTATATTCATGAGGTTCATGTTATGTTATCCTGATGATTTCATGTTAATTCCTGCTTAACCTGTAATTGCCATGCTGTTGTTTGTCTTGAATGCTTCTGGTTATTGTGAGCTTGCAAGTACATTCAATGTACTGACCTGGTGTGTCATGCCAGTTTGCAGGTCGTGCCTGGATTGCTTGCTTGTTTGGTGTTGTTCCTATGTTCACGAGCTAGGATAAGCGTTCTAGCCAGAGTCCCTACGGATTGGAGTCCATCATCACCATTCGTTGTTCCGCTGCCAGTAGTTGTTCCGTTGCTTCAAGTTGTTATGCTACTTGTATAGAGCAATCGTGGTTGGCGTAGTGTCGCCGTGCCGATGTTATTCATTGTAATATCGGAACCCGTGTATTCATATCCGTGTTGTAATAGAGAGCTGGTTTGTTCTATACTAAGCAGTGCCGTATTCCAGAAGACTTCACCTCAATCTCTGCGCTGGAATACGGGGCGTTCTGGTTTTCTCTGAGCCGGGGTGCCACACGGCAGTGATTGAAGAACCCTGTCAATGACACTATCATCAGGAAGATTAACTCCCAGTTGAGTCAAGTGATTGTGGTACCCAGACATTCTAAGTATATGTTCACTGACAGAACTATTCTCCTCCATCTTGCAGCTGTAGAACTTATTGGAGACTTCATATCTCTCAATCCGGGCATTTGCTTGAAATATTAACTTCAACTCCTAGAACATCTCATATGCTCCATGACGTTCAAAACATCGTTGAAGTCCCGGTTCTAAGCCATAAAGCATGGCACACTGTACTATCGAGTAGTCATCAGCTTTACTCTGCCAGACGTTCTTAACGTCATCAGCAGCATCTGCAGCAGGCCTAACACCTAGCGGTGCTTCCAGGACGTAATTCTGCTGTGTAGCAATGAGGATAATCCTCAAGTTACGGACCCAGTCCATGTAGTTGCTACCATCATCTTTCAACTTAGCTTTCTCTAGGAATGCATTAAAATTCAATGGAACAGTAGCACGAGTAATTTACCTACAACAACATAGACATGCAAAATACTATCAGGTACTAAGTTCATGATAAATTAAAGTTCAATTAATCATATTACTTAGGAACTCCCACTTAGATAGACATCCCTCTAATCATCTAAGTGATCACGTGATCCATATCAACTAAACCATGTCCGATCATCACGTGACATGGAGTAGTTTTCAATGGTGAACATCACTATGTTGATCATATCGACTATATGATTCACGCTCAACCTTTCGGTCTCAGTGTTCCAAGGCCATACACTGGTGCACGTCGGTCCTAAACAAACGGTTTTTACCCCTTTCCGTGACGGCCTTCGGAATCGTCGCCAAGTGAGTGTGTGCGATAGGGGGTCCTTCCCACATGACCCAGAAACCATCGGGGATATGGAACAGTGATCTAGAGGCCTTCCAAAATGTAATCGTGTGCGATGCAGCACACACTAAATTCTTTCGCATGTGTGGTATCGGTGATTAAGCGTTTCTAATGACGCAGTGAAACCATACAGTCTGTCATAATGCACCGTTTGGGAAACAGTATGTAAGGCACACTGGCCAACATATGAACTGTGTGTGATTTGTGCCCTATCGCACACGAGTTTTCTGTGTAACCCGTCTGCCATGCTAGACTCCATCGCACACGTTTTCCAACAATTACCGTCTGCGATAATGTTCTATCACAAATGGTTCAGGAGCCCCTTCACACACATACAAGTGATGCAAATCATTTGTGATTTGCTAGGTATCACTGACGGTTGCCGCAAGAGTGACATGTGCTTTTCGTTTGGGATCCCACACGTTTCCTTAAAAAAATACGACTGAGATTGTATTTTGCATTGGGCATGGTTTACTCCCAGTTCTCGTGTGCGATAACGCGATATCGCAAACGGTTCCGGAGAACCTACGCACATGTAGTAGAACTGCGAATCGTTTGCGATCTGTTGTGTATCACCGACGGTTCCAATACAATTGACGTATGCTTTCCAACGTGGATCACACACACTCATTTAGTTGAACAGTGTGCGGAGCAATTACCAAGTTAAAACAAAAATATCCCATTTTGAATCGGCACGCAAAAAGAAAATTCACTACAATATTCAATTGAGCAAATAGTGTACACAGGAAGAACATTCATCAGATTTCGCAACAATTGCAATTGAACATATGGTAGCTAAATTCCAATGATTTGTCCACACATATATGCATTACATAATTAATCATAGTGTACGAAATACGAAAACCTCATCAGATGGAAAACAATGGATCCATGTGTTATATGTTTAGCGGCTAACTCTTACTCAATGTTTCAGGAGAAGGCATGCTGAAATCTTCATTATCACTAGTGGGATTGATGTAGTGATGCAGGAAGAAGTCGTTGATAAATCTCCGAACCATCAGTAATTCACCAGACGGGAGCGGTTCAGGGGTCCTCAATTTTAAGATGAGCTGCAATATTTTTAAGATCAGAATGTGCCATATGAGTGGAGTATAAGATATTAATTAAGATAGACTTACTGGTACTAATTCGCGAGGATCGTCATAACTATCAGCAGATTTACAGATGGAGATCATGTGTGTGCAAACATAGTATCCACAAAGGTTGGTCCCTGCTTCTTGCTGAGGACACTGGAATTTTTTGTATAGAATTAGTCATGTATTTGTCCTATTAGGAACAACCTAACCGGTGTTAGATGTATTATTTTTTCTTTGGACAAAATATAAAGAGGTTTATTTAGAAGCTTGAACATTTGACTAGCGTAAGGAAAGGTATTTGCAGACTGTTGGATAAATTTTCTGAAAATAATGGATTTCGGTCTATTACTAGAGAAACGATCTCGTGCTGTAGAGGTAGTTTCCTCTTGAAAAGGTTCCCTGTTTTAGTTTTCCATAATGCGAGCACACTTCAAATGATGATGAATTTTGACAACATCAATTATTGAACCAGATATGAATGCAAATTAATTTCAACATCATAGAATTCAATACCTATCCAAGAATTGCTGAAGATGCGTCAGATCCTGAGCGTTTGTTGACTCTCTGAGAGAAGCGATGTAGTAAACTGTGTTCTTCTTTGGAACAATGAATACCAATATCTAGTGATTGCTACATATTAAGAAATCCATGAACTTACGAACGATGTCGAAATCTGAAAGACAATCAGTGTATGCGTGGTTGTTTACTTGACTTACCCTTCATGATATGGCCAGAGAAATGATTCTGCATGGGATGTGTTTTCGAAGATACAGACGACTGTGTTAATGGCCTAGTCCCGTCGGTCCTTTTCATGTAATGCTGTGCCATTTGCTAATGCAGGATCTATGAAATACACACTCTCACTTTGTCTTCTCTGCATGTTCAATCCTCTGAGAGGAATAAAATGCAGTTAGTTGTTTATCATTTACAACCTTGTATGGAGAAGTTGATCAGAGTTTGTTAAGTACTTACAAAATCACGCATCTAACAAGAGTGACATCGAGCACGTTGAAGTTGAAGAAAAGATGTATGTCCTTGAAACTCATAATGATGGAACCAACATCATGTCAAAAATGATCTCTGTTGTAGTGGACTAGCAAATGGTGATGACCTTCTGACATTTGATCCATGCAATATTCATGTAACTCGCGGCAACTGGAGCTGCACTCATCACAGTATTCGCCAACAAGAAATGGCTGGCCATGGACGTAATTGAGTGCTTCAAGTACATCTGCTTTTCTTTTAGCAAGCAACAATTCTACTTCTTCATCATCCATGGCGTCAGAAATAATATTACTCCCCGATTCAAACAAGCTGCTGCTAATTTGGTTCTGGGTGATGAGTGCTTTAAGTAAGAGGCAATCGTTCTCTTTCCTCCTCACTTTCCCGCTGCGCTTCCTCGTGGTCGTGGGTGTAGCCTGTTTGGCCACTTCCTTCTTGGTACTTGAAGCATTTCTGGCAGAATGTCTGGTTGCCTGCACGGTAGACTGCCGAGCAGACGGTGAAGCTTGGACGGACTTCTTAGTAGACTGTTTATCTATGCCGGACTGCTGAGCTGGCAGTGCTGCAGTGACGGACTGCTAGGCTGTAGGAGCAGAGGCATCAGACTGGTGACCATGTGTTGAAGCTATGTCGGGTTTCTGCGCAGGTGGTGCCAACTTGTCGGTGTGCTAAGGAGGCTGTGCCAACACATTGGTTTGTTGAGCAGGAAGTGTTGATGCATTGGTATGCTGATCATGCTCCTGTGGACCGATGGACTGATGAGCAGTCGGTTCTGGACCTACAGACTGCTTAGCAGGCGGTTCTGAAGCATCAGACTGCTTAGCAGTCTGTTCCACCAGGTTGGTGTGCTGAGCATGTGCTGCAGCTGGGTCCCCCCCCCCCCCGCTGCTTCAGCGGCCGGCGTCTGAACCGGTGGTGCGTCATCAGCAGTTGTAGGCCTTGCCACTGGCTGCTTTGGGGCGGAGGACGACATGGCGTGTATGCCACATGGGAGTAACATAGGTAGTAATATCACACATATCTAGATAAAGTAGATGATGTGGCAAGCAATAAATGAAGAAAGAGAGGAAAGTAGTAACATAGCTAGTTACTAGTAGTATGAGTAAAATCACATATACATATCAAGGCAAGATGCGTCTATAGCCTAATAAATGAAGTGTTGCATGTTACCACACATATATGTTACTCCCCACTGTAGAGGTAGTAACATAGACTAGCGTAACACATGGGCATGTTACTAGTCTATGCTACTACCCATTGTGGCTAGTCTGAGTAACATCACACATCTCAAGGCAAGATGAGTCTATAGCCTAATAAATGAAGTGTTGCATGTTACTACACATATGTTACTCCCCACTATAGAGGTAGTAACATAGACTAGTAACATTCTATGTTACTACCCATTGTGGCTAGTATTATGTCACTCTATTGTGTACTTACTTGCTCTAATAATGCATAGTATCATAGAGTAGCTAATATCATATGTAGTACTTTATTTATATTGTCATGCATGACACATAGTAGCATAACATTTATTATGATACGGTTTCATGATATGATACTTAACCCTCTCTTTCTTCATTTAATTAATTCTATGATAGCTCATCAAAATTGCCTACTTGGCATGCATGATACTAGCTATGATACCCCCTACTATCAGCCTAGCAAAGGTCTACAGATCAATTGTGCATCACTTTGTGAGTTTTCATCCGTTTGTTAGAGAAGCGGGGAGAATTTTCAAACATTTCGGCCGCGAGGTGCGGCCACTAGCGTAGGCCTAGTTGGTATTTTAATTATAGAAAATTTCGATGGAGTTTGGACATCATCAAAATCAATGTGTGCCCGTGGTGTGCTCTCACGACCCCGTGGAAAAAATTGGTAAAGTTTGGCACAAGTTTTGATGACCGCTCCTTCCAAACCGGAACATCTCACATGAAGGATCATGGTTTTCCAAAAGGAGATGTGTCAATTCAAATTCCTGTGGCCGGTGACTTCATCGTTTGGCCTCATAAAAATTTCCACGGTACACAATCACCATTATACCATGGGTTTGATTTTCTGGTGCATTTCAGGTATTGTTAGCTATATTTAAGACATTTTTGATATTAAAGTGCATTTTATGCATAAAAATAAAATTACAACCGGAACTGCATGTGCCGTCAAAAGGGATGAGGATCGCCGTTCGATCTAGGAGCATCCAACGGTGCAGACATATGATCCGTGGGGTTTGGGTTCTGGCCAATCAGAAAGCACGACTCAGATCGTGGGCGGGGTGGTGGCGGGGTTTGGTCGGCACATGGCTTTCATCAACAAACAGTGTGCTATTCACAAACCAGATTGCATATTTTTGTTCACACATACTATAGTGAGATCGATTGAGTGTGCTACCTCTATGATATAATATAATAACAAAAAATAGTTCATATTCATTGCCTGAGCTGACAGCATATCAAGGTCAACATAACAGTTCTTACGTCAACAAAAAACCGGGCATAACTCACAAATTCAGTACACGCGATAGTTCTAAATTGAACGAATTAAGTTGCATGGTAGGCATAAAGACTAGTCTTGCAGCTTAATTCCCATGTACATGGGGGAACTGGGATCATTAAGTTGACCCCGAATGAACTTGTGTTTTTGGATGATTTTAAACTTCTTCTCTGTTGCACTGGTGCGTGATCCCTTGGCTGGCAACTCATCAAATTCATTGTACTCATCCTGATCGGCAACATCGTCGACACCCAGTACCCTTCTCTTCCCATGCATCGCTAAATGGCCGTTCTTATGCAAGGGGTCTTCCACAAAGAAAATCTGGGTAGCATCGCTGGCAAGAATGAATGGGTCCGTGTGCTATGCCATCGTTGTCCTGTTAACACAGGTCTTCCTGTACTCATCAGTCCTTACCTGACCAAGAGGGATCCATGCGCACCTGAATAATGCCACCTTAACTTTCACATAGTCAAGCTCCCAAATCTCTTTGATGGTTCCATAGTATACCCTTTTATCAGCTTCATTTACAGTCATGCGTTCTATTCGAATAGAGCTGTTTTGATACGAGGTCTTCTTACCATGTTCCTCAGTGTAGAACGTGTATCAATTTATGTCATATGCTTGGTACGTCAGCACCGTAGGTGATGGATTTTGTGCCAACAACGTAGCAATGTCATCGATGGATCCTTGTGCCAAATGATTCTTCAGCCATTCGACATAGTTCTTAGTGTGATCCTTCATCTCCACCTCTGATGAAGGCACCATTGGTAAGAATCTTTGGCGTATCTCCGCCAAGTGTTCTTCGGCATAAGCGATGAGAACTGGGCTGTTAAGCAGTACCGTCAAATGGGCTTTCTCTGCCAATTCTCTGGGTGCAGCCATTTGCATTCTAGCAAGGACTGGCTTACCTTTCAGCCTTCCCTCATGGCGAGAGAGGGGCAAACCTATAGGTCTTTGTTTCATGTATTCGGTGCAAAACTCAACCACCTCCTCCGCGGTATAACCTATTGGTCTTTACCTCTGGATGGTTTCAATTTCGACAAAAGCGCTTCAGGATTCCCATGAACTGCTCGAAGGGATACATGTTGTGAAGAAACACAGGACCACAATACTTTATCTCATCGACAAGGCGCACAGTGAGATGGACCATGATATCAAAGAATGACGGTGGGAAAAACATCTCTAGGTTGGACAATATTCATGCAATATCATCTTGCATATGATCCAACTCTTCATGATCTACAACTTTCTGCCATAGTTGGTTGAAGAAATCACAGAAGTCAATGAGTGTGTTTCTTATATCTTTGTCCATCAGATTCTTGATGGCCACCGGGAGGATTTGTGTCAACATTACGTGGCAATCATGTGACTTCATGTGTCCCAACTTCATTTTACCTGAGCTCATATCCACGAGACTTCTGATGTTTGTAGAGTAGGAAGAGGGTGTCTTAACTGACAACAAATAGGTGAAGAACTGTGTTGCTTCTTTTGTACTGAAACTATAACTCTGGCGAGCTTTGATGAATTTGTCATCATCTTCTGCTTCACTCTTGCCTTGTGATTCATCATCAAGCATATCGAGCCGTGAACCGTCACCATCCTATCTTTTACCTTTAATCTTGAGCATAGTACCAAGGATGCTTTCACATATGTTCTTCTCTACATGCATGACATCGATGCAGTGACGTACACATAGAATCTCCTAGTAAGGTAATTTCCAGAACACCGATTTGTTCTTAAACACTTGATCCTTGGGTGTTAGTCTCACCGTCAAAGGGTGGTTCTTGCCAAGCACAACATTAATTTTTTAGCCATGTTGTGGACCACCACTCCTTCATAGGGTCTTAGGGCTGCAGCTGCCTCTGCCGTACCATCAAATTCAGCTTTCATCTTTCGGTATGGGTGATTTTTCCGTAAGAACCTACGATTATGCAAATACACTATTTTGTGCGAGTTGGGAAGTCTTCTGCTAGCTGTCCTATCCATGCATGTGACACACCCTACTTCTCCCCTTGTTTTCTGCCCCGATGTGTTGCCTAATGTCGGCATATCTTGAATGGTGTGCACTAGCATGGCATGTAGATCAAAAATCTCCTTTCTGTAAGCATCATAACATTTTACAGCAGGTGCATCTATCCACACTATCAGCAGTTCTTCTACCAGTAGTTGAAAGTAAATGTCGATGTCATTTCTAGGTTGCTTCGGGTCTTGGATAATCATTGACATCATAATGTATTTTTTCTTCATACACAACCAAGGAGCTAGGTTGTATATGCACAGAAGCACCGGCCATGTGCTGTGATTGGTGCTCATATCGCCAAAAGGATTCATCCCGTCAGTACACTCCCTGAGCCTTATACTTCTAGGATCCTTGGCAAAATTTCAAAATTTTTGTCGATTAATTCCCATTGAGCCCCATCTTTCGGGTGCCTCATATACCTATCCGCAATTCGCTCATCATGATGCCACCGCAACCTCTTTGCCTCTCTAGGGTTTGCAAACAAACGCCTCAACCTTGGAATTAAAGGCAAGTACCAAACAACCTTGAACGGGACTCTTGTCTTGATCTCGTCGTCCAATTTGTACTTGTCCTTTGCTCTCCCATGCTTGTATCGTGCATGCTTGCATGTGGGACATGCACGAAAATCTTTGTACTCACCATAGTACAATATACAATCATTCACACAAGCGTGTATCTTCTATACTTCAAGTTCCAATGGGCAAACAAATTTCTTCGCTTCATTCGTGCTTCTGGGGAGCACATTATCTTCCGGAAGAATTTCTTTCCGAAGACGTAACATCTCTTTGAAGCCCTTGTTTGATAGACCATTTGCTGCTTTAAATCTGAGAAGCGCCAAGGTGGCACTCAACCTGGAATATTTCTTTTTGCAACCTGGATACAATTCTTTCTTGGAGTCCGCATCAATGGTTGGTAGATCCTCGTACCCAATCATATGCTTATCTGGCCCCTCGAAATCTGCAATCATAGCAGCAAAATCTGCCATATCAAGATCGTTGTCATCTGCATCGACGTCTTGGTTTTCCAGTGGGTGTTTCAGCTTTCCGGTGTTACATTGGAAGCTTGACGCCTCTGCCCCGATGTTAGATTCAACATCCATGTGACACTGATCGGGGTTTGGCATCTCGCTGCCCTGGGTATCTTCATCCATGACCTCCTCTTCACCGTGTCTGGTCGAACGTGTATATACATCCATGAATCCCCTAGAGACTAAGTGCATCTGGACATCTGCAACTTCATGTGACTCTGTATTGGAACAATCAGTACATGGACACAGGATGTAATCCGCAACACCAATTCTCCTCTTTGTACTTTCAGCCAAATTCATGAACTCTGTCATGCCATTGATAAAATCTGTGGTTTTCCGATTCTTCATCCATCGAGATCATTCCATCTGCAGCACACGAATGGTAATTAAAAACAAAACAACAACATTAATACACGGAATAACTGCTGTCCGAAGATGCGTGCATAAATCACAAGGTTTTTTTTAATAATTACTGAGGGCGCTCCATGTTGTTACCTAGACGTGCTATGAAAAAAATTAATGGCCAGTCAATTTACACGCAGAGTACTAGTACAAAACTACACTTAGGAATTGAATACCTAAAATTAGCCACTCACAAAAAATACCTTAATTAATTTGCCGCGCGGCGACCTCCACCCAGCAGACAGACAAGCGCGATGCAGCGGCGCGTCGAGACAGCAGGGTCGAGGAGCAAAGCTTAGTGCGGCTGCCACCTGAAGTTCGACCTCCACTATCCCGCGCGCCATCGACCGTGATGGATGTGCTCGAATCACACCGCCGCCGACCTCGATGGTTGAGATCCTCCTATCTCCCACTACAGAACGAGGATTGATCTCCTATGACGCTGCCACCGCCCACCGCCCACCGACCGAGGATTGACCTCTTCTCCGGTAGCTGCTGCCTAGGCCGCCGCCGCCATCTCTATATGCAGAGCGACTGTTTTTTATGGATATCCACGGAGCAGCTGTTTACACGGTATCTCACCGTAACTCAATTATATGGACATGGTAGTACATCACATACGGTTATGTAACGACAACCGTGTCCAACCTACGTTGTCTTCTCACACGGTTTGGTGCGGATATCGTGTGTGACGTTGGAATACCTAACACAAACGACATGTACAAATAGTGTGCCGTATACAACATATATATAGTGCCATTAGTAGTTCCCGACCGTTAGCTTATCTCCATAGTTTCCCCATTTCCCCCAAATCCCTACATAGCCTCCAAATTCCCTCGCGTGGCACTGACATTGGGGGAATGCGGACGAGTGGTGCTGATGGTTTCGGTGCGGCTGCTCCTACTCATGTCGCCGCCACGATGGCGGTTGCCGCCGAGCACTTGCCTAAGGTCATCAGAAGGCAGGTGTACTACGGATCTGAATCGTCCTGTCAGGTTCCAATCTATCCCGATCTTTTTTACCATGTCCAAAGTATGCCTCCTTGCTGAATCCGTTCTAAATGACCCCCCCAGGAAAGCGATCTGCCGCCGGATCCAGAGCTTGACTCCAGACTCCCGCAACACGAGTTCGACTCCGAGTTTTGCGCCACCAAGAAGTACCAAAAGCTGAGTTGTGTGCACGGGCACACTCCCGCTCGACGTGTATGCACGGAAGGATTCGACATTGGCAGGCGGTTTCTCAGTTGCCCCTTAAAGGTTAGTGCTAATTAAGTTCATCATTTTACTTCACTTAATTCCACTGCTCATCCAGAATACTATTTAACATTGGCAGGGATATGAGGCTTGTGCCTTTGTTAACTGGCTGGATGAAGAATGGCATGGCAGGGCTCGGAGTGTTATCACCAAGATCGCAGAAGATAATGTAAAGCTGAAGAAGAAACTGGCTGATCTGGAATGTACAATCAGTACGATGAAGCAAGAAAGAATCAATCACAGGCAACATATGAAACCAAGAGACAAGAAGGAACTAGCATGTGTAGTTGTGGTTGTCGCATTAGCCATGTTCTATGCATTGTTTGCAATGATGATTAGGGGTTTTGTTTGAAAGTATTGTTAAAGCACATCTAGATGTGCTCTAAGTAATGGACATCTAGGTCCTATATATGCCATTGATGTTACGTGAAGATTCGTGCAGATATTTTTCTTTGTCTTTTTTCTTTTCCTTTCTAGTTTGATTATTACTGGCTTTATCAATAAGAAGAGCTCAATGCATTGCTTGCCAACTATCCTACTCCGTTTGTACCGGCACTGGTGCATAACCGCAAAACTCGTTCCTTGTTTTTGTCCTGAAAAAGGAAACCAGCCAAATAGCCAATAGGAGTCATGCACAACCCCAGGAATTTCTAGCGACTGGGTACAAATAATTATGGTTGATTATATCAGCGGTTAGATAATACGTCAACCCCCGCTTCAATCCCCGCTTCAATTGGCAGTTCCTCTTCTCTGCATACCCCATTTAAGTGTCCACCATCTTAATCGTCCCCGGCAGGTGCCGCTACACACTGGCACACACTCTGCAGCCATGTCGAGCGATAGCGAGGACGACAGTTCGGCCAGCAGTCTGGCGCCCGATGATAGGTCAACGTCGGAATCATCCATCTCGTCTTCCATGAGTCCGGTGTCGAGCCCAGACCTCGATTATATCCGGTTCATGGAAGGGACGCCGCCTTCGGAGTCGTCAGACAAAAACCAGACGGACGAGGAGCCGCCGGAGGACGACGACGATATGAGGAGGAATGGTCGAACAAGGAGGAGGAGGACGACGACAACAATGACGATGACGACGGTGGTGACGATGAAAAGCCAACGGTCAGTGGCAAGAAGCGTCCTCGCCAAGACGATGTCGCGGGGCCTTCCAATAAGAACAACAAGAAGAAGGACTAAATTAAGCAGACTGTATATATCTCTGTTTATCTTGTCAATCTCATCGCAGACGTTTAGTAATATGTATTCGATAGAGATCCTCTACATTATCGCCAACAGGTTGGTTTGTTGAACTGTGTGCCCTGACGAGCACACAATTCACAAAAAAAGACCGTATGGGCTGTCTATAATGATCATACACAATTTTGATTACCAACCTGTTTGGCGGGTATCACAAACATCTTGTTATGCCGAATCGTTTGTGTTCACCTCACTCATCACAAACAGTTCATCAGAGTGAAATGTATGCCGTATATCGCACACACCTTGATGTGGCTGCCCGTTTATGTTGTTCTGTCTCATTGCAAACAGTTCGTACAGATCAACCGTATGCCCCTCATCGCACACGCAACTATAATCTGAACCGTGTTTGATGTATCATTCATCACAAATGTTTTGCATCATTTCTAACGATTTTCATACACCACCGTTTGCGATTATTGCATCACACACAGTTTCTCGAAGGGTCTCTAATCATACTGTCGCGTTAGCAGCATCCTGCAGTAGTGATATCTGCATATGCTAGGCCCGTCAAGTTTAACCTGAGTATTCTGCTTGTGCAAAACTGGCTTGCAACCATTGTATGTGAACATAGAGCTTATCACACCCGATCATCACATGGTGTCTCGGCACGACGAACTGTAGCAATGGTGCATACTTAGGGAGAACATTTATACCTTGAAATTTAGTGAGAGATCATCTTATAATGCTACCGTTGTACTAAGAAAAATAAGATGCATAAAGGATAAACATCACATGCAATCAATATAAGTGATATGATATGGAACCATCATCTTGTGCCTTTCATCTCCATCTCCAAAGCACCGTCATGATCACCATCGTCACCGGCTTGACACCTTGATCACCATCGTAGCATCATTGTCATCTCGCCAACTATTGCTTCTACGACTATCGCTACCGCTTAGTGATAAAGTAAAGCAATTACATGGCAATTGCATTTCATACAATAAAGCGACAACCATCTGGCTCCTGCCAGTTGCCGATAATTGTTACAAAACATGATAATCTCATACAACAATTTATATAATCACGTCCTGACCATATCACATCACAACATGCCCTGCAAAAAAAAGTTAGATGTCCTCTACTTTGTTGTTGCAAGTTTTACATGGCTGCTACGGGCTTCTAGCAAGGACCGTTCTTACCTACGCATCAAAACCACAACGATTTTTCGTCAAGTGTGCTGTTTTAACCTTCAACAAGTACCGGGCGTAGTCACACTCGATTCAACTAAAGCTGGAGAAACAGACACCCACTAGCCACATGTGTGCGAAGCACGTCGGTAGAACCAGTCTCATGAATGTGGTCATGTAATGTCGGTCTGGGCCGCTTCATCCAACAATACTACCGAATAAAAGTATGACATGCTAGTAAGCAGTATGACTATTATCACCCACAACTCTTTGTGTTCTACTCATGCATATAACATCTACACATAGGCCTGGCTCGGATGCCACTATTGGGGAACGCGGTATTTCAAAATTTTCCTATGATCACGCAAGATCTATCTATGAGATGCATAGCAATGAGAGGGGAGAGTGTGTCTACGTAGGCTCGTAGACCGAAAGCGGAAGCATTTAGTAACGCGGTTGATGTAGTCAAACGTCTTCGCGATCCAACCGATCAAGTACCAAACACAAGGCACCTCCGCGATTTGTGCATGGTCAGCTTGGTGACGTCCCTCGTACTCTTAAACCAGCTGAGGCCAAGGGTGAGTTCCGTCAGCACGACGGTGTGTTGACAGTGATGATGAAGTTACCGACGCAGGGCTTCGCCTAAGCACTACGACAATATGACCGAGGTGGAAAACTGTGGAGAGGGGCACCGCACACGGCTAAAGATCAAATTATGTCTATGGGGTGCCCCCTCCCCTATATATAAAGGAGGGGAGGAGGAGGCCGGCAGGCCACAAGGGTCGCCCCCAAGGGGGGCAATCCTACTCCTAGTAGGAGTAGGTTCCCCCCTTTCCCAGTCCTATTAGGAGAAGAAGGAAGGAGAGGAAGAAGAGAAGGAAAGGGGTGCTGCCCCCTAGCCCTAGTCCAATCCAGTTTGGGCTAGGGGGGGGGGCGCCACCTCTTGGCCTGCCTCCTCTCTTCCATTACTAGGCCCATAAGGCCCAATAACTTCCCGAAGGGGGTTCCGGTAATCCACGATACTCCGAAACATATCTGAAACGACCCGAACCATTCTGGTGTCCGAATATAACCTTCCAACATATGAATCTTTATGTCTCAACCATTTCGAGACTCCTCGTCATGTTCTTGATCTCATCTGGGACTCCGAACAACCTTCAGTACATCAAATCACATAACACATAATACATATCGTCATCGAACGTTAAGCGTGCAGACCCTACAGGTTCGAGAACTATGTAGACATGACCGAGACACATCTCCGGTCAATAACCAATAGCGGAACCTGGATGCTCATATTGGTTCCTACATATTCTACGACGATCTTTATCGGTCGAACCGCATAACAACATATGTTGTTCCCTTTGCCATCGTTATGTTACTTGCCCGAGATTCGATCATCGGTATCATCATACCTAGTTCAATCTCATTACCGGCAAGTCTCTTTACTTGTTCTGTAATGCATCATCCCGCAACTAACTCATTAGTCACATTGCTTGCAAGGCTTATAGTGATGTGCATTACCGAGAGGGCCCATAGATATCTCTCCGATACACGGAGTGACAAATCCTAATATCGAACTATGCCAACTCAACAAACACCATCGGAGACACCTGTAGAGCATCTTTATAATCACCCAGTTATGTTGTGATGTTTGATAGCACACAAGGTGTTCCTCCGGTATTCAGGAGTTGCATAATCTCATATTCATCGAAACATGTATAAGTCATGAAAAAGCGATAGCAATAAACTAAACAATCATAGTGCTAAGCTAACAGATGGGTCTAGTCCATCATATCATTCTCTAATGATGTGATTCCATTCATCAAATGACAATACATGTCCATGGCTAGGAAACTTAACCAACTTTGATTAACGAGCTAGTCAAGTAGAGGCATACTAGGGACACTCTGTTTGTCTATGTATTCACACATGTACTAAGTTTCCGGTTAATACAATTCTAGCATGAATAATAAACATTTATCATGGTACAAGGAAATATAAATAACAACTTTATTATTGCCTCTAGGGCATATTTCCTTCAGGATAAGGGCCTCCCCTCAGCGCCTCTCTCACCCTTGGTAAACCCTAGCCACAACCCCCCCCCCCTCGCAGCTCTCTCCTTCCCCTCCTCTACTCCCTACTCCGAGCTTGACTAAGAGAGCAGGAGTGCGTCGGCTTGAACTACTATGACCATCGTGCTTCCCGCGCCATCGGTGGATGTCCAGGAGCCCCGGCAGGGTCTTCTTCATCGACTACACCAACAGATCGAACTCGGGGGTCACTGGTGACGCCTCTCCCGTCCATCCTGTCGTCGATGTCCGCCCCGTCGATCTCCTCATCCTCGGTTGTCCCCGGCCCTATCGACCCTCCGCGACCTCCCTGTGAGTATCCGTTCCATCCCTCGCCTTCCCCCTCCTTTTCCGTAGCTATAACCACTGCCCGCATCCTCTCGTGGCCGCACCAGAGCTCTGCTCCTGTGCGCGCACTCGCATCGCCCTCCGTGGTCCCTCCACGCCCTGGCCCCACGTCTGCTGACCTCGCGTGAGATCATGCCGTATCTGCTCGCTGCCGACAGTCGCCTGCTTACGCCCATCGTTCGCCTCTGCTCGCACCGTCACATCCCTGCCCTCGCGCCCCGGGCCACTCTCTGGCCGCGCCCACCAGCCACTGACCGCTCGCCCCCATGTCCGCGCTCCTACGCACACCAACCCATTCATGCCTAGGATGTGCCGCCGGAGTGCACACAGTCCCACTTGCGAGATGTCGCAGTTGCTCGCTATCACTGCACCGCTGCTGCTTGCTGATGCTCTACGTTGCTACCCGCCGCCTAGCGCCGCCACGCCTCCCGCCCTTGGTCCTGAAGGAAATATTCCCTAGAGGCAATAATAAAGTTGTTATTTTATATTTCCTTATTCATGATAAAGGTTTTTTATTCATGCTAGAATTGTATTGATCGGAAGCCTAAATACATGTGTGAATACATAAACAAATACCATGTCCCTAGTAAGCCTCTACTAGACTAGCTCGTTGATCAAAGATGGTTAAGGTTTCTTAAACATGGACATGTGTTGTCATTTGATAACAGGATCACATCATTAGGAGAATTATGTGATGGACGAGAACCATCCATTAGCTTAGCATTATGATCATTCAGTTCATTGCTATTGCTTTCTTCATGTCAAATACATATATTCCTTAGACTATGAGATTATGCAACTCCCGGATACTGGAGGAATACCTTGTGTGCTATCAAACTTCACAACATAACTAGGTGATCATAAAGATTCTCTACAGCTATCTCCTAATGTGTTTGTTGAGTTGGCATAGATCGAGATTAGGATTTGTCACTCCGAGTATCGGAGAGGTATCTCTGGGCCCTCTCGGTAATACACATCATAAGTAGCCTTGCAAGCAAAGTGAATAAGGAGTTAGTTACAGGGTGATGTATTACGGAATGAGTAAAGAGACTTGCCGGTAACGAGATTGAACTAGGTATGAAGATACCGATGATCGAATCTCAGGCAAGTAACATACCGATGGACAAAGGGAATTACGTATGTTGTCATAACAGTTCGACTGATAAAGATCTTCGTAGAATATGCAGGCGCCAATATGGGCATCCAGGGTCTGCTATTGGTTATTGATCGGAGAGGTGTCTCGGTCATGCCTACATAATTCTCGAACCCATAGGGTCCACACGCTTAACGTTCATTGACGATATAGTATTATATAAGTTATGTGATTTGGTGACCAAATGTTGTTTAGAGTCCTAGATGATATCATAGACACGATGAGGAGTCTTGAAATGGTCGAGAGGTAAAGATTGATATATAGGACGATGGTATTCGGACACCGGAAGTGTTTCAGAGGGTACTGGGTACTTATCGGGTCACCGGAAAGGAGTTTCAGGCACCCCCGGCAAAGATATGGGCCTTATGGGCCAAGAGAGGGAACACACCAGCCCACAAGGGGCTGGTGCACCCCTATACAGGCTGAACCTATGAGGAGGAGAAGAAATAGGGGAGGGCAAGGAAAGTGTGGAGTGGGACTCCTCGTTCCTTCCCTCTCCCCCTCTTTCCTTTCCCCTTCTTCTTACAAGGAAAGGGGGGCGCAGGGCAAGGCAACGGCCCTAGGGCTGCCGCCAAGTCTCTTGGGGCATCCTAGGGGCTGCCTCCTCCCCTCCCACCTATATATACATGGGTAGGGGGCGCCACACAAGGAACAACATTGTCTTAGCCGTGTGAGGCTCCCCCGTCCAGCGTTTACCCGCTGGGTCATATTTTCGTAGTGCTTAGGCAAAGCCCTATGTAGATAACTTCACCATCACCGTCACCATGCCGTTGTGCTACCGGAACTCATCTACTACCTCGCTGTCTTGCTGGATCAAGAAGGCAGATGACGTCACCGAGATGAATGTGTGCAGAACGCGGATGTGCCGTGCGATCGGTACTAGATCGGTTGGAGCGCTAAGAAAGTTCGACTACATCAGCCGTGTTGTGAAACACTTCCGCTTACGGTCTACGAGGGTACGTAGACACACTCTCCCCCTCGTTGCTATACATCTCCATGGATAGATCATTGCGTGTGCATAGAATTTTTTTTGTTTTCTATGCAACGTTTCCCAACAGTGGCATCAGAGCCAGGTCTATGCGCAGAGGATATGCACGAGTAGAACACAAAGAGTTGTGGGTGGTGATAGTCATACTTCTTCCACCAACGTCATATTTTGATTCGGCAGTATTGTGGGATGAAGCGGCTCGGTCCAACCTTACATGTCCACGCACATGAGACCGGTTCCACCGACTGACATGCAACTAATTTTGCATAAAGGTGGCTGGCGGGTGTTTGTTTGTCGTACTTTAGTTGAATCAAACTTGACTGCGACCGGTCCTTGAAGAAGGTTAAAACAGCAAAATTGATGAAATACCATTGTGGTTTTATGCGTAGCTAAGAATGGTTCTTGCTAGAAGCCCGTAACAGCCACGTAAAACTTGCAACAACAAATTAGAGGACGTCTAACTTGTTTTTGCAGGGTATGTTGTGATGTGATATGGTCAAGACATGATGTGATAATCGTTATTGTATGAGATGATCATGTTTTGTAAGTTATCGGCAACCCACAGGAGCCTTATGGTTGTCTCTTTATTGAATGAAATGGAAACGCCATGTAATTGCTTTACTTTATCACTATGCGTTAGCGATAGTTGTAGAAGCAATAGTTGGTGAGACAACCATGACACAATGATGGAGATCAAGGTGCCGAGCCAGTGACGATGGAGATCATGACGATGCGTTGGAGATGGAGATCGAAAGCACAAGATGATGATGGCCATATCATGTCACATATTTTGATTGCATGTGATGTTTATCTTTTATGCATCTTACTTTTCTTAGTACGGCAGTAGCATTATAAGATGACCCCTTAACTAAATTTCAAGGTAAAAGTGTTCTCCCTGAGTATGCATCGTTGCTACAGTTCGTCGTGTTGAGACACCACGTGATGATCGAGTGTGATAGACTCTATGTTCACATACAACGGGAGCAAGACAGTTTTGCACATGCGGAATACTTGGGTTAAACTTGACGAGCCTAGCATGTACAGACATGGCCTCGGAACACTGGAGACCTAAAGGTCAAACATGAATCATATAGTAGATATGATCAACATAGAGATGTTCACCATTTATGACTACCCCATCTCACGTGATGATTAGACATGGGTTAGTTGATTTGGATCACGTATCACTTAGATGACTTGAGGGATGTCTATTTAAGTGGGAGTTCATAAGTAATTTGATTAATTGAAATTAATTTATTATGAACTTAGTCCTGATAGTATTTGCAAATTATGTTGTAGATAAATAGTTCGTGATGTAGCTCCCCTATTTTTTGATAGTATCCTAGAGAAAAATAAGTTGAAATATGATAGTAGAAATGATGCGGATTGGGTCCGTGATCTGAGGATTATCCTCATTGCTGCACTGAAGAATTACGTCCTTGATTCACCGCTAGGTGACAGACCTATTGCAGGAGCAGATGCAGACGTTATGAACGTTTGGCAAGCTCGATATGATGACTACTTAATAGTTTAGTGCGCCATGCTTTACGGCTTAGAACTGAGACTTAAAAAACATTTTGAATGCCATAGAGCATATGAGATGTTCCAAGAGCTGGTATTTTAGACTCATGCCCGTGTTAAGAGGTATGAGACCTCTGACAAGTACTTTGCCTACAAGATGGAGGAGAATAGCTCAGCCAGTGAGCATGTGCTCAGAATGTTTGGGTACGACAATCACTTGAATCAAGTGGGAGTTGATCTTCCAGATAAAGATAGTGATTGACAGAGTTCTCTAGTCACTATCACCAAGCTACTAAAACTTCGTGATGAACTATAATATGCAAGGGATAACGAAAACTATTCCCGAGCTCTTCGCGATGCTGAAATCGACGAAGGTAGAAATCAAGAAAGAGTATCAAGTGTTGATGGTTAACAAGACCACTAGTTTCAAGATTAAGGGCAAAGGGAAAGAAAGGGAACTTCAAGCAGAATGGCAAGCAAGTTGCCACTCCCGTGAAGAAGCCGAAAGCTGGACCCAAGCCTGAAACTAAGTGCTTCTACTACAAAGGAAATGGTCAGTGGAAGCTGAACTACCCAAAACATTTGGCGGATAAGAAGGATGGCAAAGTGGCCAAAGATATATTTGATATACAAGTTATTGATGTTTACCTTACTAGTGTTCATAGTAGCCCCTGGGTATGTGATACCGGTTCAGTTGCTAAGATTAGTAACTCGAAACAGGAGTTGCAGAATAAACAGAGACTAGTTAAGGGTGAGGTGAGAATGAGTGTTAGAATTGATTCCAAGGTTGATATGATGAACATCACACACTCACTCTACCTTAGGGATTTGTGTTGAACCTAAATAAATGTTATTTGATGTTTGCGTTGAGCATGAATATGATTAGATCATGCTTATTGCAATACGATTTTTCATTTAAGTCAGAGAATAATTGTTGTTCTGTTTACATGAATAAAACCTTCTATGGTCATACACCCAATGTCAATGGTTTACTGAATCTCGATCATAGTGATACACATATTCATAATATTGATGCCAAAAGATGCAAAGTTTATAATGGTAGTGCAACATATTTATGGCACTACCGTTTAGGTCGTATTGGTGTAAAGCGGATGAAGAAACTCCATGGAGATGGACTTTTGGAATCACTTGATTATGAATCATTTGATACTTGTGAACCATGCCTCATACACAAGATGACTAAAACTCCATTCTCCGGAACAATGGAGCGAGCTTATGGCTTGTTGGAAATAATACATACCGATGTATGCAGTCCAATGAGTGTTGAAGCATGTGGCGAGTATCATTATCTTCTCACCTTCACATATGATTTGAGTAGATATGGGTATATCTACTTGATGAAACACAAGTCTGAAACATTTTGAAAAGTTCAAAGATTTTCAGAGTGAAGTGGAGAATCATCGTAACAAGAAAATAAAGTTTCTACGATCTGATCGCAGATGCGAATAGTTAAGTTATGAGTTTGGCCTTCATTTAAAATAATGTGGAATTGTTTTAGAACTCACGCCACCTGGAACACCAAAGCGTAATGGTGTGTCCGAACATCATAACCGTACTTTATTAGATATAGTGCATTTTATGATGTCTATTACCGAGTTACCACTACCATTTTGGGGTTATGCATTAGAGACAACTGCATTCACGTTAAATAGGGCACCATCTAAATCCATTGAGATGACATCGTATGAACTGTGGTTTGGCTAGAAACCTAAGCTGTCATTTCTTAAAAAATTGGGGATGCGACGCTTATGTCAAAAGGCTTCAGCCTGATAAGCTCAAACCCAAAGCGGAGAAGTGTGTCTTCATAGGATACCCGGAAGAAACTATTGGGTATACCTTCTACCACAGATTCGAAGGCAAAAATGTTTGTTGCTAAGAATGAGTCCTTTCTAGAGAACGAGTTTCTCTTGAAAGAAGTGAGTGGGAGGAAAGTAGAACTTGATGATGTAATTGTACCTTCTCTCGAATTGGAAAGTAGTACATCAGAGAAAACTGTTCCCGTGATGCCTACACCAACTAGAGAGGAAGCTAATGATGATGATCATGAAACTTCAGATCAAGTTACTACTGAACTTCATAGATCAACCAGAGCACGATCCGCACCAGAGTGGAAAGGCAATCATGTCCTGGAAGTCATGTTACTAGACCAAGTCGAACCTACGAACTATGATGAAGCTATGATGAGCCTAGATTCCGACAGATGGCTTGTGGCCATGAAATCTAAGATAGGATCCATGTATAAGAACAAAGTGTGGACTTTGGTGGACTTTCCCGAGGATTGGCAAGCCATAAAAAATAAATGGATCTTCAAGAAGAAGATTGACACTGATGGTAATGTTACTATCTACTAAGCTCGACTTGTCGCGGAAGGTTTTCGACAAGTTCAAGGAGTTGACTACGATGAGACTTTCTCACCCGTAGCGATGCTTAAGTCAGTCTGAATCATGTTAGCAATTGCCACATTTTATGATTATGAAATCTGGCAAATGGATGTGAAAACTGCATTCCTTAATGGATATCTTAAATAAGAGTTGTATATGATGTAACCAGAAGGTTTTGTTGATCCTAAAGGTGCTAACAAAGTGTGCAAGCTCCAGTGATCCATCTATGGACTAGTGCAAGCATCTCTGAGTTGGAATATACGCTTTGATGAGGTGATTAAAGCATATGGTTTTATACAGACTTACGGTGAAGCCTGTATTTACAAGAAATTGAGTGGGAGCTGTGTAGCATTTCTGGTATTATATGTGGATGACATATTAATGATTGGAAATGATATAGAATTTCTGGATAACATAAAAGGATACTTGAATAAGAATTTTTCAATGAGAGACCTTGGTGAAACTACTTATATATTAGGTATCAAGATCTATTGGGATATATCGAGACGCTTAATAGGACTTTCACAAAGCACATACCTTGACAAAGTTTTGAAGAAGTTCAAAATGGATCAGTCAAAGAAAGGGTTCTTGCCTATGATGCAAGGTGTGAAGTTGAGTAAGACTCAAAGCCCGACCATGACAGAAGATAGAGAGAGAATGAAAGTCATTCCCTATGCCTCAACCATAGGTTCTATAAAGTATGCCAGGCTATGTAGCAAACCTATTGTGTACCTTGCCATAAGTTTGGCAAGGGGGCACAATGGTGATCCACGAGTAGATCACTGGATAGCGGTCAAAATTATCCTTAGTTACCTAAGAGGACTAAGGAGATATTTCTCGATAATGGAGCTGATGAAGAGTTCGTCATAAAGGGTTACGTCGATGCAAGCTTTAACATCTATTTAGATGACTCTGAGTCTAAATCTGGATACATATTGAAAGTGGGAGCAATTAGCTAGAGTAGCTGCATACAGAGCTTTGTAATTTACAAAATACACACGGATCTAAATGTGACAGACCCGTTGACTAAACTTCTCTCACAAGCAAAACATGATCAGACCTTAGTACTCTTTGGGTGTTAATCACATGGCGATGTGAACTAGATTATTGACTCTATTAACCTCTTTGGGTGTTGGTCACATGGCGATGTGAACTATGGGTGTTAAATCACATAGTGATGTGAACAAGATTATTGACTCTAGTGCAAGTGGGAGACTGAAGGAAATATGCCTAGAGGCAATAATAAAGTTGTTATTTTATATTTCCTTATTCATGATAAAGGTTTATTATTCATGTTAGAATTGTATTGATCGGAAGCCTAAATACATGTGTGAATACATAAACAAATACCGTGTCCCTAGTAAGCCTCTACTAGACTTGCTCGTTGATCAAAGATGGTTAAGGTTTCCTAACCATGGACATGTGTTGTCATTTGATATCGGGATCACATCATTAGGATAATGATGTCATGGACAAGACCCATCCCTTAGCTTAGCATTATGATCGTTCAGTTCATTGCTATTGCTTTCTTCATGTCAAATACATATATTCCTTCGACTATGAGATTATGCAACTCCCGGATACTTGAGGAATACCTTGTGTGCTATCAAACGTCACAACATAACTGCGTGATCATAAAGATTCTCTACAGGTATCTCCTAAGGTGCTTTTTTAGTTGGCATAGATCGAGATTAGGATTTGTCACTCCGAGTATCACAGAGGTATCTCTGGGCCCTCTCGGTAATACACATCATAAGAAGCCTTGCAAGCAAAGTGACTAATGAGTTATTTACATGATGATGTATTACAGAATGAGTAAAGAGACTTGTCAGTAACGAGATTGAACTAGGTATGAAGATACCTATGATCGAATCTCGGTCAAGTAACATACCGATGGACAAAGGGAATTATGTACGTTGTCATAACAGTTCGACTGATGAAGATCGTCGTAGAATATGCAGGAGCCAATATGGGCATCCATGTTCTGCTATTGGTCATTAATCGGAGAGGTGTCTCGGTCATGTCTACATAATTCTCGAACCCGTAGGGTCCGCACGCTTAATGTTTGTTGTCGATATAATATTATATAAGTTATGTGATTTGGTGACCAAATGTTGTTTGGAGTCCCAGATGATATCACATACATGACGAGGAGTCTCGAAATGGTCGAGAGGTAAAGATTGATATATAGGACGATGGTATTCGGACACCGGAAGTGTTTCAGAGGGTACCGCCGACAAAGATATGGGCCTTATGGGCCAAGAGAGGGAACACACCAGCCCACAAGGGGCTGGTGCGCCCCTATACAGACCGGCCCTATGAGGAGGAGAAGGAAAGAGGGGAGGGCAAGGAAAGTGTGGAGTAGAACTCCCCCTTCCTTCCCTCTCCCCCCTCTTTCCTTTCCCCTTCTTCTTATAAGGAAAAGGGGGGTGCAGGGCAAGGCAGCAGCCCTAGGGCTGCTGCAAGGTCTCTTGGGGTGCCCTAGGGGCTGCCTCCTCCCCTCCCACCTATATATACATGGGTAGGGGTTCCACACAAGGACACAACATTGTCTTAGCCGTGTGCGGTGCCCCGTCCAGCGTTTACTCCCTCGGTCATATTTTCGTAGTGCTTAGGCGAAGCCCTGCGGAGATTACTTCACCATCACCGTCACCACGCCGTCGTGCTACCGGAACTCATCTACTACCTCGTTGTCTTGCTGGATCAAGAAGGCGGAGGATATCACCGAGTTTAACATGTACAGAACGCGGAGGTGCCGTGTGTTTGGTACTAGATCGGTTGGAGTGTGAAGAAAGTTCGACTACATCAACCGCGTTGTGAAACGCTTCCGCTTACGGTCTACGAGGATACATAGACACACTCTCCCCCTTGTTGCTATACATCTCCATGGATAGATCATTGCGTGTGTGTAGAATTTTTTTGTTTTACATGCAATGTTTCCCAATAGGCCCCGCACGTCGCCCCCTCGTTGCGCCGCCCTGCTCCGGCCGGCCGGCTCGTCGCGCCTGCTGGCCGCAGCCGGGTCCGCCCCGCCCCGCGCACCCTTGGGCGTGCGCCCGCTCAGGCTGCACCCAGCACCCGGCGCCCGCTATGGCCCCGAGAACGTTAAAAAAAGAATATAAAAAGGTAAAATAAATAATAATTAAATTAATTAATTAAGTGAATTAATCCTATTAAATAACCTGTTAACTACTTAATTAGTCTAACTAATCATGTTAGTTATCTAGGCAGTCAATGACAGGGGCCCGACCACCTGTTGACCAGTCAAAGTTTGACTAGTCAACTGGGTCCCCCTGGCCCCACATGTCAGCCAGTGTAAATTTTTGTGTACACTGTGCTGGGTACATCTAGAAATTTGACATTTAATTTTTGAATTAAAATAAATTAGAAAATGAATTAAAATTTTAAAAATTAATATAAAATAATCTGTAGCTTGGATGAAAATACTTTGTACATGAAAGTTGCTCACAACGACGAGACGAATCCAAATACGCAGTCCGTTCGTTCGCCACACGTCCCTAGCAAAGCGAACATCCAACAAGCCACCTCCGGTTTGTCTGTTCGAGAACGTCAAACAGCGGGAATACTTTCCCGGATGTTTCCCCCTTCGACTGTAGCACCCACTATCACATTAGGGCACACCTTGCACCGCCAAATATCATGTCATGCATCTTAATGCATCTGTTTGCATTTTATTCATTGTTTCTCCCCCCTCTTCTCTCCGGTAGACTATGAGACTGACGCTGCTGCTGCCCCAATCGACTACGATGTTTATGTCCCCTCCTTCTCTGCCGAGCTTCCAGACAAGCAAACCCCCCTAGATCAACCAGATATCTCCCACTCTCTTCTCTCTTATTCTTGCATTAGGTCGGCTACTGTTGTTGGTTCGATAGCTCCTCTTCTGTTGCATAGCCTGTCATTATTGCTACTGTTGTTACCTTTACCTGCAATCCTAAATGCTTAGTATAGGATGCTAGTATTCCGTCAGTGGCCCTACATTCTTGTCCGTCTGCCATGATATACTATCGGGCCGTGATCACTCGGGAGGTGATCACGGGTACATACATACATACATACATACATACATACATACATACATACATACATACATACATACATACATACATACATACATACATACATACATACATACATACATACCTATTATACAGGTTACATGATGTGACTAAAGTTGGGTCGGCTTGTAGAGTACTCGCTAGTGATTTCTGATGTGGGGGGCTGAAGGGGCAGGTAGTGATGGGCCTGGGTTCCCGAAGCCCCCTGACTGTTACTTTTTGGCGGAGCGACAGGGCAGGTTGTGACCACCTAGGAGACAGGTGGGCCTGATCCCTGGTTGGCGACCGCGGATACTTCAAATAACATGCTTAACAAGATCTGGGTATTTCATCCGAGTCTGGCTACGAGCCTATACGCACTAACCAACTACGTGGGAACAGTGGGCTCTCGGTGTCGTGGTATCAGCCGAAGCTCTTCAAGACGTCAGCGATTGAGTAGCGCGCGCCGGATTGGACTGGAATGCCTGCGCTTGTTTTAAGGGGCTAGGTCTGCTTCCGGCCGCGTTCGCAACATGCAGGTGTGCAACGGGAGATGGGCCCAAGACCCATGCGCGCATAGGATTTAGACGGGTGTGTTGACCTCTCTAAAGAGTCTAGGTGGGGCTGCGACGTGTTGATCTTCCGAGGCCGTACATGACCCTGGAAAGTGTGTCCGGCCAGAGTAATCAATTGTGTTGGGCAATGTGGTGCACCCCTGCAGGGAAGTGTATCTATTCGAATAGCCGTGTCCCTCGGTAAAAGGATGACCCGGAGTTGTACATCGATCTTATGACAACTAGAACCGGATACTTAATAAAACACACCTCTTGCAAGTTCCAGATACAACCCGGTGATCACTCTTCCATAGGGCGACGATGGGAGGATCGCTGGGTAGGATTATGCTATACGTTGTTACTTGGTGAACTTACCAGCTACTCTCTTCTACATGCTTCAAGATGGAGGTTGCCAGAAGCATAGTCTTCGATAGGACTAGCTATCCCCCTCTTATTCTGGCATTCTGCAGTTTCGTCCACAGATACTACCCATTTCATTGATACCAATGCATATGTAGTGTAGATCCTTGCTTGCGAGTACTTTGGATGAGTACTCATGGTTGCTTTGCTCCCCCTTTTCCTTTCTTCTCAGATGCCACAACCAGATGCTGGAGCCCCGGAGCCAGACGCCACCGTCGACGACGACCCCTACTACACCGGAGGTGCCTACTACTACGTTCAGGCTGCCGACGACCAGGAGTAGTTTAGGAGGATCCCAGGCAGGAGGCCTGCGCCTCTATCAATCTGTATCCCAGTTTGTGCTAGCCATCTTACGACACCATGTTTAACTTATGTCTGTACTCAGATATTGTTGCTTCCGCTGACTCGTTTATGTTCGAGCACTTGTATTCGAGCCCTCGAGGCCCCTGGCTTGTAATATGAAGCTTGTATGACTTTATTTGTGTATAGAGTTGTGTTGTGATATCTTCCCGTGAGTCCCTGGTCTTGATCATACATGTTTGCGTGTATGATTAGTGTACGATCGAATCGGGGGCGTCACAGTATGATAGCACTGCTAGCTATCTAATCACACTATATTGACTGTTTTGCCACTCTGGTCGCCCCTTAAGCTATAAAAGGAGGCCCAAGGCAACGTAGCAAAGGGTTGGAATTTTAGATCCCCCAACACTTGTACACACACACGCTGCTCCCCTCGAGGCACCCTTGCCGGGCTAGAGCACGTCGTGTCTTCGTCTTCCTCCAGATCAATCCAACATAGCAGGAGTAGGGTTGTACACTGTGAAGTGGCCCGAACCTGGGTAAAAGAGAGTTGTCCATCGTCGTGCCTTCCCCTATTATTTCTGCTTATGTGCAATGTGACCATCCCCTTGTTGCTCGATTCATTGCTTGCTGGTCGTCCTCGAGCCCGCTGAGACTGCCTTCGACCTCGCTGTGAGGTCCTACCTCTAACCCCCCTCTTTCCCACGTCTACTGCTTGCCGTAGTTGCCATTTCACTGGAGCCGAAAGCTCACCGCCGACAGCCATCTCGCCGTCGTGGCCACAGCTGCCGCCGCTCGCTTTTGAGCATGTCCTCGTGCTCACTGTGCTCCCAGTAGTCTGTCAAGATGCTTAGCTCGCTCGCTAGCCAAGTGTAGTGCCTCGCTGTGCTAACCCATACTGCGCCGCCGCCCGTCGTCGTTCCAACCGACGCTGTAGACCACCCCAGCCGCTACTGCCTGCTCCGCTGGATGCAGACGAGCATCAGCTTCACAGAGGGTGAAACCCGACATGCTCCACCACCACTGACCTCCCTGGCGACGAGCCACCAGCCTAATCCCAGTTTAGTTAGCACTATTGGCCTCCTCTGTGCCCATGACAGGTGGGCTCGACCTCTGATAGTAATTAGTTTAGGTTTAGTTTAACACTAATACCACAGTTAAATAAATGGGTCACTGACCAGTGGGCCCCACTAGTCAGGTTTGACCTGGCTGACCCGTTGACCTGCTGATGCAGTGATGACATAGTGCTGACACTGTAAATCCTTTTCCGGATTTATTTTAATTCAAACAAATAGGAAATTCCAGAAAATAGTTCAAACTCCAAAAATCCATAGAAATTCAACCGTAACTCCAAGTGAAATAGTTTATATATGAAAAATTATCAGAAAAATATGAAGACTCTATTTATGGCATTCTCATGCATGTTTGAACAACCTAAAGCTGCTTTACACGACAATTTGATTAAATGGCATTTGAAATGCCTTACATGGAGTTTGAATTTGAACCTTGGGTTGAAACAAACTTCATCAAAACTATTGCTAGTTGCATTAGCCCAAATAACAACATATTGCCATGTCATGATCATGCATCATATTGTCGCATTGCATTGCTTGTGTTCCCTCTTGTTTGCCGATGTTTGTCCCCTCTCAATAGACGCTGTCCCGGCAATGTGATTGATGACACCGATGGAACAATCCTGTCTTCAGAAGTGTCAGGCAAGCAAACCCACTTTGAGCATTCTGATACAATCCCACTCTCTTGCTCCTGCTCTCTGTTGTTGCATTAGGACAACAATGATTCAACTGTTACATGTTGCGGTAGTTGAACCCATTCCTCTGCATGACCTGCCTTTGCCACAGTAATTAGTAAAAACCCACTAGCATGAGTAGGAATTGTTTGATCCATGATGTTCCCACTCATTCATGCTTTCTTGTTATGCCTGCTATGCTTAGAGTTGTGTCAGGTTTGATTCATCAGGGATGGATTGGAATGGTGGTGAACATGTCCTACTGTGTGTGAGCTAAGTGTGTGAACACAATTTGGTAAAGGTAGCGATGACAGGCCATGTAGGAGTACATGGTGGGTTGTCTCATTTAAACCATCCTCAGGGACCGAGCTTTGTGTTTGTGATCCAAGACAACTACTACCATGCATTGGGATTGAAACCCATGGACCCTCTTGACTTGTTAATCGCCTTGATCTCTATCCAGGAGTTGCAACTAGTTTCTAATGTTTGTAGGACATGTGTTGGATGTCGTTCGTAGTGCTGACCCTAGGGGTTGGCTATGATGCAGTAGATACACCATGGTTCGATGTACCGAGGCACCCATTTGGTGGGCTCGGGAACCCTGCACATATCATTTGGGGCCATAGTGGAAACCTCGGCCGCACTTCCTTGAGGATGGAACTCAAATAGGTGATAAACGTGGACTAGAGACTTGTGTGGTTAGTCAGGTCATGGCTGACACCCTCGCTGGGCTTCTGCTTGAAGGTTGCCGAGTACATGTCGTGTAAATGGCGATAAGTGGTGAGAGCATGTGTGAAGAAGTACACCCCTGCAGGGTTATATGTGATCTATTCGAATAGCTGTGTCCACAGATATGGACTACTTGGAAAGCTTATATTGTTCATAGATAACTAGAAATGGATACTCTAAAATGCGCAAGATAAGCGTGAGTGCTATGGATGGCCTTCTCATAGGAAGACGGGAGCGGATCCATAGTAGTGTATTGATATGGTGAATTTGGGGACTTGTGTGCGCTTTCCTGCCTCAAAGAAAATACTGGTAGCATAGTACAAGATAGCCACTGAGTCAAAGCTGGCTTGCTCCAATTAAACTCCACCACCCCCTTTGTTGATACTTGTGCATATGTAGCTAGTTTTGATGTAAGTCTTGCTGAGTACATTTGTACTCATGTTTGCTTAATTCATGTTTTTGCAGAGGAGACTCCAGTCTCACTAGCGTGGGCTTCAACGATTAGCTTGGAAATCCCAGACAGAGGTTTGGTTCCTTTGGAGGGTCTTGTAGATAGTCAGGCTTCTAGCCTTCTTTCTTTTCAGATGTCTTACTGAGACATGTTTATGCTTCCGCTTGTTGCTTGTATGACTTGTATGTTGGGTCGTGAGGCCCATGTTTGTAATATCTGGCTCCTAGGAGGCTATTCAATAAATACTTTGAGTCGTAGAGATATGTTGTGATGCCATGTTGTATTTACCCATATCGAGCATATTGTGTGTATGTTATTGAAATGCTTGGTATGTGTGGAATCCGACACCTAGTTGTTTATTCTTGGCAGCCTCTCTTATGGGTAAATGCCTCCTAGTGCTTCCACCGAGCCATGGTAGCTTGCTACTGCTCCGGAACACATGGATTGACCGACTTGTGTCCTTCCTTGCTCCTGTGTTTGTCCCTTCGAGAAAATGTCACGCGGTGTTTTACTGGAGTCCTTGTAGCTTGCTACGACTCAGTTACCCTCACTGCTAACCGACACGTGCATTGATGGGTCATGTATGCTCGTCCTTGTAAGTTTGTGCCACCTTGGGTTTACGACTAGTCATGTCCACCCGGATTCTCTGTCATATGGATGCTAGCGACACAATTATATACGGGAGCCAAAAGGTGCAAACGGTCCCAGCCAAGGTAGGGCTACAGCCATGGGAATACCGTGCGCGAGGCCACAACATGATGTGATTTGTTACAAGCTAGATCGTCTGACTTAGGATCGGGGTGCTGACAGCTTTGGTATCAGAGCCTGACTGCATGTAGGATTACCAAGCCAAAGTGGTCGAAGTTCAGTATATAAATTATTTAGTTATTTAAGGGAATTGATTGTGGAAGGGAACGTAAGGCTCTTTTTACTCCTTTACCTTATGTCCTTATGATCTGAGTCACCTCTTCTTCATACGGGGATTTAGAGCTAGGCTTCTCAATTTTCTATCAGGATCACGTGTTACTAATCCGTAGACTTATAGGAATGATGGATTCAAGTCTCAGTTCATTTTCTAGTACTTCTGTGTGTTAACAGCTGGTCTCGGAACCTTGATATGGTGATGTTGAGTGGTTATGCCACCATTTTGCAGGTTTTCTTAAAATATTTTTGAGCATTTACAACCGTTATGTGTCCAAGTTGTTCCAGATTCCTACATAGTCTAAGACATTTGCAAATCTTTCCTCCTTGTTCCCGATGTCCTTTTGGGTCAGATTAAGCACGCTAGCCGGTGTGTTGAGGTACTCCATTGCCTCTACATATGTGTTGAAGCTATTATTACGAAACTAGGATATCGTAGATAACCACCCAATAATCTAGCCATGCTTTGTGCTCTCAGTGTGATGACTCTGGGTACCATTCCTGAGAGCATCTCGTGATGCTATTTAGTAGTAGGTATTCTATTTCTGGGTTCTTGAACCCAAGATTCACTCTAATTACTTCCTGTTGATAGTGTTTGCTTGTTCCTTTAGGATGTTAGTAACCTTTGTGATAGCCTTTGAGGTCCATGGTATTTCCTTCTTCCAAATACCATGAACTATTTATGGCAAAAGCTCCTCGTTGAACCAAAAGATCACAACCAGAGTGCTCTTGATGAGTCCTCCATTCAATATTGTGAAACTGCCGGTTCTACCTTTCTGCATGGGTTATCCGGAAGAAATGTTGAGCTTGCTCGACATACTAATCTATGCATCCACAACTTAGAAGGTTATATGGCTAAAGTTCTTTTGAACCAAAAGATCACAACCAGAGTGCTCTTGATGAGTTATCCATTCCACATTGTGAATCTGCCAGTCCTTCCTCTTCTGCATGGGTTATCTGAAAGAAATATGTTGAACTTGTTCGGCAAGCTAATCTATGCATCCACACCTCAGAAAACCATATGTTCCTTGAGTTGTCCCTCTTTAGTTGTATTCATACCTTAGTCTATCAGTTGATATTCAAGAGCATGTCATGCATTCCTGCTCATCGATACCTCATATTCTTGTGGTCTATCAAGTCATTCTATTTAGGAATGACTAGGAGAAATAAACTCTAGCACCTCATCCATTTCTTGGATTGGATCTAAGCAGTTGTATTCCGCCGACCAGAATGCGGATCCAGTTTCTAATCTGTTCTACCCCAGAGTATTACCGTCTTATGTCAAGAATGTCATGGGAATTGCACAACCTCTTATGAATTCTTGATGCAGTGATACTTCTTGCCATCATCATTCATTTCCTGGTCTCCGTGTTATTGTTGTCGGTATACCGACAAGTGAGCTGTGATGTGTGAAATCAATATTCCAAGCAACCCCGTTGCTTGATAGTTAAAGGACGACAATTTCATTCTTAGCGTGCTGGTTACTGAATCACCATCCTAAGACTGATCGTGCTACCTAGTCCATCTTTCCTGGTGCACCCCTCGATCAATGAGTTAGGATTGTGTCAACCCCTTGCTCTTCCGATCATATCGTCTTGCCCTGAAAAGCAAGGTTGTTCTCGAGCTTGGTAACATATCAGTGGTTCGTAATTTTTGACTATCTTCTCAGAAGTATTACCAGGTTGTCCCCTGGCCATTCTGTTGAGTTCGTGATCAAGTTGGTTTTCCTATAAACCACCCTTTCTCCAAGAATCTGTGTTGGATACCCCTGAACTAGTTGGATAAGCTAAACAATAACTTGGATAGTTGGAAGATAAAAGCTTGCCTTACTTAGTTCATTCCAAAGGGATATTTTTATGTATGTGTGTTGAAGAAAGACGATATCTTTGTCGATTGAACCTCGTGATCAATTGTTGGATCTATTGTCTTGTCGAAACTTTGATTTGATTATGGGCTATCATCAAACCAAAGTCAGCATAAACGATTTTCCTAATGTTGTTTTACTCGTGGATGTTCCTCGAGCATTACACCATTATATCATTTGGTCTGACCAATGCTATAACTTCCTTTACATAGTTATGGAACTCCATCTATATGGAAACTTAGATGAATTGTTGTTGATCCCATAGGAAACATTTTTATCTTCTCCATGATTCGTGTTGAATATTAAGGTAGTATTGGAAACTTTGTAAGTGTTGCCTTCGTGTCCCGTTCATGAGGTATATGTTTGGATGAAAGAAGAGACTTCCTCTAATGCACGTCACTTGATGTAAGTTGCCGCCGTGGATTCGAGAAAGGTTATTTTTGCTTCCTCTGGAATCGTCCCAAGTTAGTCACGCATATGTGCAAAGTAATCTATGGTTTGATAGGTTGGCCGCCTCCATTCCATATGTGTTTCATAGCACACCAAGCCACTGATTGATTTGTTCAAGGAGAATAAGTTACTTATTAAGAATCATGACTTATGCTAGGACTTTGATATCCTCGATGATGATTCCCACCCAGAACTCGGTAGTGTTTTGTTGTGAGACTTATGTGTGGTCATGCTCGTCTTGCACTTCAGGTTCACCTGTATCTTGCAATCCAACTCGTCTTTTGGAGTTGTTGCTGTAGTTCATCTCCCGACAATGTCGCAACGTAATCGCATCAATTTGTGTTACAAATGTTCTATTCCTAGACGTGTTGAGTCTAGAATATCCTGTTACCAACCAGATCTGAATCTCAGGCAGGTATGATGGTTGGAACATTTCCAAGATCTATGATGTAGGTTCCAGCAAGGTTGATGTTTTGGCCGACACACCTAGTAAGAAAATCTATTACAATAGTATCTTGATCGAGAAATTTAACCATCTTCCCCATGAGGATCTCATGTGACTTATTCTAGAAGTTGTTCCTTATGGATGTTTGTGCTCCTGAAATCCGACCTATACTTGGTGGCCATGTTGATGCTATTAAGCATGACAATGGTAGCTAGAACATCAAGTATAATATTAGAAGTGAAGTGCTAAATGTCTCTCAGTCGATCATCCAGATTTTATTTCCTTGGCCTTGCTAAGGTGAAATCTGAGAAAGTGTTGTCTTCCTTTGCATCTGCATCCTCCATCGTCATTCATCATGGTAGTATGTAGTTGTATCAACATTCTTGGCATAGATGTTGGCAAACCTTGATGAACTGCTTAGCCTGGTATGAAGAGTTTTAATGATCTCTGTATCAAAAGTAATTCTTTTGCCACCTAAGGGAATAGTTCTATAGTCACTGCCACTTCTTGAGCTTGCGCTGGTTTTTCCCTTGAAGAGAAAAGGGTGATGCAGCAAAGTAGAGATAAGTATTTCGCTTAGTTAGAGAACCAAGGTATCAACCCAGTAGAGGTACAAGCAAGTCCCCAATCTAATCAACTACACAAACAATCAAACACTTGCACCCAACCGATAAAGGGGTTGTCAATCCCTTCACGGTCAATTGCAAAGGTGAGATTTGATAGAGATATGTATAAAAGATTGCTAAAATGTAAAACAAAATAAAAGTAAATAAATTGCAACAAGATATTTTTGGTATTTTTGGTATATATCTAAAAATATATGATGGAAAATAGACCCGGGGACCATAGGTTTTACTAGAGGCTTCTCTCCTGAAGGCAAATAATACAGTGGGTGAACAAATTATTGTCGAGCAATTAATAGAAAAGCGCAAAGTTATGACGATATCCAAGGCAATGATTATGCATATAGGCATCATTTCCGTGTCAAGTAGACCGACTCCTGCCTGCATCTACTACTATTACTCCACACATCGACCACTATCCAGCATGCATCTAGAGTATTAAGTTCATAAAGAACGGAGTAACACCTTAAATAAGATGACATGATGTAGAGGGATAAACTCAAGCAATATGATGAAAACCCCGTCCATTTATCCTTGATGTCAAAAATACAATACGTGTCTCGCTACCCCTACTTTGTCACTGGGTGAAATCACACAAGATTGAACCCAAAACTAAGCACCTCTCCCATTGCAAGAAATACCAATCTAGTTGGCCAAACCAAACCGATAAGTCGAAGATAAATACAAAGATATAAAATCATGCATATAAGAATTCAGAGAAGATTCAAATAATATTCATAGATAATCTGATCATAAATCCACAATTCATCGGACCTCGACAAACACACTGCAAAACAAGATTACATCGGATAGAACTCCAAGAACATCGAGGAGAACATGGTATTGAAGACCATAGAGAGAGAAGAAGCCATATAGCTACTAGCTATGGACCCGTAGGTATGAGGTAAACTACTCACGCTTCATCGGAGGGGTAATAGGGTTGATGTAGATGCCCTGCGTGATCGAATCCCCCTCGGCAGATCACCGAAGAAGGCCCCAAGATGGGATCTCATAGGAACAGAAGGTTGTAGCGGTGGAAAAGTATTTTCGTGGATGATTCTGAGGGTTTTGGAATATTTGTGAATTTATATGCCAAGGTAGGAGGTTGGTGGACTCCCGAGGGGGCCACAAAGCAGGGGCGCGCCCCAGGGCGCGCCCTGCACCCTTGCTGCCGCCTCAGGACTCTTCTGACTTGGTTCTCAAGTCCTACGGGTGTCTTTTGTTTGGACTCGTTTGATATTCCTTTTCTGTGGAACTCAAAAACAAGGAAAAACAGAAACTGGCACTGGGCTGTAGGCTAATAGGTTATGGTGGGTGTAATGCACCGGCGAAAGTTGCGCGGTACTAGAGAGGCTAGCAATGGTGGAAGGGTGAGAGTGCGTATAATCCATGGACTCAACATTAGTCATAAAGAACTCACATACTTATTGCCAAAATTTATTAGTTATCGACACGAAGTAATAGACGCATGCTCCTAGGGGGATAGATTGGTAGGAAAAGACTATCGCTCATCCTCGACCGCCACTCATAAGGAAGACAATCAATAAATAAATCATGCTCCGACTTCATAACATAACGGTTCACCATAGATGCATGCTACAGGAATCACAAACTTTAACACAAGTATTTCTACCAATCCACAATTACTCACTAGCATGACTCTAATATTACCATCTTTATATCTCAAAACAATCATAAGGAGTCAAACTTCTCATATTATTCAATGCACTTTATATGTAAGTTTTTAATATATCCCTCTTGGATGCCCATCATATTAGGACTAAATTCATAACCAAAGAAAATTACCATGCTATTTAGAGAGAATCTTAAAATAATATAAGAGAAGCAAGAGAGTTCAACAATTTCTATAAAATAAAGCCATAGTCGTGCTCTAAAAAGATATAAGTGAAGTACTAGAGCAAAAATTGCCTAGCTCAAAAGCCATAAGTGAAGCACATAGAGTATTCTAATAAATTCACGATTCATGCATGTCGCTCTTAAAAGGTGTGTACAACAAGGATGATTGTGGCAAACTAAAAAGCAAAGACTCATATCATACAAGACGCTCCAAGCAAAACACATATCATGTGGGGAATAAAAATATAGCCTCAAGTAAATTTAGCGATGGATGAAGACAAAAGAGGGGATGCCTTCTGGGGCATCCCAAAGCATAGGCTCTTGGTTTTCCTTTGAATATTACCTTGGGGTGCCTTGGGCATCCCCAAAATTAGGCTCTTGCCACTCCTTATTCCATAGTCCATCAAATCTTTACCCAAAACTTGAAAAATTCACAACACAAAACTCAATAGAAAATTCATCAGATCCGTTAGTATAAGAAAATAAATCACCACTTTTGCTACTATTGTGAACTCATTCTTTATTTATATTGGTGTAATATCTGCTGTATTCCAACTTCTCCATGGTTCATACCCCCTGATACTACCCATAGGATCATCAAAATAAGCAAACAACATAAAGAAAACAAAAAAC
Source organism: Triticum dicoccoides (assembly GCF_002162155.2). Lineage (NCBI taxonomy): Eukaryota > Viridiplantae > Streptophyta > Magnoliopsida > Poales > Poaceae > Triticum > Triticum dicoccoides. The sequence continues at coordinate 173,914,013 of NC_041388.1, forward strand.
AGAACAATCTGTAGTAATATGTAAACTTCGAATACTTCTGTAACTCCAAAAGTTCTAAATAATTTTTACAACAAAGGAAATTTGTATATAAATCTTGTTCAAAAAGAATCAGTATTTTATCACGCTTCTGTTAAAAACGAAAATTATTTTACCGGGCGCAAAAGTTTCTATTTTTCAGCAAGATCAAATCAACTATCACCGTAGGCCATCCGAAAGGTCTTACTAGGCACAAACACTAATTAAAACATGAAAACACATCTAACCAGAGGCTAGATGAAAAATTTATTGGAAAACAGAACCAAAAAAGCAAAAATAAAAATAAAATTGGGTTTCCTCCCAACAAGCGCTATTGTTTAACGCCCCTAGCTAGGCATATTGCAATAGATCTAGGTATTGGCATGCAATTCCCTCTTAATCAAATCTTCCAAAACCCTACTTAGAAAATATATCCTTTCCTTAATCTCCCTCCTAGTAGGTGAACTTTATTTATGAAAAGGACTTTGATTAGTGCTTTTGACATTCATAAACCCGTAAGCTGGATCATCACCATATATATCATCATATAAAATACGTATCTCGTTCTTAATGGGTTGCTTATTCATCTTGAAAGTGCTAGTGATCGACTAGAGGGGGGTGAATAGGCGATTTTTATGAAAGTCTTCAAAACATGGAAGTTTCGAAGACAAATGATAGAAATAAACCTATTACCATGCAGCGGAAGGTAGACTACACTAAGCAAGCCATAGTCAAGTATTCAATGAAATGAAAGTACAAAGACTAATATCAGCTATACAGTATAGATCAACATGGAAGATGGTATGAAGCCAATCAGAACAAGCAGTCACATAGTGAAGACAAATAGATAATGCAAATAGGCTATGACTTCACAAGGACCAATCTGCAAATAAAGAGATGGGAAGGATAGAACCAGTGGCTCGTTGAAGACAATGATTTGTTGGACCAGTTCCAGTTGCTGTGACAACTATACGTCTGGTTAGGGAAGCTGAGATTCAACACAGAAGACTGCGTCTTCACCTTATTCCCCTTGAGCTAAGGACACCCAGTCCTCGCCCAATTACTCTGGTAAGTCTTCAAGGTAGACTTCCAAACCTTCACAGACTTCGTTCACCGGCAATCCACAATGACTGTTGGATGCTCAGAACGCGACGCCTAACCGGCTGGAGGATGCACAGTCCTCAAGTGTAATAAGTCTTCAGATCACACAGACAAGAAGACTTAAGTGATGCCTAACACTCATTGGCTCTGGTTGTTTAGGGCTTTGTCCTCGCAAGGATTTCTCTCTCAAAGGCTTCGAGGTGGGTTGCTCTCAAACGACAAAAGCCGTGCACTAACTCTGAGTAGCCACCAATTTATGGTGTAGGGGGTGGGCTATTTATAGCCACTAGGCAACCCAACCTAATTTGTCCGAAATGACCCTGGGTCACTAAGGAACTGACACGTGTTCCAACGGTCAGATTTCAAACACACACGGCAACTTTACTTGAGCTACAAGCAAAGCTGACTTATCCAGCTCTGGATAAGATTTGCTCTCATTGTCTTCGCTCGAAGACATAGGATTTTGGTTAAGCATCACTTCAGTCATTCCGACTGGTTCACTTGGACCCCACTTAACAGTACGGCGGTTCCTATGACTCAACAAAGAAGAAAAGGAAACGATGAAACAACTAAGTCTTCGCGCTCCATAGTCTTCACACGATGTCTTATCTTGTCATAGTCTTCAATGTGAGTGTCTTCACATACCACCTTTGTCTTCAATGTATTCATACATTCTTAGGGGTCATCTCCGGTAGGAAAACCGAATCAATGAGGGACTTCTACCTGTGTTATCCTGCAATTCTCACAAACACATTAGTCCCTCAACCAGGTTTGTCGTCAATACTCCAAAACCAACTAGGGGTGGCACTAGATGCACTTACACATCTCTTCCAACCAATCATCATTAAACCCTACATAAATTTCTCTTGTTATCCAATCAAATTTATCATAAGTCTCAAGGTACAAGGTTTGGGCAATTTCCGAATAGGGAACTCTCCTCCTAATATTTTCACTGTAAGATTGATAATCTCTAGATTCCAAACTACGCGAAGTTTCTTTATCATGGAGAATTTCTTTAATTGGAGGATGTTAAACATATTTATTATAAAAAGCAAAAATTTCCCTAGCCTCTTGTATTATAAAATCAAATTCCTGCATAAGGATGATAGTGGCAATCTTTTTAGCCTTAGGATGATTAATATTCGGAAGCTCATAAAATACCTTTTGCAAAGCGGGATGGATGTGCACAAATCTTATTTCTAGTTTTTCAACAAGCATGACAATGGCATCTGCAGCAATTTGTGTCAAGAAGAATAGATCTCTTACTAATAGGAATTGTTCCCATACAATCAAAGAATTCCTGAATAACACTCTTCCTAATAATATTACCGTCTCCAACATGAAAAGTTTTTGCCTTATAATTAGGAGGTGTTTCAGTTTCATGATCCAGAGAACAAGCATCAAGTTTTTCCTCAAGATTCATGCTAGCAATATTCTCAAAATTTTCAATGATAACCTCCCCAAATTCAGACATGGTGGCAACAAGCCGATCTAGCAAATGAGCAAACAAAAGGCAAACAAAAAGTCCAATGGAAGAAGGGCGAATAAAAAGGTAAATATTTTTGTATTTACCTGAAAGTCATTTTAGAAGTGAGGGAGAGGAAAACGAGAGGCAAATGGAAAATAATGCAATGCAAGAAATGAGAGTTTATGGTGGGTACTTGGTAGGCTTGATGTAGACCTCCCTCGCAACGGCGCTACAAATTCTTCCTGCTACTTCTTGAGCTTGCGTTGTTTTTTCCCTTGAAGTGGAAAGGGTGATGTAGCAAAGTAGAGATAAATATTTCCCTCAGTTGGAAAACCAAGGTATCAATCTAGTAGGAGGTACAAGCAAGTCCGCAATATATGCACCTGCACAAACAATCAAACACTTGCACCCAACGCGATAAAGGGGTTATCAATCCCTTCATGGTCAATTGAAAAGGTGAGATCTGATAGAGATAGGTATAAAAGACTGCTAAAACATAAAACAAAATAAAAGTATTTTCATGGATGCTTCTGAGGGTTTTGGAATATGTGTGAATTCATAGGCCAAGGTAGGAGGTCGGTGGACTCCCGAGGGGGACACAAGGTAGGGGGCGCGCCCTGCACCCTTGCCGCTGTCTCGGGACTCTTCTGACTTGGTTCTCAAGTCCTACGGGTGTCTTCTGGTCCAAGAAAAATCATCATAAAGTTTTATTCCGTTTGGACTCCTATTCATTTTCAGCGAAACTCAAAAACAAGGAAAAAACTGAAACTAGCACTGGGCTCTAGGTTAATAGGTTAGTCCCAAGAATAATATAAAATAGCATATTAATGCATATAAAATATCCAAAACAGATAGTATAATAGCATGGAACAATAAAAAAATTATAGATACGTTGGAGACGTATCAGTCACCTCCGCTAATATGCCCTGTTATGGAATCATGGAAATTAACTCCTCGCAATTTGGAAACCCATTCACCATCTTTTGAATCGTGGAATTGTTGCCTACCAAATTGAACCTTTGTCATCTGCTCTTTCCATCCCTCTCGATGTGTGTTTTTTGTCTCAGCTCAAGAGATGTTACATCGTCTCATTCTGTGAGTTGATCATGAGTTGTTCGACCTTTGGGAAGATTGATTCATGTAGGGTTTCTATCTGCCGCCATCATGTTGGATGCAGTTCTCAAAGCAAAGACGTCAAGATCAATATGATGCAATGAATCGACATCTTCGAGAAGGGCAGTCGGATCGAGAAGATTGTGATAGTTTTGTGACCCCCTTTTCCTCATACCTAATGTTTTTAATCTCTGACGAGATTCTTATTTAGTGGTGGTGAGTTGTCACAACCCTAGCTTAGCCCTTGGATGTCCTTGCATCAGCATGCATGCATCATGTTAAATTCAAACGAAAATTGAATTGGGGATTGATAAGCCCTAGCACCAAATGCAATTCAACTAGGATCAAAATAAAAATGGCCTTCAGAAAAGTTCATCATTTTCGAAATGGGTGAAAACCTCTGCCAGGAATCACTACTGTAGGATGCCGCTAATGTGACACTACAATTAGAGACCCTTCGACAAAACTGTGTGTGATGCATTAATCGCAAACAGTGATGTAAAAAAACCATAAAAAAAGATGCAAAACATTTGCGATGGCGGATACATCAGACACGGTTTAGAATTTAGTTGCATGTGCGATGTTGGGCATACGGTTCAGTTCAATGAACTATTTGCGATGAGGCAGAACAATAGAAACGGGCAGCCAGATGAAGGCGTGTGCGATATACGACATACAGTTCACTCAGATAAACTGTTTGTGATGAGGCGGAACAACATAGACGGGTAGCCAGATGAAGGTGTGTGTGATATATGGCATAGAGTTCACTCGGATGAACTGTTTGTGATTAGGCAACACAAAACAAATGGTCAGCCAGATCAAGGTGTGTGCAATATACGACATACGGTTCACTTGGATGAACTGTTTTCGATTAGGCAACGCAACAAAAACGGTTCAGCCAGATCAAGGTGTGTGCAATGGAGGGCATACAGTTCAGTCCGATAAACTGTTTGTGTTGAGCGAAGAGAATAGAAACATTTCATGTAAAAAAACAAGATGTGTGTGATACATGGCAAAGATCCAATTACATAGGTGGCTAGTACACACATGACATTCCCACACACTATCAGATTTCGGGTTCCGGCAAAACCCTTGAGGTTCGAACACTGGGGTGCGCACGAAGATCTCTCCCCCCTCTCTAGCTCGCGCACATCATGATCTCACGGCCTAGCTCGACGAACCCAAAGAACAGGAGACACAGAGTTTATACTAATTCGGGCCACCGATGTGGTGTAATACCCTACTCTAGTGTGGTGTGGTGGATTGCCTCTTGGGCTGAGGATGAACAGTTACAAAGGAAGAACAACCTCCTGAGGAGAGGTGTTCTTGTGCTTGGCTAACTTGTGTGGTTGAGGATGAACTGAATCTAATCTCTCTCGATCAATTGCCTCCTACTGTGATGGCTAGTCCTATTTATAGAGGCCTTGGTCCTCTCCCCAAATATTGAGCGGGAAGGGATCCCACAACAGCCAAATTCCAAGGGAGACAACTAGTACAAGTTATCCTGACAAAAGTAGTCTTCGCCTGCCAAAGGCTCAGGTGGTGACGCCGTCTTGGGATCCACGGTGAACTTCGTCCTGCTGTCCTGTTGGTCTTGGTCTTGTTGCACCGATATGGAAACCTTTGCCTGATGCCTCGGGACTCCTCGCCTGCGCTTGCCTCTTTAGCACCAAAGAGGAAACAAGGACACTGCGCTCGCTGGCGCCCGCCTGGCCTTGATCGTCATGGCTTACGTCACAGAAACCTCGCTAGCTGTCCCTTGCCTTGATCTCTCCACCCCTCGCGAGCCAGCCTGGTGAAGCTGCCCCCGAGGAGGTCTTGTGTCGTCCGCCTCGCGAGGCTTGGCCCCTCGCGAGGGTCTTGAGTGTTTGCTGGTGAAGATGGGCCGTACAAGGCCGCTGGTGGAGCCACGTCGCGGGCTGTAGGCAGGCAAGTCTGGGGACCCCCGTTCCTAGAACGCCGACAGTAGCCCCGGGCCCAAGCCACGATCGGACTTGGCTTCGAGGTGAAGCCAAAGGGCAAGTGCGGAGCGCCGTGGGCCCCAACAGCCTGTGGCCCCGGTTGGCGCGTGGCGACTGATTGGACGTGGGCGTCTCAGCTTCCCCATGCTGGCTCGGCAACTGCCCGTCTAACAAAAAGGCCGGCACATGCAACGCTTGCCTTCATTGCTTTCCTTCGCCTTGCTCCAGATCCCCTCTCTCGCTCCTTGCTTCCGAAATCTCCAGATCTGCTTCAATCCCCTTCCAAGCTTCTGACCAATTGTGCCCCGAAAGTCCAAGGCTGTTTCGCCACCTGCCTGGTACAAGCCAACTCTGGACGCGCCCAATGTCTCGAAGAAGAACCTCGCCGCCACGCGCCTGCTGGCGGCGGGGGAGAACAACGAGAAGGGGAAGACCGAGCTCCGGGCCAGCTCCGCCATGCCGAAGGCTTCGAAGAGCTCCTTCTACCCCTTCTTTATGAGCAACGTCATCGCAGGCCTGGCTCCCCCCTTCTCCCACTTCTTCTATGCCGTCCTTCATCATTACAGGTTGCAGGCCCTCCATCTCCATCCCAACTCCGTTCTTCTCTTGTCGATCTTTGCCTTCTACTACGAGGCGTATGTCGGGGTGATGATGTCCGTGGCACTGCTGTGCCACTTCTTCTTCCTCCGAATCAACGACGGCCACACCTCTGGGTGCGCCAACTTCGTCACAGCCGGCAAGGCCAACGAGATCTCGAAGGCCGGAAAGAAGGCCGATGGCTTCAGGAGCAAGTGGGTCATGATGGATGCCAAGTGTGTCCACCCACGTTTGAAGCTGCCGACGGAGATGCCCCAGTCTGACGAGGGGTGGTCCCGCATGAAGCTTACTGACGACTGTGCGAAGTTGGTGCTGGAGAAGATGACCACCGACCTGAGGCCGGGCAACGCGAAGGCGGCGAAGCTGAGGGGGGCCATGCTCCTGAGGGAATTCTTGGTGCTGCGGGTGGCTCCTCTCCAGGCACGCTCGCGCCCCTTGTGGATGCTCGGGGATGGAGAAGACAAGCTTCGCTTGAGTCCGGAGGCCTTGTCTGAAGAGGAGCTAGTTGTGGATCTCCGCCTCGTGGTCAGGGACGACCAAGAGTATCCGCCGAGTGCCCACGTTCCCTTGTTCCTTCGGAAGGACGGGGCGCAGGTCGTGGCCTCCATGCCCACCTTTGGCGGGCGCGACCTGGTGGCGCTGGTTCCCCCTGGGGTCCTGGTGGCGATGGCAACGGTGGACGTGTCTTCTGGCGATTCCCGCAGGGAGGGGGAAGAGGAGGAGGGTGAGGAGCGCGACTCGGAGGCGACCCCCGAGGGGATGGGTGAGACCTCCTCCTTATGCAAGGCCGACATCCTCCGCATCCTGCCTGATGATGATGACGAGACTGGCATCCTCCAGGAGGGAGAGGAGCCTCCCGTGGTTCCGACGAGGGGTAGGTCGGCGCCAGTCGCCCGGGACGACGCTCCTGCCCTGACACCGCCTGGAGCTGCGTCCGGTCCATCTGCTGCTGTCACGACCGGTTTTCCAATAAAAATATTTATTGAGAAACCAATCTTTTGAGTCCAGTATGAGAGAAATCCTCCTCACTGGTAGACAATTTATTGATATAATGAGCCAGTAGCATAAAATATATTACAGGGTCGAGCTGCGGTTGCTCAACCAAATTATTACAAGCACGCCAATAATTATACATAATGGCGGACATGACACAGTGGTGTGGAGGCATACTACTGACTCGAGGATATGGCGGTGGTGGAAAAACACAGCGGGGAGAGAAATACAAGACTCTATGTCTATCATCTCATCGAGCGTCGAGGTGAGGCTCGATGAATTTATTTGGTAGCGGAAGCGGATATAAAACAGTGACCAAATCCAGGGTCACACGAGACTGACTGGGACTCCTCTAGGTGTCGGACTCGCTATCAAACTCTTCATCCATGAGATCGCCTTCGTCAGCATCTGGCCAAATCAACAAGCCAGTGAGTACTTTGAAAGTACTCGCAAGACAGTTCGAACGTAAGATATAACAAATGCATGCATGGATGCGTCATGATTAATTCACCAAATGTACATTCAAATTATCATAACAAGGTAAGTAAAAGGGAAACGGCGGTAGTCCGCCTGAAATCCCAACAGAACATAAATAATTTCCGATCGGGTGTCTGAAATAAATATAAGAAAAAAGTGCCACAGTCGGGCGTCTTAGCGACACCACAGAAAGGGCTTGAAAATAAATGCCACAGTCGGACGTCGGGGCGACATCACAGAAAGGGCTTGAAAAGAAATGCCACAGTCGGACGTCGGGACGACATCACAGAAAGGGCTTGAAAAGAAATGCCATAGTCGGACGTCGGGGCGACATCACAGAAAGGGCTTGAAAAGAAATGCCACAGTCGGACATCGGGGCGACATCACAGAA